>NW_011369947.1:15335388-15338999 GCF_000735185.1 Notothenia coriiceps
TGCACTTTAATACTTTTTAATAGCCTTCATTTTCGCTAAATTGATTTATCAACTTTTAATATTTTTTCAGACCCCCGCGGACACCCTGTAGATGGTTTGGTGAAACAAACCATCTGAGTCAGGTTAGTAACGCTCCATCACATGTTTTACATCTATTACAGGGTGAATCTTAAACTGAAGCTTGACTTTAAAGCAACCCAACGGAAGTTTCATGTAAGTTTAGTTATTTCACTCGTAGCTCGGGCTGCGGGGGTGCTAGAGACGGGAGTACGTTGATACGACCTTCCTAGCCGGAGTTATGGCCGCATTTTACAATAAACTTCCGTTGGGTCCCTTAAAAACAAATATCACAAATCGCAATTGCAATATTTGTCAGAATAATCGCAATTATATTTTTTTTTCCCAAAATCGTGCAGCCCTAATTCATAGTTTGCTATTTGAAAAAAACATGTTTTTTCAGGCGATTTTGGGAAAAAAAAATATAATTGCGATTATTCTGACAAATATTGCANATACAGAGGGTGAGGAACACTCATCCATCCTACATTACATGTTCATGTATATCATAAATTAACTTCTTAACAGCCTCATCTCATCACTTGAGAATAGGGAACACAGTATAATCAAACAGCAGTGATTGTAATTTATTTATTGATGAGAGTAAATCAAAGTGTAACACCACCAAGCAATTACAATGCTGGTCTTAATGAGTGCCTCAATTTACACTGGTTGATTGCCAAAGAGAAAAGCAATGTTTTGCTGTGATACTCAATTCATCATTAAAATTGATTCCCTAAATGTGCGTGATGAACTAACAATAAACAAAGTTTATGATAATGTACCAACAAAGCCCATACTGCACTTCTACAAAAGACATTTCCTTAATCCACATGAATTCATAATGAGCATTATAATATGTAAAACAGGCAATCAACTACTTTCAAGATGGACATGTTATGCTTTTCTTCTGGCTTTGGATGACATAGAATGATATATTAAAATAGTGGCAAGCATCAACGTATTTAAAAACAAATAAGCTGTAACTGAACATGGAAGATAAAGCAATACCGCCATCACATGCTACATCTGGTGAACAATGTGTCCCACCTACTTCTGAAAAACCATTGACGTTACAGCTTTCAGTCAGTGAACTCGAATTACCCGCTGAACACAGAAAAGGTGAGAAGCTGAAAATGTACCTGCTAACAGTAGTGCTCCTTAAGTTGAAACTCCATCACCACATTTAATAACTTCTTAGACCTAGTTGGATAATGAATTTCTTAAAAGCGGGTGGTGACAAAAATCTTCAAACCAAAGCAATTGTAAGCCATTTGCCAGCCAGAGGCATGACCCCACTCCCAAGTGAAGCAGGTGGCGTTTTGATCGCCAGTGACCTTGCCATTGGTCTCAGGTGAGCTGAAGATTTTTGCTAGCCAGTGTGCTGCAGGCCAGGGAAGAAAGGAGTTTATAAAAATATCTGTCATCATCTAGCTCTGGGCGCAACAGCAGCTAACACAAACAACATTTAGCCGGGACAAACTTAGGCAATAAGTACAATACGTTTTCCAGTTAAGGAGACATAACGATTGAACCCTCTGAATTGTGAAGGGCTATCACCTCAGACATCAGTCTGGATATGAAGAATAATGAAATTCTACAAGAGTTTCGTTTTTACTACGTCGAGGCAGAAAACTGGTGAAAACACTTATTCAAATATCAACGTTGTATTTGAATGCACTGTGACCCTAATGATTGAAAATGACTTGAAAATAAAAAAGTATCAAACAATAACATACATGCGTTAGGTGGGGGGCGGTTAATTATCATTGTCACTATGATGTTGATTATTCATTGGTTACATTTTGTGTGATTTACTATTAAGTATAGTCCTTGACAAATGTAGTGTGCACTGCGTAATGAATTACATAATTACTATTGCAATGACTGAGCCAGCAGCTCTTATTTCTTCAAAGTTATCTTGTTACTCTTGATTTCCTGTAATTCCACAGATGCCACTTTGTCTGGGCTTTTCCCCTGAGACGGCAGCCATGAGGGATAGGGCCTTGGTGACTGAAACTAAAGCTCAGGGAAAAGGATAGGTCCCCTGTGAACTGACGGTGTTTCAGAGTTTAGGACCCTTGCGACAGAACAGCAGCACCGCGAGAATAATAATTCTGAAAAACCCTGAATAGAGAGAAGGAAAGAGACACAGGGACAGACGGACGGATGTGACTGTTGTATCGACTATATCCATCCATCCTACTATATATCCACTTATTTTGTTCAATGACACAGGGGGTTGGTGCCTATCTCAGCATGCAATGGGTGAGAGGCAGGGTACAACCTTGACGGATCTTCAGTCTACCACAAGGCAAACACACTTAGACAAACACAATTTAGAGTTTCCAGCTCGCTTCACCGGCAAGTACTTTACTTAGTGTTCTTTCACTTTGAACCATGCCACCATCCCGTTTGATTGTTTCAGGAATGGATTATTTGTTCAGACCATCTTAACTTAATACAATTAGTAAGAAGAAGACATACTTATGTAGACAGTCACTTGTACAGTATACCAAATTGTAACACAAAACATTTGCATAAAAGTAACAGTAAATACTACAATAAAAAGCTATCTTCTCAATGGCATTTCCATTGGTAATCATTTTCTTGCATTCATGGGTTTAGCAATCGGTTTAGCCCCATGCTAATTTAATTGGGAATAAGTATTTCCACATTGATAAATAAACTCGCAACTTTCTTGTTGAAGGACAACAATTAATTGGTCCTTCCATTGAGCGACAATATGATGTACAGGCTTCATTTAGTGAAACGTACTATAAATGTTTAGACTCGCAATCATTTTGTATTTGTGACTCAAGTATCTTAATTTTATCATATCATTCGGCCTCTGGGAATTCCCATCCCTATGATGTATGTTGAAGGAGAAAAGTCAAATCGATTGCAGGAGGTATTAAAGGATTTAGGAGCATTTTTGGAGAATAAATTGCTCGTGTTCCTAGGGGTACTTTCTACAGATCTGTTTAACCTGCTGTTTGTACAGGGAACCGTCATTTCTGGTTAAAGCTATATGGTCATTCAGTGTAGTCAGAAGGTATGGGTCTTATTCAAAGGGTGACATAATCATTGTAACAATAGGACATACAGGACTGTCTCAGAAAATTAGAATATTGTGATAAAGTTCTTTATTTTCTGTAATGCAATTAAAAAAACAAAAATGTCATACATTCTGGATTCATTACAAATCAACTGAAATATTGCAAGCCTTTTATTATTTTAATATTGCTGATTATGGCATACAGCTTAAGAAAACTCAAAAATCCTATCTCAAAAAATTAGAATAGTTCCTCAGACCAAGTAAAAAAAAAAGATTTATAACAGCAAAACACAATCAAACATTTGAAAATGTCCATTAATGCACTCAGTACTTGGTTGGGAATCCTTTTGCACGGATTACTGCATCAATGCGGCGTGGCATGGAGGCAATCAGCCTGTGGCATTGCTGAGGTGTTATGGATGCCCAGGATGCTTCAATAGCGGCCTTTAGCTCATTAGCATTGTTGGGTCTGGTGTCTTTCAGCTTCTTCTTCACA
>NW_011369947.1:15339069-15350036 GCF_000735185.1 Notothenia coriiceps
GTTTACGTAAAACTAATATGGCTTGGAAAATATTTGTATATCGACTTATCTAATAGCTGTTTTTAGCTGTCAATATTAACAATCCCCAAAATATCTAACAGACCATTATCTTTTTTTAAGATCATTTTNCACCCTCTGTATTCTAATGATATATCCTATTACTGCGCTGTAGACAATATGGTGGTGTCACTTGTCCTGTAGGAATCTGACTACATCTCAATATTTCAATGTGAAGCTCCTAACTTCTGACATCTTCCTCTCTTACCTTCCTGTCAGGCACTTTCACGTCACTTGCACAGATCACTGTAAATATTTTATTATCTCATCTGACACTGAAATACACCTATCTCTGATCTGGTGAGTGTTAATTTTAAACCAACAATATTTGTTTTCTATGTGGAACAAATCTGCTCAAATCATCAGTGTTTTAATCATGATTTAAAATAAATTCTGTCACTTATAGATGTCTTGCTATTTACAATGCCAAGCCAAGGCAGATTTGATGACTCCAACAACAGTGAAATATATTAATTCTGAAAATGTTTAGCCCAGTGGTGTTTTGCAAAAGGCCATTTCAAGAACATAAAGAGCCAGAGGGAACATTTCTTGGAGGCAGAGTTTCTTTTGTGTTGTATCAATTTCTTATGGCATGCTGCTGTTACCCTTCTCTAGTGGTGCATAAAGCCTTCTAAAACATTATTTTAGTAGCCAATCTCAAGGGTTTTTACCATTGAGTTGTAAGTCAACTGCAGTGGGATTGTACACTTTGCATCATTCCTTAATGTTAGAAGGGCGTGTAATCCGTCATAACTGGTGAAATAATGATATATGATGCAAAGCAGTATATGTCAGATAGATACAGATGATGATCTTTAAATAAGGCGCTGTCTGATTGTTCTAATGTGAATGTACGAAGAATTCATGACAAACAGTCCACCAGACGCCAAATTAAGCTTTTGTTTACGAGAATATAGAATTGAATATTCATATGTCATCTTCATTTCAAAAAAGAAATAAGCTTTCCAGGGAGAAACAATATGTCTAGATTTGCTTTTTAATCATCTTCGAGAGTCAAACCTCTTAAGCACATCTGTCATCTACTAATTAATGGAGATAGCTTCTCAATGTACTGCCGTTTAGTTATATACAGAATATTACTGTTGTAATCGGAGGAGGACATTCAATGCAAAAGAAACAATGAATTGTTCACTTTCTGGAGAAACCATTCTCTTTCCAATATATCAGGATTATTCAAACAACATTTCCCAACAGACCGAATATATTTTTTACCCATCAAAATGTTCTATTAAAATGTTTTAGTTAAATGAGGATCTAGGGATTCTTTCAGCGGCTCTACACTTACTGAAGGCATTGCCCACAGCATTTAACTGATGGTATCAAGCTAGGCTAACTAAGTAATGTAATATTGATGAGGGACAATTACCCATAATGGCATGCAGCACTTTCTGGTCATTGTCACCTATTAGCCATTTTAGAAACAAAGCCTGTACTGCAGTGCCGAGTAAAATCTAATAGCAGATGCAGCCACAGTCATTCTGTTGGTTAACAAATTAATAATATTTTTAAATGCTTCTCATGTTGAATATCAATAATGCACTATCCTTAAGGATGCAGTGGCATCAGCCAAAAGGAAATACACAGCCAATAAATACATAGATCTGTATGTTACTTTTCCAACCACTCATCCTTCACTTGCGAAAACAATGACACAAGGTCAAGGAAAGATGTTTAGCAGAAATCATAAAGAGTTAGAAAAGTACAGCAAAAGTTCTGAAAGAAACCTATCAACCAGTAGGCAATTGAATCATTTCTCTGCCTGTCATACATATATATTTGTATAAATATTTTATTCAACAAAGAAATTGTAAATATCAATAACCACAAAGCATAACTAACTAGACCAAAACGGCCACATATTAACATTTAATAAAGATAGACAAATATATTTGATTTACACTACTAACAATATATGTTATACTCCAGTAAAGTATTAGATCAAATGAAAAGCTACATGTACATAATGGGAAACAATATGCCATTTATCTATTGTAGGTACATAGGGGCATGTAAATGCTTAAGGTAGAAAAAGGAAAAACAATACAATTGTGTTAGCAACAAACAACTTTAAAATGAGCTTTATAATTGCATCGCCCAGCCCTACCAACACATATAGATTAAAGAGTTAGAGTAAAGTTAGATGCAGACAAAAAGAAAAATGAAGTTAAAGTAAACTACAGGTATATTCACATACATACAAGAAAATGTATAGGACTTGATTTTAGGTTTCCTTGTTCTTGTGGATAGTTTTGTAATAATTGTTTTATATAGCCCTGTTTTGAGCATATTTACAACTAAGCAACAGGAACAAATCCAAAATGTAATTCTTAAATGTTGATCCTACATTTCGTGGGTTGTGGTAAAAATACAATTATTAATACTGATCAATGTGCCGCTTAAACCGTTGTCAAAGAGCGATCATTCAACTTGACTTACAATCAGTTATTAAGACATGCATCCATTTATTCAGGGTCGCTGAATTTCCGTCCGCAGACGGTCACATTCCCAGTCAGGAAGCTGGCTGTTTTTAATCCTAATGAAGAGTATTACTTCACTGGACTGATAAGGCAGTAGTCTGTGACACTCAATTTTCAAGACCCAAACCCTATCAAGGAACTATCAAGTGATAGGATAGCTGCAGGACTAGTAAGTGAATGTCTAATGAACTTATTATAAGGCCTTTCTGAGCTGGCTATCAAATCCCTTCTCTAGGCACCAATGCATCCTTCTGACCTGATTTGATTGCACCGTCACATTAATGGGCTCTGTGATGTCCCACATACAGGCTCACCTCGCTTCCCAGCTGCAGCCAACAGCAGAGGGGTATAAGAGGTGGGGGGTTGATTGTGTGTGAGACGGCAAGAGAGATACCACCGTTCTAATAGATGTACTACCAGTGTAACCAGCACTTAAATGCCCCTACTGGTATTTAAAGGTTAATTTGTTTGTTTCTTTGATGAAATAGCTCTCCGTTAACTCTGTTTGTCCAATAGATGTCCGATAAGTAGGCTAACGCTGAATCCTGTCAAGAATACATTCTGTTAGTGTGTGTCTGATCTTGCCGTGGTGATTGAATGTGGGAAGAGGAGAAAGCCAAGTCAAAACACTTCATTTAGAGACACAGGACCTGCCCTCACTGCTTTGTGCAAAAACATTGTGTGGAATCAGACCCCATTTGCTATCTATGGGTGTCATGTGTCTGTGCTGGTGGAAGAAAAGAAAAGGAGAATTTATTTTCATGCAAAATGAAATAATTTGCATAACACGTGTGAAACTCATTTGCAAGACTCCCCCCAAACTTTGCATGAAAGCAACATTGGAAACAAGCAGACAAAAGAAGTTAGGAGTCAGTCGCTTACTGAATCAACCAGCAACTGTGAGGAATTGTAGATAACTTTAGGCAGTTACCTACCATCAGATATTGAGTTATCTCTCTGTTTTAAACCTTTGGGATTGACTTTTACCTATTGATTTAGTTGCTTGTTTAACACAACCTTGAGTATGGAGTATGTGACCGAAAGTATAACCAAAGGTCATCTCCTTAAGTTGATTGTGAAGGATACTGGTGGGAGATTTTGTTAGGATTACTGTCTCTGTGCGCATAAGCCCTGGGTTTAAACTCTCACTTTATCCATCCGCTGTTCTCTCTCTGAATCCCTGCACTGGCTGAAGTCAGAGAGGTTCACTGCACTGCCCCCTCCTGTATGGGAATGACTATGAATATAAATAGGTGAGCTCCTCAAGGTATTACAAGTCGTCTATGCTTGGCAGCTGGTTGAGAATGTCAATACCTACATAATACAGGATTTGTAATTTCCCTTAGTTTCTAAAGGTTACAATAGCTGAAGTTTTCACCTAGGGTTTAATGTATCTTTGGCAACATAATGTGTCACTAAGAGGGTCAAGGATACTGCAGAATTATACCATAATCTATCCTTAATGTAACACTTAAATACATCTGGTATTTTACATATTCGAGGAGAAATTACTCCTTGGTACTCAGTTGCTGCTGACAATTAATGCCAGATATATTTTGACATGATGATAATCGCCTCTGTTTTGTTTCAAATCACTTTTTAATTTGAATTTGTGGTTAAGGGAAATAAAGTATTCTTCTTAGCCTCAGGGCGTGCTCTGGTAATCAATGAACAAATTGAACTGGAAATACTTTTCTATTTTTAAAAAGCTTAGCTCTATGCATGTGCAGCCGGGCATGTGAAGTGTGCAAATACAGAACATATTGCCTGCTATTTTATGGGTCAACATGCAACAAGCACGATAAGATTTCTGGGACTACCTCAAGGATCTGTAAGTGGACCACCAGCACACCTGGCAGGAAACAACTAAGCAAACACAAAAATGAACAGAGGGCGCATTATCAGGCAGGAGACACATCTAGAAAGGTGAATAAAAGGATGCGGTTTAAGCAGAATCATATAGCGATCTGGGATAGTGAAAAATAGCAAAGCTGGGTAACACGTAGGGCCTGATGCTGGGACTGTGTGACTCAATCCTCCCCTGAATTCAAAAATGTTGCTCCTTCCTGTGATCAGTCAGCCCGGGGCAAAACTGGCACTGCTGGACTGCGCCTGAGTGAGAGAGGGAGAGGGTGAGAAAAAGGAAAGGGGAGAGGAGAAAGATGTTGCTGTGTGTATGTGGGCTCTAGGCCATGATACCAAACTTCCTTTGAACCAAGCAGCTGCAGGACTGATATAATATTTAATGAAATAATTAGATATACGGAGAATGTATTGGTAAGGGAGTGCACCTTTTTTATGCTGAGGATCTGGAAAAATGTGGTCCTAATAGACATGATTTGGCGAGGTGCCATCATCTCTCTCTTTCTCTTCCTCCCTTCTCTGTGTAATGATTGCAGCCCAACTCTGATATTAAAAATCTGTGCATTAATCCTTTTATTTATTTCTGTGGGCAAAGTCTCATTGTCAGCAGCATTACAGAGACATCATTCAATTCAGTGGTTTTGCATTCACATATATATTATGGATGACTCAACTATTACATTTAAAAGTTGGTTCCATATGTCTAAAGTAAAGATGATCAAATTACACCATGTTTATTTGAATGCTGGATTTTGCCAATAGGCTGAAGCTAAGATATTGCGGCATTAAATGCTTTATCTTGTTTTTTTTCATTGGTAATATTCCGATAATGGTCTTTTTAAAGTATACATAAATAAGAATAACTGAGATATGAAAAGCTACTAGTGCATGTAAACACACTCAGCAATTCATAAAGAAATGCTAATATACTTCCTTTTATAAATTTGCTTTTTTTATTCTGTAGAATATTTGTTGTAATGGCAATAAAGTAGGTATTTGATTTGAAATAGATTCTTTGGGCTGTTACGAATTTCAATGTGATGTATTCCAACATGTCAACACTCTCATCATTTCTGCTTACGCCGCATCCGTCTGCCAAGCGGTGCATATATCAAATCCTTACAGAAACCCATAGCTCATCTTTCCTTTAGCAAACTACGACACACCATGCACTGCTACCTGGAATTTCACATAGGATTAATCGCTTATATCTGAAGTGTAGGACAACTTAAATGCTGCTGATAAATCTGGGATATTTTTTTATAGAAAGCATCACATTATCATGTTTCTTCTGGTAAGAAATTAATTGACATGACTTGATCTTTCTCAGTCCAACGTGGTATATGTAATTCTTTTTTTATTATGTTGGACATATTGACCAAAATAAATAAATCAAACACCACATTCTCTTTTTCTTTTTTTTGACCAAGTGCCCCACCTTAGCTGAAGTGCAGAGATTACCAGCGATTTATGCATATATATTAGCCAAACCCACAACAAGTTTGCTCAATAACAGATAGATGGTGTTGCCTAGCAACTGCTGAGTGCCATAACAGTGTACCTGCTCCTCGAGGCAGACTTCATCTTGTAGGTTTCTCTGTCTTCTAATTGGCCAGGTGGGTAAACACTGATCCCTTGCTCCTCCATCCTCCCATTTTCCGCCAGGGTCTTAAGTGACAGGTAGCACCGACATTATGCTAACCTTCTGACTTGGAGAATGTGCACAAATGCACTGCTACCGGCACGACTTGACAACATGAAGTATGGGGGACATTTACTCCCCAACTCCAAAGCCCATAACTTAGCTACCTAAAATTATCCTGTTTTCCAACAATACATCAACAGTGTTGTCCCTCATTCCCAATCAATTAGAAATTATTCAGGAGGTAAATTGCATGAAATGTGCTTGTGGCACTTCATGCGCAGAGAAGTCAACAGGCTGCAGGGATATATTGGTAATTATAAACAAGTAAACAGAAGAGCTGAGCCGGATGCAAAACGTAATGCCTGCTCTACACCTTGTCCTACTTTTCAAAGATGGACCGTGCTGTAGTTGTTGTGTGGCAGTACAACAAGCTATCGTCTTTCATAGATGAGGAAGGATTAAAGAGTCAGTCATTGATGTTTCTAGAAAGTTGCTCAGTTGCGCATGGACCTAATGCCGTATAACATTATGGATATCGCAATACGGCATACAGTAAGTGGTTTAAGCAACTTAAATACCTCATACCTCACACATAACACAAACTAACTTGTTACTATTTATTATAAAAAGATTACCTTTTGATAAAATTAATTATATGAATTATGCTTATATGTCTAACATATGCCAGATATCCATTCTGACATCCATTCTCATGCCACTTTTCATTATTTTGCAGCACTTGATAATGAGACTTAAATAGTCTTTGAATTCATCTATCTGTGGAAACGTGTCCCACATTGTGATGAGTGGATGTTTTGAAGTCTTGAAAAGGTGTGTCACCTCACTACCTATCCCTGCTCAAATACTGCCTAATTAGCCACAATTAAGTCTGAACCAAGCTACAAATAGTATAGCAAAATAGAACACTTAATTATCTTTCTCTTCAAGCGAAGAGGGAAAATGCATTGCTAATTAGCTGGTTCTTAATATAGCCCTGCATTTTGTAATACCTTTTATCAACAGGCTCTGAGAGACAATCTGCTCTCAGTTGACAAAATGAAAGACGTTTCCTCAGTATAAGGTATAGTACAGTTTGTTGTACTGTACATTTGCAATGTGGTAAACATAAGTGTTTACTACATTCCCCCACTCCCTCGTCAACATGCAACCACGTTTGATCAATAATTCAAAATAATCATGAAAAAGTGGTAGATTCTCACTCTGAAATATTGATCTATACTTATTGGTTGAAATTACCATTCCCAATGTTGACTAGGTTCTGCTAAAGTGCATATTAGTATACAGATGAGACTGCATTGATAATTGGCATCTAATAAGCACATTCCTCTTCTAAAGCATTACATTATTGCAAATGGATATTAATAGGAAACTTTTCCAGACATTTTCCTAATGTGTGGATGTGTGCATATTCTCATGCATACATGGATGTATGTGTGCATTCACACATAGGCATGCATCATGTTTGTTGCTATCCAATTTAGCAGGGTTGAAATACGCGCTATGTATACAGCTACCAGGCTAAACATTACGTAATGAACATTATGATTCACCAACATGTTTTCCCAGTGATATTTAGACCTACCTCTAATCAGTCTTCCTTCATAGCTTTAACACATGCCTCAGACGGCCTTCCAGGCTGTCATAACCTTGCTGATTCCCCCTGAGTGCCACAGTCTCTGTGCACATACATGATCAGTCATGTCTCACCATTTATCATCAGCCCCGTGGCATGTATCAGTGTAAGTGAGAGGAACTTAGATAGCCATGTGTCACTGTAAAGACAAGAAGGAGTTGGGGACCATCTCGGGAGATTTGATGCAGAGTAAATTCATTTGCTGTGGTGCTGATGATGATGCAGGTCATCTGTACACACAGACTGGATGGTAGTCCCTCATGGAGAAAAGAGCAGAGGACAAGAAAGGGGGAGAAATGGAGCATGGGAAAAGGGGGAGGGGGTGAGAAGGGTGCATCCATGCCTCTCTCACACTGAGCTGGGAGGCGAGAAGGAGAAAAAAGCCATAGTGGCTGATAAAAGATCCATTCAGCTGAGAACACCAAGGACCTAATCGCCAAAAACAGCCTTGAGATTGAGCCAGATCCCAGAGGAGTAAAAAATGGGGAAATAGAGGGATTTCTGTAACCCCTCCATTAATATATTTTTTTAATTTTTTTTTATTGTCCGTATGACATATATCTAAAGATATTACAATCGAATTAAATTATTCCTTATCTGAGTTAGAACATATTCAGGGCAAACTGAAAGGGCAAGAAAAAGACTAGGAGAAATTCAAGAATTTTTAAGGGATTAGATAATGCCTGCAAACATGTGATCACGAGTTGCAACATTGCGGCAATTTCTCTGGTGTGTTTACATTTTAAAATCAAATCCAGATGGAAATGGGGTTTTTAGCTTTCAGTGCTGTTAGCCACTCGGAGTAGCTTTAACTCTTCACATCTGACTGCCTCTCTGCCTCTACTGCAACAGCATTTTAACAGTGTTTTTTAACCGTAATATATTTTAGTTTGCCTCAAACACTTTAGCATGTTCCATCATAGATTGTCTTCCACTAGTATGTGTTGGTGCTTTTGTCTATATGGGATTAAAAAGCCATACAAAGTTAAGGGCTACCACAAATCTAATTAAGGGTAAATACATATTGAGATAAGTAATATGGAGGACTTGTATTGTATTTTAACCATATCTGCAGTACTTGTTTTAATATAATATATTGAAGAAAATATGGTATTTGTTAGTAGAATATGTAGCAATGTATTATACCTGAAGGACTCAGTGGAATAAGTGTAAAGTGTATTCACTGGAAAAAAGGGCAACTCTAGCTGTAAATATGTAAATGTAGTGAACAAATGACTCTGAAATGCAGTCACTGAACATTATGAAATTATACTCAAGCAAATGACCAATACATCATAACTGTGTTCACCTCCTGTATCTTTATACATTATATTATGATCATATGTTTTTGTGAATAAAGTAAAGCGTATTCAAAGGTTAAACAATATTATGTTATGCAGATATTTATTCGCAACTATCTCTGCCTCGGGCACATATTTGTGATAAGGTACTGATTTAGTTTTCAACACTATTTAACTGAAGAACAAAATCGTTAAATGCCCTTGCTAATTTGTGATTCCAGTAAATGCTATTGACAAAATGATTCTATACAATATATCATTACCTCAGTTAGGCACATACCACCATATGCTATTGAAGCCTGAAAGCTTTTATTCGAAACATTTACTCTTTAATATAAATCTGTTTCTTTGGTTGTAAGTTAATCAATGAAATCACCTGGGCCACATTTTGGAGCTCCAACACTTTAATGGCGTGTTAAACACTCTGAGAGAATGCATGTATTTACTTTTTTTTCAACAACAGCAAAATTATGCAAACAAGACCCTGTTGTTGGTTAGCCTGAGAAGCTGCAGACTGTTGCCCAACTGTGAGGGCAGATGTTTCTTTGTCTATCAGAAAAACTCTACTCTCTTTCTCTCATTGGTAAAAATACGAGCAATACATGTCAAAAGTGTACACTTTGCATAATGGCATGAGTTTATAAATCTAAATAATGTTAGATAGGTTTACTTGTTATACATATTTAACCATAGCTTTTTGAAACGGTCGGAACTCTGTAAGAGGCTTTAAAGCTGATATTTCCAGACGAGCATACTGAAAGTTTGTGTGCACATTTATAAGCAAACAGGGTTAGAGCTCATCTTTCCTGATGGAAAGTCTGTGATTCTGTTATTTATCCATTATGGTTGCAGCAAATAATGGAAAAATAAGAAAAGCTAGTTAAAGGGCTCTCCCTGTGTTCGTAGAACTAAGGTTATAATCCATAATGGTTGCTCTATTTCACACAAGCGTTGCCCTTTAATGAGGTTGTTTTTGCAGGAGGAGTGAAGCCTGATAACTTGCTTTTTGTAAAGCACTCAGTAAGACTATTAGTCTTCATGAGCTTCAATTTAGTGCCACTCTCGGGTCAAGTTGTCACGTTTGTACACAAATACAACCCTCAATTCCTCATTATTCTTTTTGGAATATTAACATCTAAAAAATGATGTCATGAAATTACATTTGGGACCAAAACTGCTTTAATTTGACACATTTCAAGGATGATGAGGCAATTTTGAGTGTCAATTCATTTAGTCTGCAACTACTGATTATTTTATCTGTAGATTATTTTTGATATATTGTTTTTTCTACAAAATGTCAGGAAACTTAGAAAAATGACAGTTATCCAAAAACGAAATATACTCAATCAACTTTCCAGCCTGTCCTCCTAGAAAAAACGACCATATAGGTCAATTGTTCAGCAGCTTATTACGACCCACTCACGTTTTAAAGTGTAGCACCTCTAGTGGTCGTGTAAGAAACAACATGCTCCCGTTGATTGCAAACGCTCCGGAGATTCTTTTATTCACAAATAACCCTCTCTGGAAAATCCAAAATTGTGCAATAGTTTGGCCATTAAAATGCTTTTTTATTAGATTTCTAGCGAGAAGTGTATATTGTACTTTTAGAATCCACGTCCAATGGAGGTGTAGGATCAATAGTTTGATAGACATTACGAAGATGATTTGAGGTCTCGCCGGGAGAACGTGTATGCAGCTTCCATGTAAAGTTAGCGTGGGTGAAAACAGTTGTTCCGGTCTCTGAGTTTTCATAATAAAACCGGAAGTATTCCCCTCACTGTCAAATGATTACACAGTGATATCTGCATTACTCATCCACTAAAAAACATCGGTTTATCCTTATTAATTACACAATATTGATTAGTTTAAATTGTGTACAATGCTTTTGTGTTTTTAACCTTCGATTCGGAGAAACAAATAGTTTTTTCGGAGTTGTGGCAGTGCGACAA
>NW_011369947.1:15350076-15350300 GCF_000735185.1 Notothenia coriiceps
CGTTTGGGACTACAAAATCCGCCTTGCTTTACAAACCCCGTGATTAGTCCTCAAGCTCTGGGATTTGGATGTTGGAGTGGCAGTGCGACAAGGTTACGCCGAGCGTCAAACAGCTTTTTGAAATGGGATTGAACCACGGCAGACTTTCCAAAACTATAGGTTACTTACGTAACCCCAGTTTTCAGAGTAACATGTAGTGAGATGTCTCACTATGGGATGCGCCT
>NW_011369947.1:15350345-15352588 GCF_000735185.1 Notothenia coriiceps
TACAATGTGTAGCTATTTTGCCTTAAATTCACACAGGCGTTTTTACACAAGCTTCAATGCAGAAGTATTCAGGTTGTTCCAACTTTACTTAAGTAGTAGTTACATTTTGGGAAAAACACTTTTTTGCATGTTGTCCAGAGTTAGACAAGCTCTATACTTTTGACGGTTTTTTAGTTGGAGGCTATAAACCAGGAAGCAGTTAGCTTAGCTTGAGCATAAAGACTGAAGTCTGCGGTATACATCATAGCCAAAGTTCAAACTGTTTCCTTAAAATCATATTGGTGTTGTTTTATACTCCACACCTAAAACAGGTCTTTTCTGGATTTTCTTGTAGGAAACTGCCGTATCTCGATAATTTGTATTTTTTTCTTTTATTCATTCATTGCCATCGTGGTGTTTTTCCCCCTCTGTATTTGAATTTGTAAGGCGTCTTTTCGCATTATTTAAAATACATGTATTATTATTAACACATAAGCACACTACCACATGCAGCATCTCCTATGGTTCCTGCAAAATGACAAAAGACTCCAGGAAGTAACTGCACCTGGTGTAGTCTGCAAAAACGAGTTCCTCGAACCAAACTAGCCATACTAATGATTTATACAAGTGAGTAGAACCACTTCCTCAACAGATACGAATCAGAATACCTTTATTCCACTATTTACTGCACATTTATTTCACACATACTGGTCCAATGTACGGCCCCCCAAGACCGATGTGATGTTTTACATTAATCACCCATCGTTAAGCGGCTTGTATTTTACGTTGTATCTTCTCGAGGGTTAAACAAATACAGGTGCCTGAAACCTTTTACACACGCGTTTGGTGTTTTAGAGGAAACTCCTCTCTTCCCTGCTGACTGGGGTGTTACCACAGGAACATGAGCTTTCCCTCAGTGTGTTTTAGTGATAAGAAGGTGTGTGTGTGTGTGTGTGTGGTGTGTGGTGTGTGTGTGTGTGTGCGTTGTGTGTGTGTGTGGTGTGTGTTGTGTGTGTGTGTGTTTGTGTGGGTTGTGTGGTGTGTGGTGTGGTGTGATGTGTGTGTGTGTGGTATGTGTGTGGTGTGTGTGTTGGTGTGTGTTGGTGTGTGTGTGGTGTGGTGTCGTGTAGAAGAGACTCCATAAAGACTGCTGGATGATTTGCTCTCCTCTAATAAGCAAGTCCTCTCTCCCATGACCCCCTCCTCTAACCTGAGAGGGCCTGTCCCTCTCTGCCTTGTCGTGGTTTTGTCTCTCTACTGTCGTGGTTTGTCTCTCTACCTGTCGTGGTTTGTTCTCTCACGCTGTACTGTGGTCTGTCCTCTCTACTTGTCCCGGTCTGTCTCTCTCTCTACCTGTCTGTGGTCTGCTCTACTCTACCTGTCTGTGGTTTGGTCTCTACCCTGTCTGGTTTGTCCTCTACCTGTCTAGTGGTTCTGTCTCTCTGCCTGTAATGTGGTCTGTCTCTCTGTCCGTCTGTGGTCTGTCTCTACACTCTGTGGCTGTCGCTCTACCTGTCCTGGGTCTGTCTGCTCTACAAGACAAATTCCACAATTTGATGATCACTGTTATTGGATAATTAAGTAAGTCTGAATGACTACAGGAAATAAATCGTGGCAAGCACAGTTTTGTTCAGTAGGATAAAATCCACTTTAACACCACTGTCATTTGTTTTTCAAAGCATAAAGATAATCGCCAAAAGGTTAGGCTGTAAAGGAACTACAAGGCACGGTCACATGACTTCACGTCACCACCGCTAAGTCAAAGGCAGCTAATGTTGGGCTTTAGAGGAACAACAGCACGGTCACATGACTCAGTCACCAACCGCGCTAAGCTAAAGCAGCTAATGTTGGGCTTTAAAGGAACAACAGACGGTCAGACTTCACGCACCACCGCTTAAGCTAAAGGTGCTATGTTGGGCTTCTAAAGGAAGCTACAGCACGGTCACATGACTTCACGCACCACCGCTAAGCTAAAGGAGGCTAATGTTGGCCTGTAAATGAACTAACAGCACGGTACATGACTCACATCACCACCGACTAAGCTAAAGGCAGCTAATGTTTGGGCCTTTAAAAAGGAACAACAGCACGGTTCACGATGACTTCACGTCACCACCCGCCTAAGCTAAAGGCAGCTAATGGTTGGGCTGTAAAGGAACTACAGGCACGGTCACAGTGACTTCCACGTCACCACCGCTAAGCAAAGGCAGCTATGTTGGGGCTTCTAAAGGAACAACAGCACGGTCCACATGACATTCCGTCCTATC
>NW_011369947.1:15352613-15381163 GCF_000735185.1 Notothenia coriiceps
AGGAGGCTAATGTTGGGCTATAAAGGAACTACAGCACGGTCACATGACTTCACGTCACCACCGCTAAGCTAAAGGAGGCTAATGTTGGGCTATAAAGGAACTACAGCACGGTCACATGACTTCAGGTCACCACCGCTAACCTAAAGGAGGCTAATGTTGGGCTATAAAGGAACTACAGCACGGTCACATGACTTCACGTCACCACCGCTAAGCTAAAAGCGGCTAATGTTGGGCTATAAAGGAACTACAGCACGGTCACATGACTTCACGTAACGACCGCTAAGGTAAAGGCAGCTAATGTTGGGCTATAAAGGAACTACAGCACGGTCACATGACTTCACGTCACCACTGCTAAGCTAAAGGCGGCTAATGTTGGTTGTGATGACGTTTAGTCGTCTCATTTAGACTCTTGATAGCATCAACCGTTTTGAATTCACCAGTGGGGGATTTACTGACATATTTTATGTCTTAGAACAAAACTTAAACATCTCTTCACAGACCTTAATTCATGCTCACAACCACAAAAACACAATCAAAAACCAATTAACTTCCAGACCAGGGAACAGGAAGTGCTAAAATGCCGACTCATTTCCGAGTTTAGGAATCATCCCTGCACCAGTCGGTTAAGTGTCAGGATTTCAGTCGGTAAAAGAGAAGGTGGAACGTGCTCCATCAGAGGGGGGGGGTGGAGGAGGTGTTGCTCTCCACTCACAGATTAGCTCTGCTCCATCGCTCCCTCCATCAGTCCAGCTCAAGGGGGAACGTCCTGTGACCAGGCACAGGGTCGTGGGATACAATTACCAAATGGCATGGGAAAAATGGCTTCAGATGCACCAAAACACTACTTTGGGTTGGCCATTGAGCAAGGCATTTGAATCTTAGAGGCACATTTGCTAGTTTTCAGGATCATACTTGACATTTTGGGTTTCTACAAGAAGAGTCCTAACCTTAACACTGTACATTTTACATGTATATTCTATTTAATATTCCATGCCTCACATACTTATCAATACTTGCTTTATATTTTGTTACTGTAAATGTGTAATTTAACATGTATATTTTCTACTTTCTGGCGTTTATTTCTAGTCTTCGAATTGATTATCTTATCTTAACCCTGGCTTCATGGTTTCCCAAAGAAATATAGTGCAATCTTGCAAAGGTAGTTATAGTAGCCTTGGGTTGAGGTATTCAGACGGGGTGTAAAATATCTAATGAACCTGCAAAATATATTGAGAGAAGTGTTTTACAAACTACAGTATATGCTAAATATAACCTTAAAGTAACCTTGCTAGCCCAAAACACATTTTAAACTCATGGAAGATGTATATACACATACGGACTGATACTATAGATTAAAGCCATTTGATTTGTTTAAATCTACAATCGAATATTTAATATTCAATTCCTCACATACTTATATATATATAATATCTTGCTTTATATTTTGTTACTGTACATTTGTATATTTTTTACTTTTTTTTAATGCTATTTTATTTCTATAAAATAAGATAAGATTTTATTAATCCCGAAGGAAATTGTTCTCTATTGAGATGATTACTTTTTGGAATGTTTATTTCTAGTCTTTTAAATTCTCTAATTCCATGTCTTTTTATGCTGCTGCAACACAAACATTCCCCAAATTGGCTTCAGTAAAGTACTTCTTATCTTATCTTCAAAGTCAAAGTCAACTTTATTGTCAATCTTTCAGTTTGTGTGTACAGACAGATAGATCGCAATACCGTTTCCCAAAATCCCGAATACAAAAATACAAATATATATAAAAATGTTTATAAAACGGACAAGTCAAATCAAGCAATCTGATTGGTTCTTAGCCGTGATATACTGAGCGTATACCACGGGTAGAATTGTAAATTACTTTTCACAACAAGTCAGTATCCCTCCGCGTCTGAGAAAAACAGTATACCGTTGGGCCGAACCACGCCCCTTAGCTGTGATATAACGAGCATATACCATACTGTTTTTCTCAGACGCGGAGGGATACTGACTTGTTGTGAAAAGTAANGTTTCCACCCGCACCCTATAACCTTCTTCTTCCAACTAACTTTGCGCACCTCTTACCACACACAACACACACCGGCGCCCTAGGGTGACAAGACAAATAGCTAGACGCCTCGGTCCTCCTCTTTAGTCCGTCGTCCGAAAGTACGTCGACTGCACACCACAAACTCTTCAGGCACCCACCCCCCAGCCCTCAAACACCCGGTCTTCGCCCCGAACACAAGCGGACAGCCACCAACACATAGCCAACAAAACACACAGACAATCTATTCTACCTACTACTGCCAAGTGGTGCTCGCAATAACCCCTCATAAAAGCCACAATCTCAAAATGAGCCCAACACGAGCCCCACACTCACACACTCCAACACACTCAGCGCTCACACTGTACGTCTTAACAATAATGTGACACAAAACACTGCCATTTTTCGGCTTTTCGTACTGTACCCTGGAAATTAGAAACGTTCATCACCAGAGATAGTACCAAATAAGTACAAAAATCTAGAATTATAATTTCTTGACCATCCATAAATACCTTGTAAATGCAATAACAAGTACAAGTTTATTTTTTTCTTTGCTTGTATAAGAAAGAATAGTGGTAGTTTCTGGGTTTCCGACCGTAAAAATACCTCCGAAAATTAGCTTACGAAAACGTTGTCGGTTCGGGATGTGTAACGTAACTTAAGAAGAGAATTTTTCCAAAGAGGGGAGGAGATGAGTGGGAAAACGTGAACTTAAACCTCCCGTCGTGGGAGAGATATCGAAGCTGGGTCTCGACGAGAACTACTCAGGTACATCCTCTTTCGAAGTCACGAGTCGTGAGACTTTTGCGTCACTCTCTCTGGTTCAGTGCTCTCCCCACAATCACGCTCCGCTCTCACATTTGCTATAACGTACTGAAGTACAAGCTCTCTTCTCTCATAAGAGTGACTGGGGTCTCTCTCTAGACCTCCGAGCCACGAGCGCGTCTCGGTGCGAGGCTCCCGACGACAGGCCTCGGACCGGCAAAGTGCAGGTGCATAGCACTTTTAGGAAATTTTTTGTTTTCGTCATAATTACGGTCCACCAATTTCACAGTCCTCGTCGACAGAAATAGTGGGTCTTCAAGTATCTGAAACATTTGTAAAATAAACTCCGAAAATTAAAATTGAATTCATTAGAATAAAACAACAATATTTCACGAAAACTATTCTTGTTTCAAAGAGACGAGATATCTAAACCTCCTTCTCCGCAACTAATTAACAAACAAAACGCATTCGTAAACTCAAGTGGGAAAAACCATGACTTTTCGGTTAGGTTATCGTCAACTAACTAAGCCTAGCTAGTACTTCGGACGACGAAGAGTGGACTTCAAGACCTACAGGTGCTTGAGCAAGAGGAAACGGGTCGCCACGCCAACTCTCCACTAAGAGAGACAGGGCGGACCGACTCTTGTACGGACAGAGTACGACACCCACCACCGAAAGTGTGGTTCTGCTACCCGGACAGCGGCGCAGTTGGGACTGGACTTTGATGACGTTACCTTTTCGCAGTAATACTAAATCGTGGCCTTTATTTCTGTATGAAGGTGAAACCTAAATTACTCGGAGCTCAGTTCGAGTGTATATATTTAGGCTTGTCAAAAAAATTGTCTTTGATATAAATCGGTGCGAGGTCCAACCGTCATTTGGACTGGGTAGCACATTACTTCCATGTCGAATGAGGCCCAGCATCAAAAGAGACACGACATCCTCTGTCGAGACAGGAATCGCCTAACCACCTCCTCGTCGCTAAACCTACCTCGGACCTCCGAAACGGCTCTCATCTCCCCTTGGCTCCTCCTAGAGATTGTCCGGTTGATACGCCAAGACCCAAGAAAAGAGGAGGTGAAACTATCTCGCACCAAGACTCAACAGGAGCCTTCGGTTTCAGACTGCCGCTCACTAACTTGACCTAGAAGTCTTTGTCCTGTTACTGTTTCCTTCTATGTTTAAAATCTCGTTGGATATTGTGGATATTGCCGTCCTAGTCACGTGCATCCCGAACCCCTATCCCTCGCATCCAGTGGCCAAGTTCACGGAGCTTGTCCTGGATTTTATACCTCACACTGACAATGAACCTCTCAGGGTCAGGTGGAGGATCCGGGACGGCAGACGGGAACTCGTCCTGTGCTCGTGGGGAAGGGGGGAGTGCAGGGTACGAGGGACCCGCGACATGGTTACTGGACGGTGACGAGGATCATGATCTGAGACCACGATCCCTGCCCAATTTTAGTCTCTTGTTACAGTCACCACATCGGCACCCATAGCACACAAGTCCGTCACACTGGTAATTCTCAACGTAGAGAAGGGTTAAGATTTAAGACAGATTGTGTGAAGTCCCTTCCCTTTGGGGTTTCTCCCGGAGACGATACCCATCGACGGTTTATCGACTAAAAACCAACTACTACCTAAAAAGATTTTCAATGGTGCGTCCTGGTACACATGGTAAATGGACAGAATAATCAACTGGACGATAACAACCTCGAAACCCGTCCGTCCGCTCCCTGTAACCCCCCCCAACTGGGTCTCGGTGCTCCAAGTGGCAGACAAACGAGCAGACCGCCACCTACCTGACCCGGGGCGTCTGACAACACGTTCCCGAGGTACCAAAACCCAAAGAATCTCCATACCTAAGTTTCTGACCCGTCTTTTTGCGGTCGAAACAGTCATACTTCGTTTGATGCTAGTTGTGTTTGCATTGAGTAGGTCTTCACTGTAGGAAAGATCACTAGTAAAATTCCTCACAATTTTTATATGTTCCTTTACAAATGTCGACGAGTACTTCCTACCTCAAAAAAACTTGGAGACTGAGTTGCACGTGGTTAGACAAAGTCGACTGGAGTCGAACTTTACATGTTATACCCTGGTGTCCTATATTTCTTTTTTATTCGGCTTGTGGGTATTCTCGTACAACAAGTTCATCTCGATGTGGGTCGCACGTACGGTCTGACCGAACACGGTTTTCTTCTGCATTTCTGCCGGTTGACACGGTGACATTATTAACGTGCACTCTAATGACTTCCTTCTGTCCACATCAGTTTCGATCTGGTCTCTCCTTCGGCTGTGACTTTGTGTGTGCTCAGGGTGAGTTTGGATGTGTTTCGCTGTGTATCGCTAAACAAGGAAACAACACCTCCACGGAGCTTAGCGCGATTCACAACGTCCCAACCAATCAGAGCACACTGTGCTCACAGGGAGGGTGGGGGCTGGAGCTACTGGAGCTACAACGAGCCGTTAAAGGCAGAGAGTGAAATTCAGTGAATACACGTAGTTTACAGAGATGCTTTATGAGAAACCAAAGTGATTTTGGAAAATTGCACAATAAAAAAATCTATTCTAGTAGACCTCAACAATGGAATTATGATCAGTGGAAATGGCCATGACATGGGACCTTTAAGTATCAAATAAATTAATATGCAGGGGTCACTTTTATGGTTTCATTCACGTATAATCCATAACTGACAAATTCACCTTCAGATGGATACTGATGTGTGAAATAAACCATAAATATTAGCTATCTTGCTTATATGGCTAATTTCAACTGTATTACATCACAACAACATTTTTAATAGGCATATAGTAGAAATACTATCCATTCAAATTGTAATAATATTTAATGCGATCAACAAATATATATATAATTTAAAAAAAACATGTAAATGCTACTACATTGTGTTAGTCTTGAATTACAATGTTGCTTACACAAGGATTTTGTGAAACCATATTCATGTGATAACATTATGACTATTGATAACACATCAAAGCAAAAATGTGCTAGTTGTGTACTCAGTAAGATCCTTAACAAGCTGCTTATCTGTCCAACAAAACAGAAAGGTCTACCAATGAAACTACAGCCTGAGTATATTTTGTACAGTGCAAATATTCCTCCATCTTTCAAATGCTGCACATACAACATGTTCACTTACGTTCACAAAGTGCCACCATTAGTAGTGAAATGGGCATAGATGAGTAGATCTTTACTTTCCCTGAGGGTCAATTAGCTTTACATAAAGCATTCACAACGAACAGGAATAGGTACATATTAAAAATAATACATGTACAGCATCAGAGGACTGACATACATTAAGCAATAATTGAACAAATCCCTGACAAAAATGAAAGCGTCGTATGGCCAAACAGACAATAAAAACGAATTGCATCTTTAAACATCAGACAATGGCCGTGACATTTCAAATGTGTACGTATCAAGATAAGCTAGCAGTGCACAAAGCATTATGGGAGAAGGTAAAGGTAAACGCTGGTGTAGAGCTTTCACTTTAGAGAATGTAAGGCAGCAGGTGAGGCTGTTCTAATTGACTGCTGAATGGAAAAAACACTATAATGAGTGCAATATAATTACCTGCTGACATAAGCAAAGAGTAAGAGGGGGAAATGCAGTTGGGTTGTATTAAGAACTCCAATCTCCCAGGATATTAGGCATATGAAGAGGTAGGCTTTTTGCACTGCTGGAGGACTATTGAAGCAGCATGGTTTCCAGTGCCAGATGAGTTGTATCATGCTATGTGCTAACATAATTACCCATTTTTCAACTGTGTGCAATCACTTTGACTCTCAAGGACAAAACCATTTAACAGTGATTCTAATTGAGAAATAAAGTGTAGATACATTAAAATATATGTCACGCAGCAAAGTTCATTTAACGAACTCTTGAGCAGAAATATTTATGTGTTGTTTTTTCACGTTGAATCATTGCCAACATTAGATCCAGTTTAACTCTATGCTATAATGGTTATAAATGGTAAAATTATTTATACAAATAAAATAAAATCACCACACCCCTCTTCCTACAATACTGCACTGGCTTCTTAAATCTTTTAGAATTGACTTTAAAGTTCCTTTACTCAACAACAAAGCCTTACACAATCTAGCACCTTCATCTATCAGCCACTGACTTTCATTGTACTTCCTAACAAGAACACTCAGATCTTCCACTGCTTTTTTTATTTTAAAGTTCTTACAAGAAATCTTGTGAGGCTGCTTTCCGTTTTATTCCTCCGAAAGTGTAAGAAAACATTCCCATTTAATCTTGGGACTGGAGACAAATGGAGAGAATTTAAATGCAGTGACACCAAATATAACTGCTAAATAATCTGTAACAATTTATAAAGGGAAGTTAAAGACCTATATTTTGATTTGGGGTAAATGTACTGATATCATAGCATTTCGGACTGCATAGCATGAAATGTGTCACACAAATAATGCAGTATATTTATAAAATATGATATATGGTAAATAACATGACCGAATTGTAAATTCTTTGTCTGTTGTTTTGGCTAAAACTGCAAATAAATGATAAAAAGACAAGATCCTTACAAGCAGCAGCCCTGGGGCTAACAAAATTACTAATCCATGTTTCAGAGAGGAAGGACAATTGAAGCCTTTCACATTTCAGTGATGAGCTTCAACACTGATAAGTGATTATTGACTGGGTGGGTGTTGTATTCTGCATAAAACTAATGTGATGTCAATTAGCCATTAATTCAAATGTCTTGCCCTTTTCTGTAAATGTCTGATTTGACTCAGCAGTTAATATGCAGGCACTATGTGCTTGCACACAGGGAGGTTTTGAGGACGGTGGCTTGTTCTGCATGAAATTACCAGCAAGCTAATGGCTAAGCTGGAGGGAGAAATATGAAACTGCCTATTTTCTGAGTCAATCTTCTGCAATTTCAGAATAACTACTCAACATATAAGCGACAGCTACTAATGTCAAACATGAGTGTGGTCTATTTTAAAAGGTAGCGTGGAGTGTTTCAAATAGACTGACAAATTGTAATTTGTAGCTCTCACATTGTCAAAATGCCATTCCCATGCTGAATAACTGTATGGAGGACAGGTGGCAGCTGGGCCCATAAAGAGCTGCACAATGACTTGGAACAATGATGAAGCAGAGTCATTGACCATTGGGGAGTGCCATGAAATGGCTACCATGTCATTGCATAAAGCCACTGGTCCATTCAGTCTTTATGACACCTCGAAGGGCGATCAGCCTTTGCTCACAAAAGCTTGAATCAAGAAACAAGACTTCATAAAAGTACTCATCACTTTTTCAAGCATTCTGCAGCCTATTCAAGCAACCTAAAGCCATGTTATTTTAGAACAACCACCGTGCAAAATTCAAAAATGTTAAAGCAGTTACTTTCAAAACTATTTCACCTTTTATGGCAAATATTTATCAACATAAGGTCATGTTTGAGATGGTTGCTACCGGCACATGGTAATGTGCCAATTCCAATAAAGGTCAAGATTTTGAATGAATGAATGAATTAGCACCTCCATTATCTACCTCCTTCCAGCTGTGTGGAAGTTAACACTGCATCCTAAAGACTTTTATTTTTCAATCTCAACACATTCTGCGAGACCCCAATATTAGCGTTTTGAATAAATGTGCATTATTTATTCCTCATGGATTACCTTCATTTAGTTGGATCAACCTCATTGTACATGTAATTAAGCACAAGCACATTTTATTTGCAGCAACAAGCTATCAGCCTCTGCACACTGATCAGGATCTAGACAGCAATTACAACAAAGTCCTGTTTTTCTTTACAACACAGTAGAAGTTAGATAACTGAAGGACCAACTCAAGGATCCGAGTGCTTGTCCAGCTGAGTTGCTATAAAGTAGTGGAACTGGCAGAAAACACGGCCTGTGTACGCTGAACTTACATCCCACAGGGCTTGGCTCATGTCAACCAGTGAACTGTTTATATCCACAAAACTTGAGAACATTGTATTGCCTTTGCAGCCCTATCAGGGACAAGGCATTACAATCCACAATTTGACAATAATCAGAAGCATGAACATTTTCAGCAACTAAAGGAAAAAGGTACAGTATTCACCAGCATCTGGTTTTGCCTTTTATTGTATAACAAAATGTGACATTTATTCAGTGATAAGTAATTATGTGTGCCCTAATAGAAGCAATAGTCATAACAAAAAGACCAAGTAAGGCCACGGCTCCTCATCCATCCTCATTACTCATACTCTTTTCTGTAGAGACCGAGGTATGATGAAGGCCTATCTTCAGGGAAAATGCTGTTTTACATCAATGCATCAGTGACTCCAAATTGCAAGTGGATTGGTCATATCCCCTTTGGTAGTCTCCTTAGAGGGTGAATAATCACAAGAGTCACTCTGACTTTAGGAAAAATTCACTGACATAAGCCACATTTCACTTCTTTGTTCCGTCTTGCCTTTTGTGCTTTAGCATTGTCATCTCTTAACATTGTTATTTGTGTCATTTTGATTCTGTTTAAAGTGCTATCTTATGGGTAAAATGTATCCCATACCCCTATTAGCTACTATCTGTCCCTAGTTTAAAGTAGACTGTTGACTAGTTTAGCTTTGCTTAGCTTGGGACATTAGGCTGTTTAAATAGCTTGCAGAATGTTCCAAAAATATATTTTGTTTATTCCTTATACTAGTCACATGGAGTTATTGCATCAATTATGTGGCTTATAAGTGTAGTTCTATGATCCCTGAACTGGGTTTCTGATTGCAGTTAAAACATATATACACAATTGATTTTTTGTTGTTTCCATTTCTTCATGAGGTTACAATATGAACTGGTTTTACTCACTTCTCCCATACTGTAGGTCCCTTCAGTCTTCATACAATACATCACTCGTTTTAGTTTGATTTTTTAAACTTTTCATTTCATGGTGTAAAAATGTAATGCAACCTACACCGAGCCGTAACACTGGTCAGTTTTTTCAAGTGTGAAATGAATTATTTAAACTTTTATTCATCGAAACAGGCAGCCTCAAAACAGCCTTTTCGGGCTGTCAGGCTTCTCTTCCAGAAAGTACTGAAACATAGGGCAGAGTTGTTCAAAGGGTTCCTGGTTGGGTTGCTGCAGCAGCAGGGCAGAATTTGGGGCACACTCTGAATCAGGGGTGATCACTGGTGAACCACAAAAGAGGAAAACTACATGAAGTAAGAGAGGACATACTGCACAATGGGATGAAGAAGAAATGGTGTGGCCAAATGCATCAAAGGAATTGTACCCTTTGTATGCTATACAAAATCCGCCTATGTGACTGTGTTACTGTTGTTACTGCATGCCTGGCCACTTTCTTCTGCTGCTACTTCCAAGTGAAGCTTTTAGTTTTTTTCTAAAATCCAATCGTTCCCAACACTAGTTCCAAAACACAACTTCTCTGAGCCTGATCTTCCAAAATGTCGGCATGCTATCTCAAAAGCAAATATGTGCATGAAAAGTTCAACTACAAAATAAAAAGTAGGAGTGATAGAGCAGTGGTGAACGTAGGCGAGGGAGAAACATCACTATTTAATGCAATCGAATACAACACCAACACTGACTATACTGCAGCTTCAAAATATCCTGTGTTGAATCCACACTTCTATGACTCACCACACAATGAACATTATCAGCATTACAAAAGCAAAACTTCTCTCAGGGCCGTTAGTATTAGATAACATGACAATGGACTGAGGGTACTTTTTATTCATCCACCCCCAGTACTTTGCACGAGTACAACTCTGGTGAGAGGTCCAATTCCTACTTCATGGGAAATAAATTCTGACATTAAATAAGTCTATTGTTTAGCAATGATTTGTATATGATTTAATTGAACCATAACCAAAATGTGGCTTCATTCCAAAAAAAAGGGCCTTCCTTAAATAGAAACTTAACACCCCCTTACATCTATAGAACATGTATACAAGCCGAACAATAACTCATGTTGTTTAACCACTATAGAAGGATGGCCAGTGTTATAAAGGGACAACACACACTTTTATTACAGAACAACCTGTGGTTTACAAGCCTATTCTAACTCTAATAATGAACATTAAATGAATAATGGTTTCTGCAGTGTGTTTGGGTTCATCTGGAAACATTGTGTGTGTGGAGAGATGCTAAGCATTGGTGCATTGGTCAACCTAGTGTGTAAACAATAGAAGGTATTCTCATTCCTGTCAGGTGTAATTGCATTTTTTTTTGTGATCTGAAATTTGACACACAATTTTCAACGATGACAGTACAGTAATTGCTCCGAGAAGTCATGGTTGAGTTTTTGAATGATATCAAAATACCACCACCCTGCCCACCCACCACACTCTGATCAGCATCCTGTCCATCCACAATGAAGTGCTATTACCAACGCCTTTCACTCACTCAACCATGGGGCCTATTTGGGATTGCTCCACCACTGTTAGACCCACTGCAGTCTTTTCAGCATGGCTCCAGATGAACAATGTATTTGGTTGTGGGTAATCAAAGAGACACATATTGAGTGTGGTGAGATGCACAACAATTTCAAATAATATTATTTCATGTTTGATTGGGTCCACATAAATACCATGCCCCATCTGTAGGAGCTTGGAGGATTTCAGTTTTTACCCTTTGAACATCTAGAATTGGCAGCCAGAAAATGAAACCATTCGCAGACGCAATAAGACATGTAAACACCTGACATATACTATACTTTAAAATGCCTGTCAAATCCTGTATACAGCTGAAGCCTAGGGTGATTGTTAAATTAGTTGATTAACAGTAACATAAACTTCAGCTATTTTGATAATCAATTCATCATTTAAGTCATTGTTTAAACAAATATAATATCCACTCCTTTGTTTCAGTTTCTCCATTGCGAGGATTTGTTTCTTGTATTCTACTAGTGTGATATTGAGGTTAAGTAGGCGTGGTACAGTTAGCAAAACAAAAGAAGCAATCCCCAACTATTTTCTGACCTTTTATAAAACAGGAATAGTTGAAACAATAGGTAGATTAATTATCATTTAAATTGAATACTAAATATGTATTATCAACTCAAATATAAACTATATATTGAAGTGATGTTTGTACACGCTATTTACCTAAAAAAACAGAGATTATTTCATCCTAGCAAATATTGTTATCCACATACTGTGCTCCCACTACAATTTATCATGGAATAATTAAAAATGAACTTAATGTGACACCGTTCACTTTTTATAAAACATCACTATGGGGAACAGTCCCTGTTTTCACTGAAGGGTTGGCAGAGGCAGATGTAATTAGACGGGGAGAATTCCTCCAGGTGTTTAATGGCTGCTCGCAAGGTCAGCACAGCCATGTTTAGGATGCCGCTCAGGCGTGAAGAGGCGGAGTCGAGCCTGGTTGACTGGTGGTGTGAGCATTGCCGTCCCCTCAGGTGCACTCACATGAGTTCCACCAGCACCCCTCTCCATTGTTGTAAAATTTGACAGCAAATCAAAGGGGAGCGTTGTCTGTCCAAACTCATTATAAGTCCACTGTTCCAGGTTATTGAGAGAGCAGCGCTCCTGCTATCCCTAATGTTCTCAGTGTGATATGTGGACAATTCCGTGAGATTACAAATGCAACCTGGCGTATACAACCAACAAGACTGATTAACCTTGAAGACCTGGAACCCGGCATAGCATGGGAGCGTGAAGAACACCAGTGTCAAAACGTAAATGAAACAAACCTGTTGGAGGAGCCAGAAGAGAGCCAGGTCTGCAGGATGGAGAGGGAGGGGAATCTAAAGTGAATCTTTAAGCAGTTTGTTTGGTTCTGCTTTGTTGCAGATACTCTGGAGAGAGGCTTCCCATCTGTCCTGCTCTCACCTTGGCCAACGTCTGCCAGCTTGGTCTGCTTGTCACATTTGAGTAGTTGCTATGGGACTAGTCCACTGAGGCCCTGTCATAGACCACTGAGAGCAAGGCCCTATCATCAATCACACAGATGAGCAACACAGGAACCCCTCTCCAATGATGGCCAGAGATCTAAATTCTTTAGACATGGATTTTGTATTCAGGGAAGAGCTGGATAATCTCAATCACTTGACTGCCCATTGGTGGCTGCCATATTGGCAAAATGTACTTATACTGTAAGGTTAGAACCTAAAATGCAAATCATAAACCTAAATGAATATGTCGTGTTATGGCATGACATTTAAATTGTCTGCATGTGTAATGACTTGGGATGTCTTGTATAAACAGCTAGATTCAATTAGAGCCATTTCATTGCAGTTGTCAATCTGGCATCCTGATCCAGTGCCCGTGAATGGCAATGCAATATTAATATTTTTTTTGCTCAGAAGCATAAGAGAAAAAAAAGATTTAGTCCAGGGAAACACAGGGTCTTGCCTTTCTTCAAATTCCATAACGGGTGTTTTCATTTGACATTTTTAGCTTTATATATCACACTACCTATGAACATTTAAGAAACTGGGCCTTGGTTGAGATTATTATGCACAAATTCAGACAAAGGCCCCCTCAGAAAATCCGTAAAACCTCTGACTCATGTTTAAGTTGGCTGCTTTAAGTATTGCATGCATGCGCCATGTGTCAAACGCAGAACATGTGACATAGACATCATGAAAAGGATCATGTAAATCTGAAAGACAGCCCCTAACAATGGAGCTGGTAGACAGCTTACTGTTGTTTCATGCAGCATTATTGTAACGGGTGACAAAGAACCATGACTATTGTGCATTAGTATCCAGATAATAGTAGTATCAATGTCTAAAATAGCCAGCACACATATTATTGTTTAGAAGTGTGACCAAAAATACATTTACAAATGCAAAGCACTTCAAATCAGGGTTGAGACAAATCCTTAGCAAGTCTACAGGTTTCCATTTGATTAAGTTTTACTTCCATTCTTTTGCTATTGTTATGTGAAAGACTTTAAAGTCTGCATGGACAAGCATTGACATTGGTTATTTATGTCAAAACAAACTATATATTGTATTTAAAAACAGGGCTGCCAGTCAATCGAAAAAATACATAATGTAATAAGGTTTCTTTATATTTGAAATCTGACTTAGAGTCTGTTCCAATTTGTCATTAACGTGGCCTTGGAACTAACAAGAGACCAGAGGCCATGAACTAATGTAACATTATTCTACCAAGAGACTAATGGAACTCATGCTGAATCACCTGTGAACATGGCGAGATAATTGCCATTTGGGAGACCCAAAAAGCATGTAGTGATAATACAGTCTGGGAGCAGGAGGTCTTCTCTGTCTGGTAATTGAAGAGTGAAATGCCATGTGACTTGGCCATGCATCAGGTAAAGAACCTAAAGGTTTATTCGCAGGCACCATTATGTGAAAGTGTGAGCTTGCTTGGTTTAACAGGAGGTCAATTATAATAGGGTCGTGATCAGGTTGTCACCACAAAGTGCATAATCAAGGGGTACTGCTGGGCTAACTGCTAATCCATAGCTGTGCACTTAAGCGTGCCGGGCTTGTAGCCATGGATTGCAGTTCAATGTGTGCCCATGATCCGAGTCTAAACCATGGACCTCTAGGTCTTAACACTTTCTATGGGGGGGTGGCTGTGTGTCTGTTTGTATGTGTGCATATGCTAAAGTGTCATTCCCCCTTGAGAAATACCAGCTGTCAGTCAGGTAGCTTATAGGCAGAGTATTAGCCTCCAATACAGGTGAATGTCAGCATAGGATTGTCTTAAAAGCCACCTTTAATCAGCAAGCCATCCTCTTGAGGTAAGTCGGCTTTGATGATATTAACTTCACTCCTCACATGACAAACAGGTCAAGCCTTTTGAATTAGGACTTAGACATGTATGGCTTTAATTATAGGGAAGACAGTACCTTTCTTAAAGCAGCTATAATGCAGAAACCACTCACTGTCCAAAGACGATTAGATGAACACATGAGTGGAGAAATAATTTGGAACAGCCTTTATTCATCACACAGGTGAAAGAGAGTAATCATATTTAATGGCGTCTTATTGTAAGGAATGATCCTTCCTTTTTTTATTTTTATACTTCTTTAAAAACCTAATTGCAATTTACTAATTACTTCAATTGAAGTAGGCCTAATTAATAGAACACTCAATTGATATTTTGACGATATTAAAGATGCATTGTGTATAAGTCTTTATTCAAATAGAAATGGTTAGGTTGGGGAAATCATTTAGGACGTTTTTTAAGCTGTGTAAAATGTTTGTGAATCCTAAAATCAATAAATACATTATAAACATTACCTAAACAATTCTCTAAGAAATCAACACGTCTTTCCCTTGGCAAGTTTAATCTGAAATGTTCTCAAAATGTGACAATTGTATTGTGCTCTTACATTTTGATATGTCCTCCTTAGCATCCACATGATCTACCCAGAGAGATTTCTGATCTGTCTCCATGTTCAATCTCCACCCTGCAGACTGCATTACCACTGCGAGCCTTAAGCCAAATCAGAGCAGCACATCTGCCCACACAGGTCCCAGCAAGGTCTACTACCCAGTAGCATGGTGCCAGATTGCCAACTGTGGAACACAACTTTCTGTATCTTACAGCCTGGGACATAACTTAAATCAACTCCCGCTGAAAACCTAGATGCTTTACTTGTCATTCTATTTTTGGAAGACATTTGGCCTGTCAGCCTCGGCTCAACATCCGCATCACGCCTCCCTTAAAATGTACCTTACATAAAAACTGCCTAAATGGGTCAGAACTCTGCTGGAGATTAGCCTTAAACAGCTTGAACAGGGAAAGAAAAAAGAGAAATCCTTCACACAGCCAACAACCTGAGAGTCCCAGAGAATATATAAACAAATGAGGTTACAAAGAAAGCACCTTGGAGACGTTAATGTTTCAATAAAACAATGAAGTTGAGCAACTGCTACATGATGTTTTAATACTGAACAGTTGTGCAACACAAGCTTCAGACCAGCTTTCCAAGGTCATTTTCCCACCGCTGTGTGTGTATGTGTGTGAATCCACAAGCGTGTGCACAGACGTGGTTAAGATTTCACAAGGGTGTGTGTGCTTGTGTATACATGTAGCAAATCACTTCTGGTGATGCCTGAAATAATATTCACAAGATGTAAGTAAAGTGTGTTACTAAACAGCAAAAAACAAACATATTGCAATATAAAGCGTAAGCTGTACAGCTGGAAGTTTTGTCTGTTAACATTTAGTTAGTCACTGTTTTGAGTTTGGGTTTCGTCCAAAAGCACAGCTTCCAGGCCAGGCAAAGCTCAGAAGACAGCAGAGTAGTAGATATGTTGATCTCCTGTGGTGCTTTGACTTGACACATACTGACCTATTTTCTACCATGTCAACAGTATTGATCTTACTGCTCACCCCAATGAGGAGGATTTTCGTCTGTTATGAGATGGAATTACATTCCTGTCACACAGATATACAATTGCTGTGACTAAACATTTGAGACTATCTCTGAAATAAAAAAATAAAAAAATCCATGACTTTTGTATTATAAAGAAAAGGCACAAAGAGAGAAAAAGACTTCATCAAAAAGAAATGAAACACAGACATCAGGCAGCAGTGCAACAATAAAAGGTGTGTGTTTGAGAAGGTAGGTGTGTATATTTTCTTGGGCCTATACAAGTTGCCTGAGAGTATTTTTCATCAATTATAAACAGCTTTTTAGTCCCCAGGGCACAAGCCACATGTTACAATTGCTATGTGAGTTGTTGTTATTTATTTCACAATCAGTACACATCAATGCAACATAATTGTTTTTGCCTCTTCCTTCCCTACTGTAAATGACTTGACTTTCTTAGTTTAACTTCTGCACAAACAACCCACTGAGTCACCCTTTCAGATATTTTGGGCATGTTTTTTGGCTATCCAAACAAATAGCAATCAGTAGGGTTATATTCACCATGCTTGGCCTTCTCTCCCCTTGAGTTTTCACCACCCGCTCTGTGCTGTTAATATCCCTAACCCATGGATCCAGGATCATTGGTTTCTACAGGCCTCACTACAGAGCCCCATCAGATTAGCTGAACTATCTCTTGACCAATATGGGGTCTCAGTATCTCCAAAACCTATAATGAGAAAAACGAGATGGAATTTGAAACTCGGTATGACTGGAAGGATTAGTGTGCAGCCCAATACTTCTCTTACTACAGAGATGGCAGTTGGATTTGAGCTGGAGGGGGGTTTGGAGGTGGGGTTTCAATGATGACCTACATTTCTCCTAAACCGGTTGCAATGCTGGGACTTAGAACATGTCCAAGGTCTAATAATGCTGCTGCCGCCAGAAATGGAACTGGCGTGTAAGGAGGATTCAGTCAGCACTAATTTGCCAGCGCTACAGGAGGAAAAACAGTTAATGTCTATGTTCAATTTGTTTGGGTCAACGGCAACAACAACTTTAGTGCCACAGCAATTCACTTCCTCTGCAATTTAGGTGATTTCTCTCAGTTGCAGGACTGCTTTTTTTATATTGAACTATGCACACTATGCTCAAAAGATAAACTATGCTAACGTACACACACACACACACACACACACACACACACACACACACACACACACACACACACACACACACACACACACACACACACACACACACACACACACACCTCAATCTGCCCTTGAGCTCTGTCGGACCCGAAGCACATCGTGTTTATAAGCACAGGAACATTGCTATCACATGGCTTCCCCTCTAGAGAGAAAAGATTGCCAAAATATGAAAAATAATAGTAATTTTCATGAATAATACACTATCCCCTTCACACACACACACACACACACACACACACACACACACAAGCATACCTCATTTTATTTAATAAATAATCAAGTAGTTAGTGTTGCCTAGCAACAACATCATCAGTACCTGCATTGTTTTACACACTGAATGATGGGCTACTGGGCTCAAGTCCCGCAGTACATTGCAGAATGTGAAGGTTCATGTTCAAGTGATTTTCTACCGTCTTCTCCAGGTACAACTGCCTGCAGCCAAGTGAATATTCTACAGACATTCTTTTTCTTTCTGGATATTCCATTTGACCTAGTAAACATTGTTGAATATATGAATAGAAAAGATAGGTGAAAAAAAGATTGTATGGGTATGGTTGAGTAACTGATTAATAAAAGATGCAGTTTTTCTTTGGTACTATGCCTTTTTTCTCTTCTGTACTTTGGAATTATTGATGAATAAACGAGAAGCAAAATGAAGACGCATTATTCTGCTGAAAATAATTTAATTTGATGAGAACATCTAATTGAATGTCTGATTTAGCTAAGACTTTGCATTAGTATTAGATCAAATGACTGAAAGAGTTATTTTCCAGTGTGTTCTCCGTGTTTAAAAAAGCCTACATGAAAACGACAGTATCATTCTGCTCTTGGTTGCTTTTGGTGTGAACAGCAGCATGAAGGCGGACCTTTGGCAGGCTCTCAAATGCATCGTGTGCCCTTGAAAATCAAGAATGGCCTGTTCACACGGCAACTTATCTTCCAAAGTGAAGCTGACGTCTAATCAACACCTGCAACCCTTTCCTTTGCCGTGTGTCCAAGTGAGACTTCAAAAGTTGTGCCAAGCCACACGCTTCCCGCAGTGTGCGAGACAGTAGTGGCGGAGAGGAGAAACAGGAGAGAGAGATTACTTATCAAAGCTCCCCAGAAGCTGATGTTATTTTTCGCCATATGCATTGAATAGTAACTGTGATGTGTCCCTTTGAATCCTGCGGTGGCTTGTCTTACAGCCTATTCTCCTTCTGTGATTGTGTTCCACACTGTTATAATACACAATTTAGCAGTGAGGTTTCCTGCTTTTGCCTTCAATACGCCTGTAGAAAAGGAAAGAAGTGCATCTGTTTTGTTCTCGTGATCTAACGTGTCTCTCTTAACAACCTTCTTGGCACCTGATCCCATTTCTCCTTCGGCCCGCCTAAAGCACGCATGCTTTGACTGACCGTGCTGCATTGGTGATGTTTAATTGTTGTCTTGCAGGGAAAAGGCCTCTGCAATCATATCATTGTGTTCCATTATCTGTGACTTGAAATGGCACAGTGGAGATCAGTCATATTGCTTGCGCCTGTTCTATTAATGGGCCACACCTCCTGTGTCGACAGTCAACAGTGGAGATGAACACATTCTTCGTCAAAGAGGCTCAGTGTTAAGATGGTGAAAGGAGCTTATCAGTCTGGTGCTGGTTGTGTGTAATAATCAATTACAGGTGCCTATGAGTGACCTTGAAACATATTGAATCTGCAGAAATACAATGAGAGGATTTGAATTGCACACACTCGTGTGATACTGCCAAGGATTCTCGACACGCCGTGCTGGAAACAGACTGAATAAGGCTGTGTGGATATATTTTTCTCCTGCCCAAACCTAATATCTTCCTGAAATGCATCGTCTCCCCTGGCCTTATCTCCTTCTCTGCTCTCGCTGCTGTAATTGTCGATGAGAAGCTTTTGGTGTTGCTGTTCCATCAGCAATAGCATGCAGAACGTGTATCCATCAATCTGTTCAGTTCTCCCTGAGCAGTTTCCTCGCAGAAATCCGTTTAGGGCTTTTCTTATTGAGTGGAGTGTAGTGGAGTCCTTCTGGGGCTTCAGCTCTCTAACCTAGTTCCTCCTCTGTGTCTTTTCAATGAACCTGTTCCCACTTGTGAATTACTTGTGGAAACGGCACAAAGGCCATAGATAGAGGAGACCATGATTAATTAAGTGAGGATATCTGTTCATAATTATTTCATGCCATATATTTGACAAGTTATACCTTGCACAGTATATGTCTAGCTGCAGTAAATTCCGGATTCTTTGATGTATTTTTTTTACCCTTTTCCACCCAATTAAGTCACTCACTGGTATACGGATAGATATGAACATTTGGTGTGCCGAATTATTAAAGCAGTCCTCGCCATACACTCAGTAACGAGCTGAAAATGTGTTTCAAAGCCTAGAAATGTGTCTGTTTACTTCAAGACTCTCATACCACTCTTGAAAGAGTTGTTTACTCTCTTTAGTGTACCTCCCACGGATGAAGGTAGCTGTAATTGGGAAGCAATGTTTGTTGTCATAGTTGTAGTCATAATACATTCTACATAACAAATGCCTTTTGAAACAGAAGGAGACATAGCTGGCTGTTCAGTCCTGTTCTTAGTGTGTTGCCTTAATTGGTGACTATCATAGCTTTGAACATGTTGCACGTTCAAAGCATGTTAAATATGCTGTGCACAAGACAGGATAATGCAGCGATGTGATGTTGTTTTGCCATCATAATGGGCAGTCTGTACTCTTCCTCACCTCCTAAATGTGTGTGAAATGTTCAGAAAGGTACTTTACTGTGCTTCTAACACTTGATCAACCTACTCACGGCGCTTCATGTAACCAGCAGAAAAAGGCTTCAGGTTAGATTACCCACAATTAACTGAATATCAACCTTTTGTAAAACAAAAATATCTCATTTATAAGAAGGCCTGTTTTTTCCAGGCTTTCTTCATGTACAGAAAACACAGCAATGATGTAGATTAGTCGCTAGCAAGGTAAGAATGTTTGAAAAGGAACTCATTAAAATACCTCCACCACTGAGGAAGAATAATTGTAAGTCTTTTTGCGATGGAAGACTTTGATCCAATTAAGCGTGATAACAGCGGTCCAAGGTAGACTGAGTCGTGTGCTGTATCTGAAAATAATGTCTCCCTTTTAAATTGAAGAAAATGAAAAAATGGGTCCCCCCATTTGTATTTGTCCAAGACTTAAAGATCAAAGCAGATTTTACATACGCAGTCCCAGTAAGGTGTAGTCTTTTTGCCATCTGGGAAGATAAATATTTGGGGAAAGGTAATGCATGATTTGGCACAGAAAACTGATAAAGCACTATGAAAAATAATACCAATAAATCTCACGAAAATATTTTGGCTGGCCTTGAATACAGTTCTCCCGAAAATAGGATAGCAAACAGTACAAGGGGCCATCTGCATGTTTTAACACAACTTGATACGACAACTCATCGTTAGTGATATTAATGCCTGAACATCAGCATTAACATTCGATGAGGCGAAAGCAGTGACCTGACAGACAAATTAAGAAGCAAGATGCAGCACTGGTTTTAAACCTTAAAGCTAATTTGCCTTTAATTGCAGCCTGATACACTAACTAAAAGGATTGATAGTGCACTTTCGGAAGTAGGAGTGAGTTCTAAGAGCAGAACAAAACACAACACATATTTCTTATGTTACGGATGGGTACAAATGTTCTGGCTTTAATTGTCTATTACCTTTGTTAGTGTCATTTGTCACCAACAGCAGGAGTTATAGCAGCGTAGGTATATTATATCGATGCCACTATGGGTGAGTAGTGTCTTAGAAATACCATCTTCAGCTAGTAAAAAAAAATATCAAGCTTTCTATTTAAGTAACCTGACATTTGAACAGCCACTTACATGCGTTGCATTGTTATGTCATTGGCATTTAACAAAACATCAGTCAACCCTTACAGATGCATTATGGTCTTTCTGTGCTACTAGGCAGCACCTTGTTTCACCTTCAAAGAACTCTTGTAATGCAGAACCAAAAGGATTTTGTCAATCAGAAATGCCCCAGTCTCGCAGCAGCATATTTTTCTTCCCTGTGTGTGAGTTTGTGTTCCTCCAGTGTTCCTCTGTGAGCAGTGGGCTCTATAGTGCTTGCTGCTTCCTTGCCGTCTCTCCATTAGGCGCCTAACAGAGCGTTGGGCTGCGGCTGCTCTCTCCCTCAATGCCTCCATCTCCCTGTCGCCCTTCAGGTCTCATCGCCCTCGCAATGGAGAATCCATCCGCCGTGATCCCAGGACACATACTGTCCTCCATTACCCATCCTCACAGCCCACTGCCTTCGATCCCGGTCCCAGGAACCATGATGCATGAGCACGAGTTCATGTTTGCATGTGTGTGAATTGTGTGTATGATTCTCAGTTATTCCACTAACCAGGACAGTAAGTAGTTGCGCTACCCCAACTCACAACACAGAATCTGGCCCTAAAAAGACAGGCAACACACCTGCGCACAGTCACTGAAGTGAAACACAGAAATAAGTGAACTAAATTATATATACTGAGTGTTCATATCCTGGTCATAGAGTGAGGCATTTACCATTTCCACTAAATATAAATGAAGTATTCAGATTTTGATTCTGAGGTTCAAGAAATTGCGGCTGCCAAAAGTGGAGCAAATGTTCAAACAGTGATGAGAAACTGCTGTACAGACGGAGAAACACTTCCTCACACAGCCCTGAAAATGTAAACCTGCCAGATAGATCATACGATACAATAATTTGGTAAATCAAAAAACTGATTAAAAACAAAAATCGTACTGGAGGAAATGACAGAAAGCTGCCTTCTGGCAGGACATGTTTAGCCTGCCACAACATAAAGGAATAAGACTGACCTGCTCCATCCACACCAAACAGCTCTTTTTTATTCATCTATATATTATCAGTCATATCTAGATCCATTTAGTTATGTTCTTCTTTTTGTCACATTACGGGGTTAAGTAATAGGGCAAGGGGAGCAGAATAAAATGTGTTGAATGTAATTCCTCTTTTTTTTCAAATTAATACTGTAAACATATGTATAGATGTATAGAGTCCATCGTAATGTTTTACATTAACAATACTGAATGTCATTAAAGCTATTTGAATGGGAGAGAGAGAGAGAGAGAGAGAGAGGAGTAAAATATCAATAAGCCTGGCCAGACATTTCAAAGGTTTTTTTTCCAACTGAAGATTTCTTACACATGAACTGAATAAAAGACCTTCAACAGGGACAACTCATACCCCTGAGCCATCAGATAAACACTGAACATCTGCCATAAGCACTCCCAAGTCAACTATTAACATTGTTGAATAGTTTGTAATGAGAAAGTTTTACTGAGAAAAAGCTATGGCTAAAGGCAACATTTTTAATTTTCCTTGTCGGAAAAACTTTTTCCTAACATTTCTTTCCGCACCGCCCGATGAACCTGTCAAGTCAAGTCCATTTTATATAGCCCAATATCACAAATGTGCCCCAGGCAGGCTCACAATGGGCACATTATATGACAACCTCTGTCCTGTTCTGACCCTTGTTTCGGATAAGGAAAAACTCGCCAAACAAACCCCCTTTAAGAGGGAATAAGGGGGAAGAAATCTCAGGAAGAGCAACGGGGACAGATCCCTTACCCATGACAGAAATCTTCGCCTGAAGGTTTAAAAATAATAATACATCAAATGGTGCCAAGCCACAAAAGCAGTGAAAAGCTTTTAAATGTTTTTCACTTTTTAATGATGTCCTGCAATTTAAGTTGTATTACAAGTTAAATTATGTTGCTGAGATTTCTACTTACTCTAAATTGCCTTACATGCACTTTTCCTTGTTTGATATTCAGAAAAAAAAAGTGTTTTATTTACAATATGTTTTATCATTTCTGTCACTTATCATGCAAATGTAATAGATCTTAAGTTTTGCTTTATGGTCTAGTTGTGCTTATGTCTATGCATGTATGTGTGGAAACATGGGACTTACTTTTGCTCAAGACTGGAAAATGTGCCAACACTACATTGCTCCTCTCATTCAAACCCGATCAGTTTGTCTGAGCCTAGAGTCACCAACAACCCCAAAAACTGAGATAACAAATTGTTTTATCCATAGGATCCAATTAAAAACTGTGAAATCACTGAAAGTCATTTGGTGTCTTGGATGCTTATCTCCACTGAGTGCACACGTGATTATAGTTCCCAGTGAACTCCAAGAAATCACAGTGATGAGAAAACATTCTTGGAGTTAAAGAGCTTAACAAGGAATCGCATATTCCGATAAAAATCAATAGTGGAGGTTGTGCATTACATTTGGTTCTGAATAAATGTTTCTGCTACCACATGACACAATACTTTACTGTGGGTGTGCTATTGGATGGTTTTTCTACAAAGCAATAAAATATATTTTGAATAAAATAGGTAATGGGTACGCTATTAGTCAGTATAGTGGCTTCTGGTTGGTCTGTGGTTCCAGCAATTTGGCTTAAAATGTTGAACCCACATTCATGATTCTCAGAGGAGCAATCAAACTGACTTTGGAGATCCCCTCATGTTTCGTTTTGCGCCACCAGCAGGACAAATATGAATCCTTTAGAAGTATATTTTCTTTAGCACCACCATGAAGTTGACTTTATTTACATGACATTGGGTACATAAATGAATGTGTCACTCATTTAATAAGCAAGTACCTGCAAAACTAATGACGTGCCCATCGGCCTTAGCCTACTTTGTTTTCAATGCTAATCAGAAGATTATAATTGGCAATAATGCTAATTTGCAAATACAGTAATGTTCACTACTTTATACAGTATGCTTTTAAAATTGTATTTGTAAGCATGTGTTAGACTATTGTGTGATTCAATTTAACATTGTTTTCCACATATGGATCTGTGTAGTGGAAACTGACCCATTAGCATTTTCTGTTTGAGTGGAGAACGCTCTTTATTTTGGTGCTCACTGTTATCAGACAACATTTGGCTCATACTGAATTGATTAGCTCTGTGGGTTTCCAGTGTCTCCCCAACATAGGGCCATCTGTGGCACACCACCAAATGTTCACCATTCCGACAGAATCATTAATAATAAAAACGTCCATCGTGAATTGTTGAATGAATTCATATGGTTGAGAAACAGCGTTGCATTTTAGAGCAGTTGGACAAGGCTGAAACGTTAAGCTTGATGGGTGATTCTCACCAGTGTAATACCACAAATAAACATTAGATCCTTTTTGACAGATTTATTTAATAAATAAAGATAATCGAGATGTGCATAGTTAATGGAAGCCAGAAGAGAAATCATCCTCTTTAATTATGAGGTGCACAGCTGAATTAAATCGTTTTTTTTGTGCGTGTACAGTCCTTCATTTCAGAATTTGTGTTAGACTAAAGGGTTTCTATTCAATAGAAAGAGGTTTTATCTACCTTTACAAGAACACTGTTTGTAAGAGACCCTTATTATTTGTGGTGCAACCAAACACATATGTTGGCCCTCACTAAATACCAGAGAAGGGAAATGATTATAATGCGAGCCAAAAAAGAAATACTATTACTAAATAGCATTTGGATTGCTGAAATCACCCTCACCTCTTTAGAGACCAACACCTCTTAAATACTCTCAGATCTCAGAGGAACACTGCATTCAGCTGAGAGGAGAATTGTAGCACAATTTTAAAAAATAATGTTCAATAGAAATAAAAAAAAAGGTGATGGGGTTTCAAATTGAATAACATCTTTTGAAAATTACAAGGTTATTCATGTTTTAATAATGTACCTGAGAAGTCATGTTGTGCACAGTTTTTGGAAGAGAAATGACAGAGAAAAGCAAAAACACCCACTATATCGATAAAATACGTTCAGCTAAGAGGCTACGGGCTAATAGTCTGGCTTGCTAAGCAGTACAGAAGGTCAGTGACATTTGTCAGTTGTGGTGGATGCAAAGGCTAACAATAGTTTGCCTCAGGACACTGCGTGGCAGCTCCCACTTGGCTCAAGACTTGCCAAGTGCATGTGATGGCAAAGCTTCCAATTTGGCATATTATCCATATCCTCCTTCCTTACTAAAACCCTTCTGTTTCCGCTTTAAAGAGTTACAAATATATAAAATATGACTTATCAGCAGGAGCGCATTTGTGTTACTTAGCCATCAATGTTACTGGGTATCCTGTTTCTGAAACCTCTCATGATTACAAGCATCCAGCTTGCAAAAAAGACTTAAATAAAAATAAGACAAAGAGGTCATGTGTCCAACGTGCTTACATGTCTAACAATACAATTATTATGCAACATATAACAATGACATTTGCAAAAAGTGTTAACTCATAGGGTTTTTAGGTGCTGTGCAATGTATTTTTTAAACTCAAACCAAATATTAAACTTATTTAAGACCAGTAAAAAAGATGTGGCAGAGTAACCACCAGATTAATTCAATGGATTTTTAAAATGTGACCAAGCTGCATCACATCTGTTGCCTCACACTGGGATATTTTTCATGTTGATGAATGAAACATTTGAGATGCTAGAGTACACCTCCATCTTTCCCCAGCAGGCAGCCGCTTTTATAGTTATTCAAAGCTTAGTAATGATACATACATAACCTTAATGCATTGGTGAGAATATCATATCACCCTGTTAACATCACTTAGTGAAAAAATAGATCATCCAAATGTGGCACACGGCTAATTTGATGATGAAACATCAAATCAGAGTATGGCAGCTCTGTTACTGTAAACATCAATCCCCGTGCTTAGGAGCTGAGACCGAATGGAGACATGAAATGAAAAGTAAGAGTAGCTGTGGGGAGAGGAGGCGGTCGCAGAGGAAAATGTGAGTGGCAGATAGGAGGGGAAGTAGACTGGCAGAAAGGTAGGTGGGAGTGGAGGAGAGTCACACAGCCATGAGGAATTGCATAATAGCTAGGGACGGGGAGGAGAAGGCCTCAGCGGGTGGGGGGGCTCCCTGTGAATTACCAGCTACATTTATAAAGAGCTCCAGCAGCAGCATGCTAATGAAATACTTGATAAGACAACAGAGCATGAGTCAAGTGCAAGTCCTCTGCTAAGGTGTCATTTCTGCAAACCTGTCCTTTTTCTTACCATTTAAAAGTGATGACAAAGGACCTCCATTTGGACCTTTGAAGTCTAAGCTCTATAAGGTAGAGCTGCATACTCAATGAGCAGTTTTATAAAGATTATTCAGTCCACAAGAAATAGTATGAGATAAGGACTAAAAGAGTATCACTGAAGAAGTAATAATTAATTAATCTTAGGGCTGGGCAAAATATCAATATTATTTCAGTAGTGTTGTTATGAGAATAGAGTCCTATATTTTAAATATTTTTATATTGTAAGTGTTGCCTTGTTCTGGTTTTAAAGGCTGCATTACAGCAAAGTAATATACTTTTCTAAATATACCAGACTGTTCTAATAGCTTTATTATTTGCCTTTACAGGCCAAGTCATTTCATTTGTTATTTATCGAATATCTCATTGGGAAAACACAATGGTCAACCCTAATCTATCGTCACAATATCGATAAATGAATTTTGGCCATAAATATAGTAATATATGATTTTCTTTATATGGCCAAGCCCTATTTCATCCTTTCTTATTTTACAACATACATAGTGCTTACAAGTGCAGCTTTCCTTTTGTGTGAGTGGCTACAATGTTGGTGGATGATCATGGACATAAAACATAGAGGCTAAAGAAAATCAATACCAGCGACGGAGACCGTTTACTGTTTCATTATTCTAGATTCATGACCTACCAGTGCCCCATGCTGTTGTTGCCCCCAGGCTAAGGCTCATTGTCACTCACATTTGCTCATTAAGTGCCAATCACACAGTACTCCAGGCTATCATTTTGCCAGCACTTGGTGGCACTGCAGATGTCACATAATGATCCCCTGCCTATACTTCCTGCATAATTCAATGTAGGTGAAGTTGACTGAGTTTACCCTTGACAACGAACTCTGTCACCGAGTAAACTGGTGGCGAATTGTGTCAACCCTCAATTTATATTGTTTAGTTTTCTATGTGGACTGAAAGAACATGTAAATTAATGCATCCGTTGTATTTGATCCTGAAACACAATGTTGTCTCTAGTGCTGGTCGCATGTCCTCAGAACTAATGAACACTGTCTTATGCCCTGAAAAAACACCAAAGTAAACCTTCTGCTTTGATGACATAAAATCTTCTTCGGGGCCTGCATCTCATATTGCACATCACATAAAAGACTCAGGTCCAACATGCATTTATTATCCCTTTATGTGCATGCTGTAGGAGCAAACATATGCGTGGCTCTGATATCATTGGAAGAGGACAGTGAATTGCTTCCTGTTCATGTTACACTTACAGTAGAAAGACCTTCAAAGAGTCAGCTGTAATAAAATAAAAGATAAAGTTTCACCCAAGGGACAAATGTAGATTGAGGCCCCAAGGCCCAGTCAAATTGAGGCTTCAAATAGGACGTTTGTGCGAACAAGGCAAAATGGCATGCTACGTAATAGCACGGTCCAATTAAAAAACATTTTAAGGTTCCCATGGACAGCTGTGATTAAATATGAACTGGTGTACCGGCATGGCAGTGAATGTAATGAAAAGTGTCATGTGTCAGCAGCCATGATCCTGACTATAATTGACAAGTTGTCATGGTTCAGGCATTTGGGAGGCAAATAAATCATCCACAGCCCAGAGACAGGGACCTTAGAAAATCGGTGCCGCTGTTCCAACAAGTTAGAAACAGACAAATTGCAGTGTGAAGGCCATGTGAACGTGCAGAGAGCAGAATGAAAATGCCCACAGGAGAAGGTTGTTTTAATCAAGACAAAAAAGCCTAAACCCATTTAAGTGACTCTTGCAGGCTGCAATATTCATTTAATCTCACATTAGGACAAAAATTCATTAGTGAATTTAACTACATACTGATGCTTTGTAAAAGGGCTAAACAGTCCAGAGGGTGGTGCAGGTGAAGGTGTTAAAACCAATGCTTAAAGTATCCAGAGATTGCAATTAAGTTGCTTGACTATAAATAAATATATCTATCAATAAAAGGCAAAAAGTCCCAAAATGATCTTAAAAAAAGATAATTGTCTGTTAGATATTTTGGGGATTGTTAATATTAGGGGTGCACCGAATGGGAAATTCTTGGCCGAAACCGATACCGAAAATAGGAAACAGTTGGCCGAAAACCGAATGCCGAAAGGCCGAAAATGATTAATAGAAATATATATATATATATATAATG
>NW_011369947.1:15381171-15388207 GCF_000735185.1 Notothenia coriiceps
CATGTTGATGTAGAAGAGACATGAAGAAGAGGGGACACATGTTGATGTAGAAGAGACATGAAGAAGAGGGGACACATGTTGATGTAGAAGAGACAGAAAGAAGAGGGGACACATGTTGATGTAGAAGAGACATGAAGAAGAGGGGACACATGTTGATGTAGAAGAGACATGGAGAAGAGGGGACACATGTTGATGTAGAAGAGACATGAAGAAGAGGGGACACATGTTGATGTAGAAGAGACATGAACAAGAGGGGACACATGTTGATGTAGAAGAGACATGAACAAGAGGGGTAGAAGAGACATGAAGAAGAGACACATGTTGATGTAGAAGAGACATGAAGAAGAGGGGACACATGTTGATGTAGAAGAGACATGAAGAAGAGGGGACACATGTTGATGTAGAAGAGACATGAAGAAGAGAGGACACGTGGTGATGTAGAAGAGACATGAAGAAGAGGGGACACATGTTGATGTAGAAGAGACATGAAGAAGAGGGGACACATGTTGATGTAGAAGAGACATGAAAAGGTGGATTTAGTATAATATGTGACCTTTAATGTCTTTCATTTTTATGAAGCACTTTGAATTGCCTTGTGTTGAAAAGTGCTTTATAAATAAACTTGCCTCATGTGTAAACCTACTTGACAATGAACCTGATTCTGATTCTCTCTCCACCTGTTCCCCAAGGCTCCATCTAACCCCCAGATGAAGGCGTTTGTGAAGCAGATGCGAAGCCCCCCTCTCTCCTTCCTCCAGACCACGGCCTCCCTCTTCATGGCCGGCTTCGCCCTCTTGTCCTCCTTCTGGTGCGAGGGGAAGCAGAAGGTTCCCAAACCGCTGTGTTCTCCGGTCAAACACCAAAACTGCATCCCCGTGCCCGGAGTCGCCAACGCCACAAACATCCATTTCTCCTGGGAGACCGGAGACGACCGCTTCGTCTTCCCCACCTTCCACACCGGACTCTTCCTCATCTGCGAGGAGAACATCTACAAAGACGCCTGGGGTAAGAGATTCTACCATCAACACCTAAAATGATGAAGACAAGGTAGTCCACCACGGAGCTCCACACGAGGTCTTTCCTCCCACTCTTCACCCTTCAGTAAAGGGAACTGAGAACTTCCACACCAACACTATGTGCAATATAAATATAAATATACATACATTACAAAACACTCGCTGCTATATAACATGTGCAATATCATTATTGAAGATATCCGCGTTCTTGTGACACGTAAATACTGCGCTTCCTATGTTTTGGTGCGGACTGCGTTCACACCAGCAATGAACCGCTCCAGAGTTCGCAAGCAAGCGTTCCGAGACCACCTATTTTAGCGGACCAGAGTCCGGTTGTTTAGTTCACTTAAAGGTGACCTATCATGCAAAATGCACTTTTGTACATCTTTTATACATGAATATGTGTCCCCGGTGTTCCAGGGAACTCACCAAGTGTCAGAAAACACAACCCTCTCTATTTTCCTCCATACCCAAATCTCTTAAAAAGGGGCTGCAACGGATCTGATACAGACTGATACAGATTTGAACACTTCTGTGACATCACAGAAGTGGCGCTACGGCTATTGGGTCAACTCCACCAATCAGGAGGAGACAGCCACGGACATTGCCGTTCGAAAGCGCTGGAGACGCTATAGTACATATGCCAGGCCTGTAGATGGTGCTGTTCTCACAGAATCAGCCCATGCAAAGACAGTGTTAAATTGAGCGAAATGAGGAATGGCTAAAATGCATGATCTGTTTCTGTGGAAAAATAAAAAGTATAAATATGCCTTATATAGGTATGGTCTTACACTATATTATTCAAATATAGCATGATAGATCCAATTTAAGAGGTCTCGGACTGTGTTCACACCGACCCAAATGAACCGCACCAAGCGGCTAAACGCACCAGGGTTTGATTCAACCGGACTAGGCAGGTGTGAACGCACCCTTAAGAGTTAGACCTAACACACTTAGCTATTTTATCTACCTCTGGAACAAGCTAAACTAGTTATAAATATGTTTACTGTCGGGTGAATCATTACTGGATCAGTGAGCTGCATGAGACGATACTGACGGGCTGTCAGGGGAGGGAGAGAGGGAGAGAGAGGAAAAGAGAGCGCTTCCTCTAATTTCTTCCGTGTTATTATCCAAAGTTAATGTAAACTTGAATAATGTACTTCATTTGAATGTAATATTTATGTTGGTTGTTGTTTGTGGAAGCGCCAGTGAATGAGCCCCATTAATTGAGTTTTAAACATCACTTTAAATGGAATATCCCCATAAGCCCCGCCCACTCGATCGGATCGGCGATCGGTATCGGCCCCAAAATCGGAGCATCCCAACTGAAAATAGATAGAACTGTGGTTATAATTCAGACCCAAAGGCTGACATGCAGTTCTGATATGTAATAAATCCATTTGCATGTTTCTAATTTAACGCTGTCTGGTAATTACTAGTGAGTAATTCAGAGCTGAATGAAACAAGATAAATGCATTGGGTTTATGTCATAATAAGCACCACATTATGCCACTGTTGGCCACATTAAGAAATATTATAGCGTTAACCAGCAGGCTGTTGCATTTATTTTCAGGGGGTAAAACTTTAATGGTCTCGTGTTAAATTGAGCTGAAAATGTATTCTATAATTGTGGATGAAGCCAGGAAGTGACAGTTATGTGTGAGTGCTTTTGTATTTTTTGTATGCATGCATGAACTGCCTTTCTTCATATTGTAAGTGTGTTTAAATGTTAATGCAAAATAGTACATGAATGATTCTTAGAAATATGGTATTTGTGCCATAGTTCTGCAGACAAAAATAAAGAGAACTTCAAGGAATTAGATTTGTAGGCACTAGTTCATCAACAACATACAGTTTCACATTTTAATGTTGCACTATCTTACGCACTGATTCAATGGATGTGTAGGTTTTTTGCAGCATTACATTTCCTGAAAAACCTGTGAGCCATACAAGTTAGATTTTGACAGAGTTATATTTCTAATGGTTATGCAAGTGGAGTAAGTCAGGAGCTTTTACGTCTGAGTGTTGTTATTGTAGGCTTTCATTTAGACATTTTGGAATTAGTAGGATCTTTTTATAAATGTCTAACTTTTGCGTCTACTATCACGCCAAAATCCTGCCAAAATCCTATGTCAAAAGCAAAATCTTTGTATTTCCTGACATACATTAAGGCTTGGGCTATTAATGGCCGCCATGAAACATGCTCCTATGTTCTATGATCAGATTTTGTTTTTTTTATTCAAGGGATAGCACACTTCCATGAAATATATCAAATATTCGTGTTACAATTATCTCATATCAATATACAGAATTTCGTTTTCAAAATATTATATTCCTCATACAGTAAAGCTGTATCCTTATATGATACACATGTTTTTCCTAGCTCTAAAAACATTGACTCCTGATTTTGTGTCACTTTGTCTAGTAGAGTAGTTGTTTGTCCTTTAAACTTCACTCTGCAACTTTGGATTAGTAAACAATCGGCCTCAAACTGATTAATGTCAACAAAATGTTCCTTTTAATGCTGAAAAGCAATACCCTGCCTCTCTAAAATAGCGTGTGTTTCCAGATTCTCTTGAAAGTTTATGGAGCTCCGGCTCTCTGCCACCCCAGGATTATTCCTCCTCTGTGAGCCAGTGAGGAGTATTAATACATATCCAAACAGGCTCCCTGTGGCCGTTGAAGACCAAAGGCTACTGGGCATTTACCATTTTAATACTTCAGTGTTTGCTTGCCCTCTACTCACCTCGGAAAAAATTGTTTGCCCCAAAATGAAAATGCAGTCAATTTCCACTCAGACCACTGTCAGTCAAAACTCCTTTGAGGTTGTGTATGAAAACCAAAAATGCACATAAAGTTCCCTCCTGTCTTTCCATCTCAAACCTCTTTGAAGCTGAAAGAGGTAGAACACAATGTTTTACATTCTGCATAATTTATAATTAATAATATTTGTCTACACCCTTTTGTACTCATTATTTGAGATTTGTAATACTATTAATTTCAAAATGTATTCACACATTTCCAACAATATTTACAGTATGGATATATTGTGTATCTGAACTTTTCATACAGAAAAATTACAAGCTAAAAAACAACCTTACACAAATCAAAAAGGGATAATAATGGTATATAAAATTGATGTTTTAGTAGAAGTCCCCAGCAATTAGTGTATTCAATCTTTGGCATATGATTAACAACTGCTGCCTTAAGGAGGACTTTTATGCTATATGTTGTGCCTCCTACTGTATGTGACATGTTTCCATGCTTTAATTTTCTAAAAGGTCTTTATTTTGTTCACACTGCCTGTGCTGCAGCACCTCTTTTCACCCTCGGTCTGAAACCAGAGCCCAGTCTGCTCTGATTGGTTAGCTGGCCGCTCCTTAGCCTTTAAGGTACAATGTGTTGGAGTGCTAGCCCATCGAAGCACAAGTGTTACATAGTGATGTCACTCTTTTATTGAAGTAAACAAAGTCCAATTGAGGTGTTTCAGGTAGGGGGGGGAGAGAAACTCCTTCCAGAGGGAACTTTGGGATTTTAGCATTTGCAGACCATTTACATTTACACAAAAACCTATATAACACAGTAAAGGAAAGAGAACAACTCTTTAAGAACTTTTTTAATAACAGATGCATTCAAAGACATATTTATAGTGTTATCAATGTCATTCCATACCTGAGGATCTCTGCAAACCAAACTGAAAGCTGGTTAATTTACATATTCAACACTTTCTAAAAAAAAATTTCCTAGTATTATAAGATAAGATAAGATGGACCTTTATTATATGTATATGAAGGGAAATAAGCTGAGCCTTTTGAGCATATGCAGTTATTGTGCAAGGTTAGCTTCAGTAAAGACATTGTATGTGTGTAAAACCCACTTTTGGCTTTTTAGTCCACAGTTACCCATCGCATACACTTGCAACATTACCCTGACTTACAACCAGTTTAAAAAAAACAATATTCCTAACAATACACCATTCATCTCATGTGTCCGTAAGTCAGTCAGGAACAGTCATGACAAACGCACTTCTGATAACTCCATAACTGTTATCAAGTATCTGATCCACTGACATCACACCATTTGAACTCTTCAAAATAAGACCATTTTCTCCTTAGAAAGTACTGATAACTGCAGCTTTGATTCTATTTCAGTTCCTTTTATGCACTTACATTTAAATGCAACCTGTCAAGAAACAATTTGGTCCTCTGTTGTCACATTTCATAATGTCTTCAAATGGTTAGCAGAGAAAAGACCAAGGACAATCAATGCAAGCTTTTATCTTTTGCCTTGACGTTGACATTAATTAATGTTCAGCCGTGGCATATCAATCTTTGTGCAATTAAGTCTTTGTTCGAGGGTTATACTTCCATTTGTGCTATTTATGCTGCAGATCTTTCATCGTGCCACAATTAGTCGTCCTTTGTTTCTTTGTGTGCAAAGATTAGTGCTTTGCAGAGCGTTATCGCCGTTCCAAAATCAGACATACTTGGGAAAAATGACAATTCTAGCACTTCCTGAGAACTAATAACAGTTAATCCATTTGTCAAATGATTGCTTTACATTGTAAGTCTGGTAAGACGTTTTTCAATTGTCTTCATCGGAATAATCGTTGGGTTGAGTGTTTATTGAATTCATGAAAGTCTTTTCAACTTTACAGTACAAAAGTGAGCTTTTCATCTCTACCTGTCTGTATCCTGTGACATTTACTAATTAACGCAGTGACATTTCTTTGAGTTGTTTCCTCCTCTAATTATCCTGCATCAAACAGTTGCATACAAAAGAAAATGCCAGATTGAAAATGGTTTTGCAAAAACAATCACCATTTTCAATTCCGAGTTGTGAATCAAAGAAACCCCTTGTATAAATCAGATTCAAACTTGTGAAAGCTGATTTTCTTTCCGCCAATAGACCTGGTGGAAGTTGTGATTGAAAGGGTCACTTCACGATGAAATCCCCAAAAAGTAATTTCCCAAATCAGAAAGTAATTTTCCCTTCCTTTTTCTCCAATTCTCACTTTTCCTCTCTTCCCCCCTCTAGAGCTCCTGTCAGCCTGCCACGAGCTGCGGTGCCGCTACGGCTGCGTCATGACGAGAAACGGCACCTTCTGTTTTTGCGCTGATGGCTTTGAGGTCGGCGAGGACGGGACAAGCTGCAGAGGTAGGATATAACTGCCTTCTTCCATCGAGCCCCCCCCCCTTTTATTTTCCTCCCTCTTCCTCTCAGCAATCCCTCCCTGTGCCCTCGGCCAGACTTTCTCCAGATGAATAGGCAGGAGCTGCTCGGTATATGAAAACCATCTGTTTGCAGGCACAGTGCATTTCACCCCGAAACACATGCATACACACTTTGATACAGCACACCATTTCTCTGTGTCTCTTTCTCACCCTCTCTACATTCTTCATATACGCCACGGGCATTGTTTCTGACAGCCGGCGACGAAGACAGGATTTTGCTGTCAAAGGTGCCTCTGTAGTGTCTTACTTGGACACTGCACACAACATATACCAGCGACAATATCGCATAATTACGCTGGAGGGAAGGGGTTTGACAAAGCTTCCTGAATTTGATCCTGTTTGAGAAAGACCACTTTACCTCAGCTCCAAAATAAGGCTCATTGCTTATAAAGGAAATGATGCCAGAGGTGCCAGAGTGAGGCTGCATTAAGTATACTTTATGTATTTGGGTCATGATTGAGCACACCTAATTTGTTACAAATGACTCTCTTCATTTCTTTTTTCCCATAAGATCATGATGAATGTGCCATGTATGGCGCATGCAGCCAAACCTGCACAAACACCTATGGGTCATACAGATGCAGCTGCTCAGAAGGATACATCCTGCAGCCTGACGGGATATCTTGCAAAGCCAGACAAGGTGAGCGGCACAGTTGCTTTAGAAAACAACATCATCTGCATATGTTTCATTTCTAATAATAAACAAGGTGGTTCTGTTCAACCAGGAGTGGAATGGTAACTTGTCATCACCTACTAGCTCTGGTAGGGCAAGATTAATGTGGTTTA
>NW_011369947.1:15388235-15407011 GCF_000735185.1 Notothenia coriiceps
GCACCCACAGAGGACCGGGCAGACGTGGTTCAGGGGCCAGGATAATGATAAAATTCTAGACGAGCGTGAGATTTTAAGTGGAGCATTCTGGAGTATTTTGTGCGGAAGACAATGCCTAAACTCGTCCCTGATTTATCGTTAATACGCTGAATGCTACCTGACAAATTATGTCCCGATGAGTAAAAACATAAGAACGAAATATACATAAGAGGTATACTGTGTTGTTAGTGGGTGGCGCAATCGCTAAATAAACACAGCTTACGCTTGGCGTGCTGTTGGGCTCTGTGAACATGAAATCTCAAACGCTGATTTCTTTTTGAAACGTGCTTTTGAAAAATAGCTGGAGGCCCGACAGCACCCGTAACCGAAGAGGAACACCACTGGTTTTAACAGGCGCTTTTTTTTTTAAATTTCAAAAATTGGTGACTGCTGTCCTACGCAGGAATAAACTGGAATATGATTAGCCATAAACTTAACTGACACCCACTGGCTGCAATGCATTAAATTACTCGTTAGGCGGCAGAGCGACTAGTGGAGTACAGGGATACACATATGGGGTTACCTATTCAGTTGTAAAAGCTCATGAATATAAAATGTCAGATAGAGCTAGGAGATGATCAGGCAGGGAACGAAAAACATATTAAGCATGTTGAATGACGATAAAGTTATACTCTGCAGTAACAAATGTTCTTTTTGGAGTTTTCAATTTTGAGTTGGATCTCGTAGCGTTCTGTTCAGATGAAAGCTAAAAAGGTATAATGTTATTTGTTGTTCTATTTGTATCCTAGGGCACCAAATGGGACTCTACAACACCTCCTTGGTTGCTTGATATGCGCTTCGCACTGATTTATGCTAAGGTGCCAAAACTGTAAGATCATGGAAGTGGTAGGGATATTTCGGATGAGGCCGGTAAGCTAGACTCCTGGTACTAGATGCGGTTAATAAGGAAGAGAAGCAATATCACTGCTGTGTGATGTGTCGCTTTACATGCTGTGACCATTAAGAGAGGGTTTTCATGCCNGCTCCGCGGACGTAACGGCTCCACGGATTGGTCCATTTCGTTCCGGGTACGGTTGACATCATGCGTACCCGGAAGAATCAAATGGACAATGATGTATCTCCAACAAGGCGTTTTGGGGAGGTATTTTCTGTGTTAGAGTTTTACTCGCTACAGGGTGTACTTTGAGGGTTTGTGACTCTGCAGACCGTTTACATGCATAACAACCTTCATAACACACAAGGGGACGGGTAATAACCAGAAAAGCATGACATGGGACCTTTAAAGCTTATGTGTTGAATACTTTAGTGAGTATGTGTGGATGTCATAAAACAGAAACACTAAATCTGGGAATTTAACTCACAGTATTGGGAAATGTGGAGTAGACTAGTTTAGCAATGTGTAAACTCCCTTTGACTGTTGTGCTACATGATACTAAAAATCCATATTCTAATAATTGCAGCTTCGCCTGGAAGTTATTATTTTTTATAATGTTAAGAAATATCTCCCTCGTCTTATCAAGAGCATACAAGATCAGTGTGTAATCAGAAACGAATAGAAGCTGTAACAACTGTGGGAATTGAGGATGAATTATAGGCAGGCCTCTGATATCTAGTTAGAGAAAGGTTTTTATGCCTCGTGCAACACTGAAGCTGTTCTGCTCAGACCTCAGTGTGCTTGTTAGCTTGTTTAGATGACTGGTCCAGTGAAATGACCCAAATTAGGCTGTTAGAATAATAGCTTTTATGTGCCAAAGTGCCCCCAATGGGGTTGCATGAGTGAATGCATGCACAGCTTTCAATCTGAGCAGTAGAAAGTTTTCCAATATTTCATCTGGTTTGTTGGATATGCCAATGGCTCAATGAGGGCTTTTTCTTTCCATTTCTCTCTAACAATTAAATGTGTGCATACAAATATTGCATCAAATTATAAACAGTTTTGATTTAGCTAAACCACGATGTCGTGTATCTGATATTTATTTTAGAAATAACAAAGGATTAACAGTTGCTGTGACGCGAGAACAGTCAATGTCTCTAAGTCTGTTTATTGCAAATATCAACTAAATATTGAGTAATTATTTATGCAGACCAAATACTATGCCTAATGTGTCCCTTGGAAACATGACAGAAGAGTCAAATGATGAAACATGTTAATCTCTATTGTTTTTTCCATCTTCTCATAATTACAGTTTTGAAAGTTAAATCCCAGTTGATGTTTTATCTATTCTGACTCAAAATACTTTTCCCCTAAATTAATTGCTCTAATCAAAGCACAGTTATGGGAATACTCTTAAGCCCTGCCTTTGGAGAGACACTGTAAAGGCAGCAACAATAAATGATGAAGTCCGTACATGGCAAGACCGAGGAACCATCAACCTCAAGCACATAACTATTCCCATTAAATACCCAGCTCACCATAACGTGTCTACCGTAGCTGTAATTGCATATGTTCTATGAATTGTTTTAATATAGAGTGTAATGAATATGCCAATTACATTTTCACTATGAAATTATGACTCTGTAATTTGAAGTAACCGGGAGAGTGTACTATATGGTTTACATGGGTTGGCACAGTAATAAGCCTCAAATGCTGACAGTGCATCAGCAGCACAGCAGCACGGCCCTCAGAGAGCCATCAAGCAGAAAATGATAATTAATTAATCATGGAGTGTGAGGCAAACTCCGCTCTATTAGCCCTTTGGTAATTCCTTCCCCTCGGCCTCCGCACTAACCATAGAGATCATGCCTCCAATAAGGCTTGTTTACTCAGCAGCACTTTGGTCACTGTACTGACAGCTGGTTGGAAATTGTCAATGACCTCTAAGATTAACATTATTTACCCACAAAACTAAAGTAATCTGAAGTTATGCCTGATCCTTGTGTACATACAGTAGCGTCTGCTTTTGTCTTGCAACACAACACCGATAAATTGCTTCCTTTCTCCTCTTTCAAAAAACAATAATATATTCGCGTAAGGGGTCATTCACACCCTTCAAAGTCCTTTGTGGTTTTTGTAATAATGTATCTTGTGTTTTCCATATGGTGCTTGGTTATGTAAAGTGTTAAAATATACAACCTTATGACTTGGTTCAAATGTGGTTCACATATCGCAAGCAGCTGTCATGCTTTTGGTCGAAGTCCAAATCCTTTCCCTCTCCTCAAAGCTAGATTCTGCTGAATCATGTCTCCTCCTTCTCTCAAAACTCTCCTAATTTTATAAGTGTGAAATTGAGATTCAGCAGATTTTGAATCATAGGCCCACCGGTTGATATCTCCCCGTAGAGTTTAAGCAAAGTATAAGGGATTTTTTCAATTATTAACACAGGCTGTATCACTGCACTCTTTTCTAATAATTAAAACAAGTGTCTGCTTTTTAAACTGAATGAAACTGTTCTTTGTATTATTTATATTTACTCCTTTAGGATTATATGATCACAGAAACCAAATAAATTAAAGCACTGTATAAAACCAAAGCTTAGATTATGTTTGAGTAGTAATGGTAAGATATTTCTTGATTATATCAAACATCTTTTAATCATCACTCCAACACACAACATGTGTCTTGACTGGAATGTATTCAAATTAAACACTATACTTAACATCTTAATATTAAGTGCAAATGTAAAACCCAGCTATTTAAAAGTCAAACTTGCCATTTAAAAAAATAAAAAGGGCCTGAATTTGATTCTCATCAGAAAAGGTTGTTATACTGAGATTAAAACGATCCTCAAGGCACGAGATCATCGTCATATATACAGTCAAAGGTCCATAAATTGATTTCTAACTATGTAAAATTGACTGTCGGGCACTAGAAGCGTGGCAAAGCACATCGGCTATTACTCATAGTGGATTTTGTATGCGCAAGCGTGCCCGTGCAATTACAAAGCAAGCCCATAAATTAGTTGCTGAATCTGCCTTAAATCATGAGGGAATGCATCAAATACTATCTTACCCAATCCAGACGGGCGTCTACACTGTAATAGGATCTGGAATACTGTAGTTACGAGTGTGACAACAAATAACCGCCAGCCCCCCAAGGAGAAACGAAGGTGATTATTTGTTGATGGGAGGGAACTGAACTTCAGTGTTTCAGTAATTGATCTGGGTTTTTGTAGCAGCATGGAGATATCAGAATTCAAAGCTGTGTTTTGACAACATAAACCCATAATATTTCGACAGATTTAAGTCCTTAGTTTCCAGAACCTGCTTAGACTGTGTAACAATTTGAAGAGAGGGAGACAGTGTAAGGTCTAGAGGGCAGATTATGTGGTTCCTCTTAGGTCATGCTAAAGCACAGGATGTGGCAAAGTCAAAACAAGACAGCCCTATTAAAGTATTAACAGTCTAGTAACATTTCACTAGGGACACTACAGCCTGTAGTCTCCACTTAAAGATGTTCTGATCACTCGCATGCAGATGCTTTATCTCATAGCTTATTAAATAAATGTATGCCCCTATTAAATTGGGAGGGTTTCGAGCTGCCATGCTGTAACATTAATGTTCTTGCTTGCCTACAGTTATTGCTACCGATGTAAAGTATTAAAGGTACCTCGAGACCAGCAACTTCCCTTGCATTTAAATGTAGAACATGACGTTCATGGAATTGATGCCTGATGCTGAACTCTTTCAGCATCTGAAAGACATTATCTCAATTACAGCAAAGAGCATGTGCTTTTGTTCTGGCAAGATGTCCCATGAGGACTGTGAATATTTTTCATTTAGTTACAAACCATCTCACCCATGCAGGTCTGTATGGGTATTTTATAGGCCTGCGGTCTGGCAAGGACAGAGGAATTATCCTGATCCACATTCATTAACCTCATTCTCATTCTCCAGAGCAACAGTGCTGTAGAACTATCTGTCACCGCAGCACAAAAATGATGAATTGGTAATCAGTTGAGAGCTGTCAAGAAAGCCCCAGGAATGCAGAATTTACGCACTTGTTTGCCCTTGCATTAACCATTTGTAATCAAATCAGTATTTATCGTTGGTTCAGACAGACATGTTTTATGACCCAATGTTGTCATATATAGGCAGGTAGACAACAGTGGCAATCCTCATTGGAGGCAACATTGAATTCTGGGGGAGGTGGAAGTGTCCATTTCAAATAACTAGACACCCCACCCCTCTCAAGCCTATGATGTGTGTGGGTTGTGATTCATTATTAATCATCCTCTTAAATTATTAATAATTTCCTTAATGAAAATGGAGTGCGAACACAACAAATCAATATGTCTGGCTGATGTGAAAAATGTACATAAACCTGATGGTAAGCAATAAATATTTGAGATTCCACTTCCTAAAATTGCTGTTATTTAAAATCACCAAGCAGTTACGTTAAAGTGTGCATATGTGAATCCTCAACAACAATTAGAGGACTGTCGGAGACGTCACCGCCCGGGGGTTTAGTGTCCAACCTGACCAATCCATGAGCAAGAGAATCCAGGGGAGGAATCAATACACTGACAGCTGAGCTCCAGAAAATCCAGACTGTATCCTAATTAGGAGGTCAGTGTGTACCAAGAATTTCTCTCACTCACCTAATTGTGCTTTAAAGTTCAGACACAGTCAGTGGTTGATAGCAGAGTGCTTGGGAGGCCAGCCGATGGGTAGTCTACCAACCTGTTAATGGCTTATGTTTTAAAAGTTAATGAGAGCTGGAGTTAAAAGCAGCATTAGCTAAAGGCTAGGTGGAGTTGAGCTATGTGGATTAACTTTTCATTTCCTCCTCATTAGGTGGGCCTGGGGATTAGAGAGACCCCTGTATGAAATGTAGCATGAAAATATCCAAATGGACCTGCATAAAGAGAGTTTGGAAGAGGGAGAAGTGGAGGAGTTAATGTAAGTGATTTAGCTTTTAACCTCTCCCTTTCCTCAACGCTGAGAATCTCTACACTTAAGTCGACACCATTTGCTCCCTATTAGCCAATAAGAACGCTTGTAGGAGTAGGCAAGCCTACCTATTCCTGAGGAGGTGACTTTGAAAACTAGATTTGGTCATTAAAAGTAGAATAAGAAGGCCATTATAATTCCAAGACTGAAGTTGCCATTTATTTGGATTGTGAAGTCCCTGGTGTAGAAGTTAAATGTCACTTGACGACTTTAATGAGTGTAAAGTTAGGGAGTGTGGCCAGAGCTGATTACACTGTTTTATACAGCAACTCCTTTTCCAATCCTGTGTCCAAAAGAATCATCAACACTTCACACTGATAGAACCCCCCCCCCGCACCTACTACAGCCATCACTACAACTTAATTACCCTCAATGAGGAAAAGAAGGCCACTGATCCTCAAACTTGCTGTAAGTGATTTGTAATGTGTGGAGCCAATGGGACGTGTCATTAAAACTGGTATGAGCATCCGTATGTGTGTATATAGTGTGCATGACTTTTCCTCCCGTATTTCCAACGTTCATTAAAATAATGCTGCATAGGGAAATAGAAGGTCATATCAGCATTTTACTCAATTGAATTTGATGTACACGTAGCTGAATGTAGGAACTGCCTATAGATAGAGCAGCACACTCCGTTGGAGGTCTTCTTGGGTTCACTTGGTTTTGATGAACCCTAGTCAGACTCGTTCCAAAATATACTTAATCAGGTTGGGTCTGGTTTTACTGCCACATGTTTCAAGTATGTGTAGCGCTTTGTTAAAATGTGTTTGATTCACAGATATTACACTGGATAAAAGATGGCTACTGAAAGCTTTGTAGTTGGTGCAGGAGGATTGAGTTTGAATATGCTCAGTTTGGCTTTTGATCGGATTTAGTGAACATTCATCTTAGAGCTATTCGACTAAGATAGGTTTTTCACAAGTCCAGTTTGGATAAAGTAAACCTTTTGGACATAAAACAGCTTAAGAGTAAGCAAGAGGGATGGAGGTGGGCAAATCTTTCCTTCTGTTCCCATTTAGTGTGTTTAGTTTAGTTAGTGTGAACTACATTTGTATATTGATCCTATCATCTAAGCAGGCTGCAAACATTAGTGAGTTTGTAAAACTGCTGCAGTATTCCATAAAGCAAAAATCACAGGGTAACAAATTTGTTTTTAAGTAGTGTCCTAAATAGCGATTATTCCTCGTATTAGTACATTGGTGCATTTATGTTTTTTTATGGCATTACAGCGTATTCAATCACCAGCACCCTTACATAGCCATTACATACACTACGTAATGGAACAATAACAGTTTATTAAGATACAGGAATAAACTCGAAGAAAAGAATGTCCTGCATTGTAATGAGAAATTATAACTTGCTCTTGCTCCACTATTTCTGTAAGAAACGAATGTGACCAGCCAAGAACAATCAACACCTCTTGTAGTTTATTGAAATGATCTATGTTCAACGCCTGCATAGTTGCATATTAAATCCCTTGATGTTTTCGTGTCCATTTGTGTGACCTGTCAGAAGGAAGAAAGAGGAAAAAGAAAAATGTGTGAAAACAACCCTGAGAGGTGTGAATATAATCTGTATTAATGAGGCCATATCATATAAGAGGAACAGTCAGGAGAGACTGCGGGTGAATTCACATCATTTGGATAATTAAAGCAACTTACTTTGACATTTGCCACACGTTTGTGAGATTCACATTAACGATTACCGACGCTAAGGCTGGCTTTTCTGATTGTGTTTATGATCATATTGTTGCAATCTTTTATTTCTGCTCTGATGGAGAAAGAGAGAGAAGCCTGTGAGAGCAAGGGGTTGCTCATCATACCTCAATGTTCATTATATAATGTTCCCTGATGCTTTTTCCTTAGATGTAAAGCAGTCGGGCATGTTTTTTTCCACCTTCTCTTTCATTGCCATCCAGTTAACTGCATAACCTTTCCTGTAGCAAAAAAGTTGCTTTTTAAAGATGCTGCTAATGTGGGTCCCTGGTAAGTTCCCCTTACCAGTCACTCGTTGGGATATCACACATGCTCGGTGACACCATTTCAATGGCTGATTTCCCTTGCTGGCCAATTAAGGGGCAGCACCTACAGTAGGAAGTTAGTTGTAGTCACACTCCTGTTTTCTTTCCTTTTTAGTGGAATGAAATAATCCCTCACAAGCCCAAGATACAAAACAAAAAAGAGATTTCTGTGACATTATAAATCCTCCAATAATAAAATAGTAGTGCATTTCACAGAGATAAATGCTCTGATATTTTATTTAGCGTTTATTCTGTAGGGATACAATATGCCTTGACAGACTGAAACGGCTATCCAATGCAAGTATCATAGCGTTTATACTGAATGTTTCTCTGCAAAACACCTCTGCACATAAAACAGACAGATTGATTGATAATGGAGGAACATTTCCATAACTCCAGAAGAGTACCCGAATGTCTGAATTCTGTGTGCTGGTGTGGGTGACTCATACAAAAGCTCACAAAGAGGTCTGATGGTTAATATTCCAAACTGTGAATGCCAATTATCGATCTTTATGTGTGTGGGTATTTATCATGCATTGTAAACCCCAGGGTAATTAAATGCAAGTGCTATGCTTATGATGGCTATCATCACTTTATTTTCCAGAGCGGTCAATCATTCTATTAGGCCTTGCAGGATCTCTGTATGCTACGAGGCCAGTGGCAATGCACCGCCTCGGGCTAGAAGAACTAATTAGAAGGTTGCCCAGTGGAATTCTTTCACCACCATGTCCAATCCACCCCGCACATTTCTGCTTTTTCGTCCCAATTGTCCTCTTAATTTCAACATGCTGTATGTCTCTTGTTCTCTTTATTCCCCCGCCTCCCTCTCCAGGGCCATCCATCACATTTGCTTGATATGTAGAAAATGTTATGGCACCTTCCAATGCAACAGGGAGCAATTTAAGTGAGGTTTCTGAACTTCTTGATATTCTCAAACGGCTTGCTGGTTATGACAAAAATTATGTATTTTCTACCATTTTAAGGATTCCTTTATAACCTTGTCGGAACCAAAATCTTCAAATACTTAGTTTTGTTCAACAAACGGTCCCAAACCAACCATCAATATGTATACAGAAACAACGCAGAGCAATCTGCACGTTTTCACATTTGAGAAGCTTCAGAATATTTGCCCTCTGTATGACCTAATTTTATCTCGATTGCTCAATGAAGGGAATCTGTATTACATTATATTAATTTAGTCTAATATAATGTAGACTGCAGCGTAAATACTGTCCACGAGGATGATATTATTATTATTATTTTATATTTATGAATATTTTTTTGTTATGGGTTAACATATTCTAATGCAGCGGAGCATGTTCATTAATTAATCTAATAAAAACAAGATAGAAAGCTATATATATATATATAGTATTGGCACTATTATGTCAGTTAAATACACTAGGGCCTACCTTCCGTCCACTTAAGTTATAATTAAATTCATTGACATTAAGATTGTGGATGGAAACAAAACTCCAAGACCTTAACTCTGCCAAACACAAATCTAATTTCCAATATATAACTTTTAATTTTACACAAATCCAGCTGAATAGGCTTTTGTTACCCTTCAGATACAGATTGCCAACACATGTATAAACAGATCCCACCCATTCTGTGTCTCTCAGAAACAGACACAATAACAGCCATGCACCTGCACATGCACATCTTGATCAATGTTTGATCCACCCCCTTGCTTGTGCCCAGCCATCCTTCAACTGTACATGATGAATTACTCTCAGCTAGTCACATGTAAAATTAAAAACATACAGAGCGCTGGTTGTAGAATAATTATACCCAAGGGTTCATTCAAGCAAAAACTTTTATGAATCACTGCACACCACACCTCGAAAGTTGTATCATGTGTATTGTTCTGTATAACCATTACTTTATTGCCTGGATGCTTATGCTCCCAAGTCCCCCTTCTATTAAAGCCAATGCTGGTACAATATAAGCCTTTGATTTGACAGACCCGCAGATATAAAATCAGACTGACAAATGTAGAAGCAGGCAGATATAAAAACACATAGACCAAATCAGACAGAGCAAAGTAAGACGACAAAGGGAAGGATGAGAAAGGCTGGATTTAGACTGTGTGTGACATGAGTTGTTTCTGTCAGTTTCAGGACTACAGGCATCCTCTGGGGTTTGGGGATTGTTCCTATACACCGCCAGAGATGGATAATTGGTTATTTTGAGTAATTTTATGAACAAAGCTCAGCTGCTGCAGCTCAACCTCAAGTAAACAACACACCTTGGGAATAGCCTCTGTTCAGCTGTCTCGTGTCTGTAGATTCCTGTTTGGATGCATGTTTTTGTCTGCCAGATTTAAAGAATATACCTCACCTTTTAGCCCAGATGGAGCTATTTGTATTCACTCGGATGTTCACATGTGCGTTGCATTTCATTACATACAGCAGGCATTTGGAAAGCCATTTTTATTTTATGGTTAAGTTAACACCCCATCAATTAATTCATTTCAACATCTCTAGATATTAAGAGATCATTCTGTGGACACAACTGCAAGTAATCTTTAGTGAATGAAATTATGTCTATTCTGTATATTTAAATTGAAATGCTACATGTATGCTACAATGACCACTTTCTTAGTTATATCAGTCTGTTGAAAAACTCGTTGTTTCCAAATTGTCAGCTCACCATAAAGTTTGAAGAACAAAACCCTATACTGTTTGACATTTTAAAGTTATTTTTATTTTTGTTTCCTGCCCAGTTAATTCTCTTAGGTTTAAACAACGCTTTTAGAGACACAAGGCTTGACATTACCGAAGTCACAGAGAACCACAAAAGTATTCATACAAATAATGTATAAATATGTATAAGCCTTTGTGTAAAATAACACCACATAGCACCCAAACCCGTAACAATTAACACTGCATGGATAGGCTAAATGTCTTTGTAATTTATTATAATTATTAATTATTTTATGATTAGCTGATAGAATTTAAAGTGTTGAAAATAACTCAGTCTTAGAGGAGCAGGCCAGGAGGAAACAGCAATTATCTACGCATACAAACAGATTCCCTCTGGTTTCTCCATACTGCCTCCCCCTTCATGAGAAACAGGATTCCACATGAACATCTGTTAGCACAGCTGGTTTCATCATCTATATCTTTGTTTAATATTATCCACAGTGGATCCAGGTCTGAAGGGTTGCATTGTTTCCTGTTCTTGGCCTTGGCATACTTTACTTCCTGTAAAGCCATTATGTCAAGTAATCGCTAACTTACTATGACTGTTTTCTTAACAGCGATCTCTTTATCACCATGATGATTAATACCTTGATGATAAACTGTGGGTAGTCGCACAAATCATGTGATCATAAAACAGCTCAGTCATAATAGGACAGGCCTTTGAACATGAGGTGTACCTGGGCCTTTTTGAAGACATCGAAATTGAGTGTAAGCTCATTCAGGACTCTTGATGCTTGACTATATTTGTGTTGTGCAAATAATTACACACTTAAGGCACATTAAGATGTAATTGTACCTTTTTTGTTGTACTCTACATGAATGACGAACAATGCTGCTTGGTATAAACATAACGCATATTTCAGTGGTTCTATGCCGATAGTGTCAACTGTTTGGTTTGACATTTATTATATGGAAGTTCATTTTCAGTTTTTGACCTCAGTCAGCATTTATTTCCAAAGGCAAAGAGGGAAATTCTTCATTCTGTCTGATATGCGGCCATTTATTGTAGGTCCGATTTATTCATTTCAATGATGCTTGCTATGCTATACTTTCATCAAATTATAACAAATGGCACTTTGTTGCACACTAGCTCTGGGATTATTCTAGTGTAAAATGTATCATGCTGTTGCATAGAATTCCACATGAACTATCGCCAGGTAGGAGGATAACTTGACACACGGTGAACAATTCACATGGTAATGGCACATTTGCCGCTTTTCATTTAACCCACTAATTTGTCAAGTTCTCTCATATTTTGACATTCCCCTATTCTATGTGTAACTGTTTGTCAGGGTAACAGCAATACAGCGAGCAGAGCAGCCAGGCATAATATTTCTCTTAAAACTACTTTCTTCTTCTTACTGCTGGAACCCCACGTGTTCTGTGCCTGGAGCACCTCCAAAGGGAAGCATCCAGGGGAATCCTACCAGTTTCCTAAACCTCTTCTCATTCCGGCTCCTGTTTCTGTGGAGGAGTAACAGTTCAATACCAAAGCCCTCCTGTCTCGTTAAAGTCTGCAGACCGAGGCCAGACACCCTGTTGAAGAAAATCATGTCCATTTTTAGCCACTATCTATTTATTTAAGTCTCCATCCATACATTTTGATGATGGTGATGTTCAGAGTTCAGTAAAAAAACTGACCGCAGATAAGCAAGTGCTTTGCCATGTGGCTTGCAGGCCTCAGCCAGCTTCACCTTATCGTGGAATCTGTATCTGGAAGCCAATCCTCAGTTGTGATCGTAGGTAGGGTGAAAAACTGAATATTTTTCTCTTTGGCTCTGTATGATTGTGTTTCTTTCATTTTAAACATACATGAGCATTGCTCAACCACAAAACAAAAAATACCATATTTAAAATAAAAGAATACAATGAGTGAAAAAGGAAATCGAATCAATTTGCTCAAATTAGAACATAACACAGTATTAGTCAGTGAGAAGTTGTATTTGAGAGAAAAACACAATATCCGTGCCAGATACACACAGTACATATAAACCATGATTTAATCCCGCTTATGTCCCCAACTAGCAGTCCGCCTCATGTTAAATTATTATATGATAACAAAGGAGACATTTCTTCTAAGAGAGTCTTAATGAGATCGCTCTAGATATGCGCTCAGTGTTCTTCAGTGTTGGCAGAGAGAGCCAATTAAAGACAGAACATATCGGATGAATTATGACCAGCAATGATCACAAATTCATCTGAGCAGCTTGATAGTATTACATATGGGTTATTGATTGACTTAGTCTATAGCCTTTCATTACAGACAGGCATATGTGCTTTATTCTTACATTACTGCCAGGGAATAAAAAGCACCCGTCACCTGCCAAATGCTGGGTAAAAATCCGGTTTTCAGGGATTCAGGTTGAATTATATATTTCTTCTCTTTAGTAGAATGTACGTAATCATTTTTTGCAATCTGAATCATTAAACTAAGACTTCAATAACAGCAAAACATTTGACTTAACATTTGATAGAGGCAGCAAAGGAAAAAACGAAATGTCACACCCTGATTACTGCTGACTAATTACAATTCCTATGAGTACATTTTGTATTTATTTAAATGCTAATATTAATAATTGGAATGGATGTAAAAGTGTTCCAACAACTCCCTTACAATACCACAACATGTCTGTTTTAATAAAGGCACTGTGTAAAATACCATAATGCAGTATTTCTGATACCAACTGTTCACCTCCTGAATATTATTAATTCTTGAAGCAATCGTCAAATGGCTTTAATTCACTATAGTACAATAGTCGTAGTTAGCACAGATAACCTATACAGAATGAACACGAGCAGTGCAATTTACATTTGAAGTTATGTGGTTATGCCGTAATGTTCTCACATGCGCAGAGACACCCATCTTGATATTAAAAACTCTCAGCTATGTCATATAAAAATAAGCTTTCACGACTACATCTAACAGCTTTCCTATTTCTATTGTCCATTTTCATTAACCAAAATATGTTTGAATATTCCAGCGGGGTTATATATAAATCATTAAATAACATTTCCATTTCGACATGTCTATCTCGTATCTATATTCAGTGAATGAAGTATTTCTTCCGAGTTAGGATGAATATATATTCATATGAACATAACAAGGATGTGATTGAATCGACCGCCTGCCCTGCCCACCAGCTAGTGAAGAGTAATTGCACCGTGCACAATTACCTACAGTCCTTTCCCTGTGTCATTGGCCAATATCAGTGTGTCAATATACTGAGACCCAAAGCAAGCTGGCAGAAGTGATGTCTCTACAAAATGTCATCTAATTAAACGGCAACAATGAGGGGACAAGTGTTTTGACACTGTTGAAACTGTTATATGATATATGCAGGCTTTCCCCATTATACACTGAGGAGTATTTTACCTCTATGAAACAGCAATTCATATTTTCAATCTCATTCCAATTCATCTGCATACAGCCTCTTACACTGAATTTATGTTTAAATATTGAACATATAGTGATGGCAGGGGATTTGGTTCTATTTGGTAAAATTCCCAGATTCATTACACACAGAGCAATTAAAAAAACAGTCATGCCATTAAAATAAATTGCTTATGAGTAATGTAAACCTGGAAAAAATGCAGTTTCAGTGCTTTATGCTTATTTTTCTTTTTAAAGCTAAACCTTACTTGTAAGAGTTTTAAAATAATTTGGTTGAATATAACTGAATATACTGCTCCTTTAAGCAGCCTTTGCCCTCGCTGTGTATAAATAATAATGTTGTAGTCAACTGGAGATCAGGTTACCCATTTCTTTGGAGACCTGATCCAGTATTGAAGAATGTCTTTTCAAAGAAGCAACACATTTTTGAATATTTATTTAATTTCTCTAACCTTTCACATAATAAGGGCTATAACCTTGAAGTCAGGTTTTTTGTATCTATGTATTATTTCTTAAAATCTACTGCGTTATGATATATTAGTTCCTGTTTATTCAACAAAATGTGATGGCATTGACCTTCATATTCACAACTTAAAATTGTTACCTCAATTGAATGTTGTATTTTTCCATCATATCACAAGTTTAAAGTGGCAATGTAGTGGCTCACTAACCAGATAAACTCAGAAATTTCTAATATATGCACTGTGCTGTGTGTACTCCTCGATTCTGATTAAAATGTACAAACTGATGGAAATATGTGTAAAACTGGAGCATCATTTCCAAAGCCATTGCAGGGGGATAACAAAGATCATGGTCTCTTCACAATGGAAAGCCTCTTGCACATGAGATCAGAGCTGCAGCATTTGTTTTACAGCTGAATGCTAATTGGTAACACAGTGCAAATTGCTTGCATGCCAATCAAATGCGTAGTTAGCCTTTTTGCCCAATTAATGATTAGTATAATAAGAACACGTTTCCCTTAGCTCAGACACTAATGAGTAATAAACTCAACAATGGTATTTTAACATTAGTTAGGTATGTCAGTTCAATGCTTAAAACCAATGCTTTCATTAGAAAATATCTTGCAGCTGTAGATATTCTCTCTTGCTTTCACACCCATACATCTTTATCAACTACAGGTGGGCAATATATTAACCAAGATAAATATCTGTTGTTCAGGCTGCTGTAATATTAAACAGTGAATGTATTCCTGCATAGCAAGTGTATATAGGTGGAAATGGAAGAAAGAGCCAAATGCACTGAGAGAGAACTTCAGGGAGAAATGTACAGAAGTGCTCAATTCACCGGCATACTGAGCACTATCTCATTGGAAACAATTACTGACGAAATTATGCACAAAAACCCCTTTCGACCTGCGCTCAGTCACAGAAACACACAAACTACACAAACACTACAAAGGAGGGACACACATTCCTGCCTTGTGCAATAAGAAGGTTAGCCCTGTTACTAATTATGACACTAATTCATTATGAGGGAGAATTAGAGCTGGCCTCTGCTGCGCCCAAACTCCAATCAGGCTGTAAATGAGGCAGAAAAAACGGGCTGAACCTGGTAATGGAGAGACTCTTCAGACTTGTGAATTTCAACACCTGCGCATCAGGAAATCACTTGTTAGGTTCGATAGCCGACAAACAGCCCCCATTTAGAAGTCGTACATTTTCAGAACATCCATTTATGAAGTTGTTCATCCTCACCACACACTTCTAACTTTTAACCACTTGATCAACCCTGCAATATAATTCACCTATTTTATGTGAATTGTTTTACTTACTCAAATGATTTATATATAACTCATGTAAAAATAGCCCCCTTTTAAGCACTTGAATATATGAATGCATCCTGATTGTAATCGTCTAACCACAGGAATGGTATTGATTTGCAGTATGATCCCAGATAAGAGCCCAATTAGCATACATTAGAAAGACATATCTTGAATTTAGTGCACATATACTCATGCAAGTGAGTTAATGATACTCTATGGATTTTAAACCTTCAGTATCACATCAGAAACTTGCAAATAGAAACAGATCGTGTACAGTAGAGATAGAATGAGTATGTATTAACAGGAAAACCAAGGCATTGTGTCCAATTGACCTTTGTGTGCTAAGACCAAGGCATTGTGTCTTAGCACACACAGGTCAATTGGATAACATATATTTAATTATTTATTAGTGACATGTCGGTACATCACTGTTTTTAAAAAAACTGAATTGTAATCTCTAAAATCCAGATATTGTATACTTATAACTGAAGAAGACACTATGCTCTGGGACAAGACCACCTGTCACAATATGATGTATGTTGTGTCCTCACCTTTTTGCCTCTCCCATTTCCAGTTAGGATATATACAGCTAACACCCAAGAGGACCTTGGCCTAAAAGAGACTATAAAAGCAAACACTAGTTAAATATCCTAGAAACCAGCCTTCCCATCTTCTCTATTGTCCTGCGTCGAGGGAAGCATCTTTTCTGGAACTCCTCTCGGCCATAGTTTGACAGCTAATTAAGAGGATGATGAGTGCTACATTGCTGTGATGTGAGAGTGGAAATTAAAGATGAGAGAGGAGATTATGTTTCTATTAATATGGTTTAAGTTGACACCCCTGTGTCATGGTGCACCATCACTATAACGGAGAAGGAGGACATCACAAACATTTGTCTTTGTGAAATTCATAATTGCACACAATACATCTGCATTGCACACCTAAAGATACAAAGTGGGTTTAGTGTTCTTGTATAAAAGCTAGGACAATGACATATTATCACAATATTCACCAACACCTTATGAGTGGAAGGTGAGAACATTAGAGCAACTTCTGAAAAGCAAATCATCTTACTGTAGGAATGAAAAACACGGCTTGGGTTTATTCTAATGCCCGTTGCATTGCTCTGCTATGAGATAAGAATATATCTTGCTGTGATTGTATATGGACATTTCTTGTGGTTACACAGCATGTTGATAGATTGGTATTCAACACTTATCTGTGAAACACTATGTAATGGTGGACATTTTTATTTCACAATTACATAAACATTTAGAGCTGTTGTTCTTTTTTCAATTGTCCTTCTGTTCTGCTTATGTTATACATTTGTTTTTTTCACTTGTTCTTCGATTACATTAAGAACAAGACACATTTTCATAGGTTCATATCCTTTATATCCTGAGACGGTTGTAAACAGACTGAAGGATATAAAAGATTTGAATTCATGCTCCTCCTTTTATATCATTCTTGTACCACTCATTTGACTAACGCTTTGCAAAAATATCGGTCTTATCGACCTCCAGAACCTCTCAGACTGAAGGAAATTATGAAATTCAATCAAACCTCCAAAGAATTGAGGTTGATTGATGACTTGGTGGTGGTCTGGCCATTGCAATTCCAGGTGAAATCAGATAGACTTTCCAAACATTCTCTGGGTGAGGCCACAGGGAAAGTAAAAAGACGTCACAGATGCAGTAATTTGCACACTTGATGAAGTACAGAGGTACTCTAGGATATACATGAAGGCGTACTGTAGATGGAAAACCAATATTAAGAGCAAATTAGATTGAATACACTATAACATGTTCATTATCATTCATTCCTCCCAGGAGGTAGAATCCAACTAACTTTGGCGATTCCCTTTTTTTCCCCTCGTATCACTATCTTCACACTTTTAGTTTTTAGTGAAATATCTCAATAAGTACTGGATAAATTGCCACATTTTTCCGACATTTATAATTCCTAGACGATTAATCCTGATTACTTTGTGTATTTCTCCACATGTTATCTATGGCTCTTCCAACAGTTAGATGTAATGGGCAATGTTTGGTAAAGACATTTATGGTTCCTAAACAATTTGTCCTTAAGACTTTGGTGAAATCATTAAGATAAATCTAGTATAGGTCCACATAATAATAATAATAATAATAATAGATTTATTTTGTTTGTGCTTTTACAGGTGCTCAAAGACGCTTTACAGATATAGTGAAAAGAAAATAACAACCAATACACAGTATATAGTTAAAGTCACATTTAAAATCAAGCAATACAAAGACAATCACACATTAAAAGCCAGATTGAAGAGGTGAGTTTTTTGAAGGTGGTGAGGTCGGTGCAGTCTCTGATGGGTTGTGGGAGTGAGTTCCAGAGGGAGGGGGCAGCGAAGGAGAAGGCTCTGTCCCCCCAGGTCCGGTGATTGATGGATAGGAGGTTGGCTTCTGATGAGCGGAGGCAGCGGGAAGGGGTGTGGTGGTGTAGCAGGTCTGTGAGGGGGAGCCTGGTTGTTGAGGGCTTTGTGAGTAACGAGGAGGACTTTGAAGTCGATTCTTTGACGGACGGGGAGCCAGTGGAGGTTCTGGAGGACGGGAGTGATGTGGTCTCGGGAGCGGGTGTGGGTGAGGAGGCGGGCAGCAGAGTTCTGGATATGTTGGAGTTTATTGAGGAGGTTGGATGGTATGCCGTAGAGGATGCTATTGCAGTAGTCGTGATGTGATGAATGCATGAATCAGGGTTTCAGCAGCAGAGGAGGAGAGTGATGGGCGGAGACGGGCAATGTTTTTGAGGTGGAAAAAGGCGGTCCTGGTGATGTGATTGATGTGGTGGTTGAATTTGAGCTGACTGTCGAAGATGACTCCGAGGTTGCGGATGTAAGGGGGGGGGGAGGATAGCGTGTATATATTTATATATATATAGGCCTATACAGTCTATGATATAGGGCAGGCCCACCTAGGGGCGCCGCCCCACCTCTTCCCACATTACAAATTA
>NW_011369947.1:15407071-15417898 GCF_000735185.1 Notothenia coriiceps
TATATGTTATAGTTTGGATTCCTAAAGCTTTTAGTCTACTATCCCATAGGGCTGCTCAATTAATCTTATTTTAATCGCAATTACGATTTATGGCTTGCAACGATTATGAAAACAACGTAATTAAAATAAAACGATTATTTTTTTATTATTATTACTTTTTTTTTTATACTTTTTTTTTTAAATTGGTTTTTCATTTCAATTATATTTAAAGTTCAGGGTAATCAACTGTTCAAAACACACTGTTCAAAAAAAATTTCACCAATAAATGGATGTTTTCAAAGTAAATGGATAATCGTTTTTAATCATCGTGATATCAATTATTGACCCAAATAATCGAGATTATGATTTTTGCCATAATCGAGCAGCCCTACCATCCCATCATTCAAGGGTGGTTTTCACTATAAGTAATGTTTTTGGACGGACACTATAATTAAAATGTTGTTACTATGTTCAATCTGAATTTAATTCTATATTGATTCTGACTTTTCTACAACCAACTCACAGGTTTATCATTGCTTTGAGAAAAAAAGATTATTAATTTAACCCTTTTAGAAGTGAAGATATGGTCATCTGTTCTGGGAATGTCATTTTCAAGCCTGAGACCTGAAAAACAGGCCCGGGGCTCAACAGGTTAACAATGCCTTCTTTCTGACTGGTGAGGTCAGATTCTTCACCTCCCTTTCTAGTGAAACATTAAACTGTGTGGAGAGAAAAACAGCTAAGATAAAAACATGGCTTCAAGTGGAAATAGAGCCTTTTCATGTCTTTTAAGCACTCAACAGAATAGTTTTCACTTAGCTGAAAATGAAGATGCCACAAGCTGAAAGACAACTAGCACTTAGTGAGCGCGCTCGTTGCCCAGCGTGCACTGAAGCTGCTTTATGACTCCCTCTTTATGTGTTAGTAATTACATCTCCCTCATGAGAAGTGAAGTCACTCGCAGCCTGGCTGGTGACCTCAGCTCTCAGGGCCTCGCGGCAAAAGCAATCCACCCAGGATTACGCAAGCAGAGCTGCCTGACTGGGAGGTGTCTCCCCCTTTACTGCACTATCTTTATGAACTGCACATACTTCCACCTTAGAGCGAAGGCAGCAGGGGGAGTGAGGGTTTCTCAGAAAGCTTATTGACAAGGAGTGGTTTTAAAGTGGAGTGTTTTACGACAGGAGAGGAAAGTTCTGGTTGACTTGCCGCTGTGCCTGGAACTTTTGTTTGATTGATTACTAGAATAAACCCACACATTTGACCAATGGATTAACCCTTACCACCTCTGGAGCAAAAACAACACTACACGTGGATTATCAGAAGAGAAGGGGCTGATACCACGGTTACAACCTTCTGAGAAAAGCTTATTGACAAGGAGTGGTCCTAAAGTGGAGTGTTTTACGACAGGAAAGGAAAGTAGCATTTTTACGCCTTTTTTTGTGCTTGACAGCGCCTGATTGATTGATTACCAGCTCGAATAAATCTCAGGAATAGACTGATGGACCTACCCTTATCAACTCTGGAAGAAAAACAAAGATACATGTGGATTATCAGAAGAAAGGGGGCTGACATTGCTGTTGAAACCTTCTCAGAAAAGCTCATTGAGTAGGAGTGGTCTTAAAGTGGAGTGTTTTACGACAGGAGAGCAAAGTAGCATCTTTACTTGACAGCACCTGATTGATTGATTGATTACCTGCTAGAATAAACCTCAGGATTTGACCAATGGATTAACCCTTACCAACTCTAGAGGAAAACAACAATACACGTGGATTATCAGAAGAAAGGGGGCTGATATCACGGTTGAAACCTTCTCAGAAAAGCTGATCGTAGGAGTGGTCTTAAAGTGGAGTGTTTTACGACAGGAAAAGGAAAGTAGCATCTTTACTTGACAGCGACCCTGATTGATTGACTACCAGCAGAATAAACCTCAGGATTTGGGTGCGTGCGGATTATCAAAAGAAAGGATGTTGTTTTGTGTGACATCACCATTTAACACTTTTTGCTGTAATCACTCTTCAGGCTTTTCCTGTTGGAAATAAACACTTAGATCATCCCGAAAAGCCTGAAGAGTGATTACAGCAAAAAGTGTTAAATGGTGATGTCACACAAAACAACATCCTTTCTTTTGATAATCCGCACGCACCCAAATCCTGAGNGTACACAAGTAGTACGAGGAACTTAGCGACGCACATAAAGAGGCGACATGGGGTCTGTGGCTGAAAAGAAAAACCTGAAAGTTAGACATATGAGTTAAATTACTCAGTGAGGTGAATCATACCCTCTTGGNAGTTCTGGATATGTTGGAGTTTATTGAGGAGGTTGGATGGTATGCCGTAGAGGATGCTATTGCAGTAGTCGTGATGTGATGAATGCATGAATCAGGGTTTCAGCAGCAGAGGAGGAGAGTGATGGGCGGAGACGGGCAATGTTTTTGAGGTGGAAAAAGGCGGTCCTGGTGATGTGATTGATGTGGTGATTGAATTTGAGCTGACTGTCGAAGATGACTCCGAGGTTGCGGATGTGAGGGGGGGTATAGAGTATTGCTGTCAATGGTGAAGTTGACATTCTGGATGGTTTTGATACATAGCTGTTCTAGAGACGTTTTGAGACTTGTATAGGCTTAGAAATTCACAATTGGGGTTTTAATGATGTACTAATGATGGAGAAAAAGGGGAACATATATTAACTTGTGAAAAAGTCCTTAACTAACCAATTACCCATTTCAAAAACCTAGCAACCTTAGAGATGTGGGAAACAAAAGTACAAAAAAAGCTTACGAATGTCTTTGTCATTCCTGTTGAACTCTACTGCAGCCTAACAGAGCTGTTATTTCGGCTGTAGACTGTTTTCAATCCCCTGTTTTAGATGCACAAGCTGCTAAACAACACTATAATACCAATCATCCTACACATATGTATTGAGGTAGATATATTTCACAACATCTTTGGAGTATATGAACTAAATTATACTCTATGTCATTATGCATTTTACACCTGCATAACTCTGCACAGACGAAAGAAAAAGCTGCCCTGGAAAACCTAGCAGTGCTTTCTGTGCACAGTTCATCTGGATTTGGGTCTTTGCAATACGAAGATAAACTTTGAAAGTCACTTTCAGTCAAGGCTACCTCCAAATGTATTTGAGGCTTGGCAGCAGAGTTGCCTGACAGGTTGCGCCCCCGCTGCCCTAGTTGCCGCTTGGCCCTCCTTTACTATGTATGGTGAGAGCAGCTCTCAGCACTGGCACGCCTGTGGAGAGGCTGTGTGTGGGGGGTGTGAGTGGTGTTAGTGGTTATGTGTCTTGTGCATGTGTGTATGTGTTTGTGGTCAAACTTGCGGCTCAAACTATTTTCTTTTAAATACAACGTACAATCCCTCTGGTATAAAGTGTTGATTAACAGACGATGGGCAAGGTGAAACAAATGTTCACACTGCTTTGACTCAATCTGTATCTCACCGTCGTTTGGATTATTTTAAAGTCATTTCCACCAAATGAATCTGCTCATTGCTATAAAATATGTCATGGCACTTCAGTGACGTGCAGATGAAACTTCAATAGGGAAATAAGTCAAATATGCCCTTCAGTGACAAAACACCCATAATTCAGCAGGGGGTTAATGAGGTTGTTATTCCATATCTGTGACTTAAAGAAGAGACAGTACACTGATATACACCTGAACATCAGCAGGAGAGGTGTCACGATCTGTCTGTGTTGTGTTTTGTCTTGTCTAGATCTGTCTTTTGTTTTCTGTCTGCGTTGTGTTTTGTCTTGTTTAGATCTGTCCTTGGTTTCCTGTCTGTGTATGTTCCCTCCTACCTGTTTACTTGATTGTGTTCACCTGGTGCCCCTGTGTTTTCTCCTCCCTCCTCACCTGTCTCTTGTTTCATTGATTAGTCTTTTGTGTATTTAAGTTCTGTTTTTGCTGTCTGTCATTGTTGGTTTCTTGTGTATCTTTGACTGTGTCATGGGGTAGTGATCTGTTTTTGACGTTTAGCCTTGAAATAAAGGATTTTTTCTGTTTACATCCGCGTTTGGGTCCTGCCTGCTTCACTCTACCCTAACAGAATAAACCAACATAGAATGGACCCAGCAGACAGTTTGTACGAGGTGAAGTACAATTTAACATGCTTGAGGAATGACTTTAGATATGCCTCCAGTAGTGAAGAGAGGCAGTCAGTTATTTCTGCGGCCCGCCAGGAGGTAACATCAAGGCCCTGGTTGAGGGAGTTGCTACCCGAGTGGGTGAAGGACTTTTTGGGCAGCTTGGAGGTCAAACCTGTTTCCCGGCCTGCTAGCTCCAGGAATGCTAGCCCCCTGCCTCCCAATTCCCAACCTGACACCATACGTCTCGGCGTGTTCCGTCTGGAGTGAACCTCTGCTTCTTCCCCAGTTCCTGCTCCTGTCCAGGAGCCGTTCTCTGGAACTCGTCTGGCTTTTGGAGGTCCACGGAGCCTCCAAAAGAATCCTAAGAGAGGGAGTCGCAAGTCCAGACTGGCAGCCCGAGCCCCAAGAGTCACGGTTCCGGCCCCAGTTCTGGCCCCAGCAGCCACGGTTCCGGCCCCAGTTCTGGCCCCAGCAGCCACGGTTCCGGCCCCAGTTCTGGCCCCAGTTCTGGCCCCAGCAGCCACGGTTCCGGCCCAAGTTCTGGCCCCAGCAGCCATGGTTCCGGCCCTGGTTCCGGCCCCAGCAGCCATAGTCCCTCCTCTAGTCCCTTCTCGAGTCCCTTCCTTAGTCCTTCCTCTAGTCCCTTCTCTAGTCCCTTCTCTAGACCCCTCTCTAGTCCCTCCTCTAGACCGCTCTCTAGTCCCTCCTCTAGTCCCTTCCCAAGTCCCTTCTCTAGTCCCTTCTCTCTTCTCTAGTCCCCTCTCTAGTCCCTTCTCTAGTCCCTTCTCTAGTCCCCTCTCGAGTCACCTCTCGAGCCCCCTCTCCAGTTTCCTTTCAAGTCCACTCAAGTCACCTTTCAAGTCTGCTCTGGAGTTCCCTCTCGAGTCCCCTCTCCAGTTTCCTTTCAAGTCACCTCTCAAGTCACCTCTCGAGTTCCCTCTCGAGTCCCCTCTCAAGTCACCTCTCGAGTCCCCTCTCAAGTCTCCTTTCGAGTCTCCTCTCGAGTTCCCTCTCCAGTTCAATCTCAAGTCCCCTCTCTAGTCGCCACTCAAGTCCCTACTCAAGTGCCATTGGAGGTTCCGCTGGGGGTCATGCCAACTCTATTTCCTGTCCCGTTGGGGGTCCCGCCGACTACTCTTCTGCCGGGGGTCCTGCCAACCCTATGTACTGTCCCGTTGGGGGTCCTGCCGACTACTCTTCCGCCGGAGGTCCTGCCAACCCTATGTCCTGTTCTGTTGGAGGTCCCGCTGAGAGTCCTGCCAATCCCATGTCTTGTTTCGTTGGAGGTCACGCCCGTCTCGCCGGGGGTCCTGCCAACTCCTGGTCCTCTTCCGTGGGGGATCCTGCCGAAGCCTGTCCCACCGGCTCTGGTTCCTGCCCGGCCTCCGGAGCTGTCCCGTCAGCGCCTTCCTGCCCGTCCTCCGGAGTTGTTGCATCGTCGCCTGCTTCGCCCTCGAGCCAGGCCGCCTGAGAGCCGCGGTCTTCGCCCTCGAGCCCGGCCCCCTGAGTGCCGCGGCCTTCGCCCTCATGCTCGGCCCCCTGAGAGCCGCGGTCTTCGCCCTCAAGCCCGGCCTCCTGACTTTCCCGGCCGCGGTCCTCTCCCTCGGGCCCGGCCCCGACTCTTCCTGCCGCTGCCTTCGCCCTGATGCTCGGCCCCCTGAGTTCGCCAGCTGTTGCCTTCGCCCCTCCATGGACTCTGCCTTGCCCCCGGGCCGTCCGGCCGAAACCCCCTCCATGGCCTCTGCCTTGCCCCCGGGCCGTCCGCCCGAGATCCCTTCCGTGTCCTCCGCTGTGCCCCTGGGTTATCAGCTCAATCCCGTCCTCCTGACCCCCTCCACCTGGGTCCTGTATCATTGCCACTTTTTGTACTCCCGTAATGTTTCGCCACAGACTTTTTAATAATTCCATTGTTGTTCAACCAGCACCATTCACAATCTGTCAACAGTTTACAATGCTGTTGGCAACTAACACATGAATAGTTTCTGAGCAGATAAAGCCAAGTGAATATTTGGCTACAAACACTGCATCCAAATCTTTTCTCTCCTGTTTGAAATCTCATTTGAATGTTGCATTTTGGAGCTGTAGGCAAATAAATCCCTCTGATTGTCTGTTCAGCTTAAGCAAATCAATGCATGGGAAGAAAAACCGATGCGAGCGATTAAATGACTATAGTGAAAACATTACACAGTCGATTTTATTTTTCATCTTCATCTAATCAAATCATTCTTACACTCAGGTATTTTCATAAAGCCATGGCTGTCTGGAATGAAAGTGGAGAGAGAGAGTGTTTTTTAGAATGATCGCCAACGCTGGTCTGTTTTAATGTGCATCATACTCACGACTTGTGTATTAGCAGTCCTACATTTTCTAGCTGACTGAAGATACAGAGAGTTATTTTGTGGTGTGTTCATGTGCAAAGTTGTCGATGATGTCAGTTTGGTGTATCTAATATAATTAAAAAGTATTTCAGATGTGATTATCCTTTTGGGATTTCACATAATTTCCAAGACTTCACAAGGTTTTGATATGCAAACCCTGATTATAGCTATTAGAGAAATAACAAAAAGCCATGAGTAAGGTATTCATGTGCCATATTACAATTATTATGATGTAATGGAAGACTGCTTATACCATTATTGCTCTGGAATTACCAATTGACATCTTCATAATCACCTTAACCAGGGAAGAAAGATCAGCACACATCAAGTTACCCCTGTCCATGGTGATTACCTTGGTTGGGGGGGTCATTGGGCTCTAGCCCCACAGCCATGCCTCTAGCAAACGGCAGGATTATTAGATAGAAAACAAATGAGATGGCAGACAATTCAATAAGGATTTCAGGTGCTTGGGGTGAGGATAATATTCAAACTGGTATGGGGGGGGCGACGGGGGCAAGAGTGCTATGCAAGCAAGAGAGGATTTCAGCCTTCGGTCTTTTACAGCATTCATGTAGATAAAGCACAACAGAATTACAAATGTTTTTGTTTAAGGAAGTGATTGGCCTTTCTGGATTATGAGGTCTACTTCATTTACATAAAAAGCAATAGGAGATCTAAACCTTTTCACCAACTTGTTTACATGTAGGTGAAGTAAACATCTACGTGTGCAAATGATGTTTGTTATCACTGGGTACAAATATGTATAGTTATTCCAACTAAATTTCCACATTTATAGAAACATATCCGCAGACCCGGTGAGTCATGATGTTCTCTCTTTGTTTAAAAATGGGGGCTCTTAGCATGATTGCCTCCATTATGAGCTGACCATTTTCATAAAATATCACAGGAAGGATGAAATAAAGGACATGGGTTTAAGGGAAAAATCAATGTAGGGAAAAGATGAGAGGATGACAGGAAAAGGACCATGTAAGTAGTGATGAGTAAGGATCCAGAGGGCAATGTGGAGACAGTCAAAGGCGTGGTTCTGACTCCATACAGTCAGAGGGGCACCATCAATATGTCTTGTAATTATCAATCAAAGAAGACAGGCAGAGACGTGGGCTTGGCTGCCAGCTGACCAGCTGCCGAGCAAATACCCTTAATGAAGTAAAAAGATGTAGAGATTAATTGAATTGGTTACATCGTCTAGGGAAGTGGCCCTGCCATCTGCTCTGCAGGAGGAATGACACAACCGCTTCATGAATTCTACAAAGACTCCATATAGAAACATGAAAAGGCGTGGTGAATAATAAGTGAATTAGCTTATTTGAAAGTCGTGAAAGTCGTCCAATCTCTCGGTAAAAACAGCATGACAGAGGAAGAAGTGTGGCAGGCACGAGTTACTGACAGTTATCACAAAACAGTTCTCTACATGGTTTCCAGTGATTCATACATTATTCTTTGGGAATTCTGGGGGTGTGAGGCTGTTAATTGTCAGATATTCAGTCGAGAGACACAGAGCTAAATGGCAAGTCACTGCCCAGCCTCTGACGGATGAGTCATGATGTTCCTTTCTCTCCTTTCATCTCAGAGTGATTCACTGCTCTGCCACTGGGAGCGAGGGGTTCTGCTTCCCACTCATCACACCACAAGAAGTAGCTTTTGAAACAGGTTTTCAAAACATTTGATAGAAAATAATATTCCTAACCATGACCTCTGTATGCTTGTGTGGGCATGTGCATCACACAGCAAACGATACAGCTGTTAGGCTGTGAATCAAAAAAATAAAATCTCATGTGGACAGTTTGATAGTCTATGTCAGGGATGGGCAAATGGCGGCCCGGGGGCCACCTCCTCTTTTTGCGGCCCTCAAATATTTTTTTTTTTACTTGTAGTACTGATACCATCCACTAGACTCCTAGTTACGTCGCGAGCTGTGTACAAATGATTTTGTTCGGCAGCCAAATACCGCAAAATAATCTGTGACTACAAGGGTTTTAGGTTCAAGTTAGACAACTGATGTCTGGGTTATTGTTCATGACTTCATGTTTATGTCATCTTAATGGTTAATCTTAATGCACACACATTTTCCATGCTTTCCAATAGTTTAAAATAGTTTTATTCCACTGTTAAATAACAATGTGTGTGCATTAAGATTAACCATTAAGATGACATAAACATGAAGTCANCCGCACCGTTTATATAAGGCCGCTAGCGTTCGAAAATGGGAAAAGAAGGGACATGTATTGCCTTATTTAGTCCCGGAAGAAAGAGCGGGTATGTTTTCAATATATTCTATTCGACTTCACATATTTTTCACATAGGCCTATCTGACTCTGAAAGCCAGCTACGAACCTCACCGCACGGCACTGGTCTACATGAATAGAATTCTTCATCAACAGCGGGAGCCAAAACAGCATAGCATCCTGGTAACAGTAGTGAGGGCATTACAAAAAAGAAGTACAGCCGATCCTATTGGCTCTTTGCCAACGCAAGGGACGAATCATAAAACGGCTTATATGTGAGCTTTAGTGCTGGTTGGATGTCAACACGTGCACGAGGCTGCCAGCTCACCGATTCATTTTTCGATTTGTTAGGTAATGCGTAGGATATTCAAGTCAAGCGTAGCGGCGTAATTAGGGCCTGGAAATCGTATCTGCTACGCCAAAATCGTGTATGTTGGCAGCTCTGTGCTTGTCTTTAGTTTTCCTTTGTCTCCCGTCTGAGAGCAACATGGAGGATTTTAATATTAATTGTAATATATTTGGAGAGCACAGTCATTTGGATGAATGGTTAGTGGCTGATGAGTCCCCAGCGAAGAAAAGAAAAAGACGAGAGGGACAAGAAAACAGCAGAGAAGTAAGAGAGGCGAAAAGACGGACCACATTATGGGCTATGAAAATATTTAAAGACTGGCTGATTGAAAAAAAAACAACACCAGTTTGACAGCAACGGGGCAGAAACCCTCAACACTGAGCTGCTGTCCTTTTTACGCAACGGTCCAGACATAGACATCAAACGGAAAAAACATATTCAGTGTGCAGCAAAACGCTATCGAAGCAGTTCCTGACGTTGCTACGTAGTTCAAACGGTAACAACGGACTATTTTTCTCAGCGGATGCATGTCATTTTAAATCAATAAAAATACTTTTTAAATCAATAATACTATTTTTTAAATCAATAAAAAGCCTGTCGGGTGTTCTTTTACCCATAATGACCGCCTGGCTGCACATTATCCCTACTTAACAACCTCGGAAAAATCCATATTGAACAGTCAGGATCGAGTATTCAGCTAAGCTGTGTAATAATATGTTAATAATTTTTCCGTAGAAATATTATTAAGTGTATCTCAGCATTTACACACCATGCAACTACCAATAACAGTGTAAAGTTTAATTGCAAAATACTTGTAATGTGCAGTAAGTAAGCCACAAGGCACTTCTTTGCCACTTAAACAATCAAAACAATTAATAAAATATAAAATAAATCCGTTGTCTAAAATACGCTTATATTACAGGGCTTTCATTCTCTTACAGTTATGATAATTTATATAACATTTAATGTGTTTTTTGTTTGCTATGTGAAGCGCTTTGTAACTTTGTTAGGTCACGTGTTATAATCCTTTTTGATGTTCGTTTGCAAACACAATAAATACTTCATTGCAGGTCTGCAAAAGAAAGCAGATCAGAGGTGAAGTAGAGCAGGAAGTCCAAACGAAGAGGTGGAAAGGAGCAGAACATTACAGCACGGCGTCAGTAAATCAAGATGTTTACGGTGACATTCTCAAAGGTTATTTGATTGTGGGAAATTGCAGTTCGGCCCTTCGACAGAGTGGTAATTCTGCAGGTGGATGCACTTATATCCCGCTGTGAGCTGGCAAAGGAAATAAAACCCACGAAAAACACCAACCCAGAATCCCTGCTGAGTTTTTTATATAATATATCGTTTTTCCAACTGATCAACATGTAATATCCTATTCTCTGCATACGCAATAGACTCATTCACATCACATTCTTCCTGCTCTTACTCATAACCTGTTAAGCCCCACAACATCTTGCAAGAAACAGCGTCTGAGGGCTTCTTAACATTTAACAAACTATGAATGTGTCATACCCATTTAACGGGAAGAAAGTCAGCTACCTGACGATTAGGGCTGTACCCAAATATCCGAAAATGTTATTCGGATATTAGTTTTTTGTTCCGTTTTTTTTGGCAGCCTTGCTGCACTGCGGCAAATTGAATTTATTGAAATCTCCAATATCAACGTAAGAACTTGTGCCTCTTCGGGGGGTGCTAACACTTAACCATAAACTTTATCGTTTACTTTCTTCGCCTTTATAGCCTATGTAGATATGACTTCTCT
>NW_011369947.1:15417925-15418712 GCF_000735185.1 Notothenia coriiceps
ACATCACCGTGAGTCTCTTCTGGAACCTTTGTTGATATCTAACCAGATCTAATAACTGTTAACTGTTTAAATATATATCCTGACTGGCTGTGAGTATATGTTGTTGCTCACTCACTTTGAGCTTTAGACTGTACTTGACATTTTTTAATGTCTTACTAATTTTTGATTTTTGATGTTTGTTTTTAGAGTTTTTAAAGTTTTTAAAGTTTTTAAAGCCGATGTCAGGGCTGCCTTTGCCTTTTTATGTTTTCCTTTTTAGTCATCGTTGATGTTTGGGCGGATACAAGAAAAGGAATTGATGAATCTTCTCCACCGTGGTGTTGTCCTCCTCTGCGTTGTTGGGGTCGGCTCATTGGTTTGCTCAGGTGGATCCACCCTCACTTCCTGTTCCACCTCCACCTCCATCTTTACCTCCACAAGCTCCTCCTTCACCACGCAGAGTGCCTTTGAGGTTTTTTTCAGCTGTTTCTTCAGCAGGGCGGCTATCTCTGCATCCTTCTCCTCCACACAACGTTCCTTCTGTTGTTCCAGTTCATGGTTTCTCTCATGCAAAACAACTATCTCTGCATCCTTCTCCTCCACACAACGTTCCTTCTGTTGTTCCAGTTCGTGGTTTATCTCATGCAAAGCAACTATCTCTGCATCCTTCTCCTCAACACAACGTTCCTTCTGTTGTTGGAGTTCGTGGTTTCTCTCATGCAAAACAACTATCTCAAAATGTTTCACCTCAAGACAACGCAACTTCTCTTGTTTGAGTTCCTGGTTTGTCTTTTGCAAGGCAGCCATC
>NW_011369947.1:15418727-15456892 GCF_000735185.1 Notothenia coriiceps
CAACTATCTCTGCATCCTTCTCCTCCACACAACGTTCCTTCTGTTGTTCCAGTTCGTGGTTTCTCTCATGCAAAGCAACTATCTCTGCATCCTTCTCCTCCACACAACGTTCCTTCTCTTGTTTGAGTTCCTGGTTTGTCTTTTGCAAGGCAGCCATCTGTGCATCCTTCTCCTCAACACAGGGATCTTTCAGTTGTTTGAGATCCTGGTTTGCCTTTCTCAAGGCGGCCATCTCTGCTTTGTCCTTCTCGTGCATCTTGAGGAGCTTTCCATATTTCATGTTCAGTTCCTCATTGTTTAAGCGCAATACTTTCTGCTCAATTTCCAGGGCATTCATTTTAACATTGTGTCTAACTTCTGGTTCCACCTCCACTTTCACCTCCACATCCTCCTTCTTGTCCACCTTCACCTCCTCCACCACACAACGTTCCTTCTCTTGTTTCAGTGTTTGGTTTTCCTTCAGCAAGGCGGCCATTTCTGCATCCTTTTCCTCAACACAACGTGACTTTTGTTGTTCAAATTCCTGGTTTGCCTTTTCCAAGGCGGCCATCTCTGCTTTGTCCTTCTCGTGCATCTTGAGGAGCTTTCCATATTTCATGTTCAGGTCCTCATTATTTAAGCGCAATACTTTCTGCTCAATTTCCAGGGCATTCATTTTAACATCATGCCTCACTTCTGGTTCGACCTCCACATCCTCCTTCTTGTCCACCTTCTCCTCAACAGAACGCACCTTCTCTTGTTTCAGTGTTTGGTTTTCCTTCAGCAAAGCAGCTATCTCTGCATCTTTCTCCTCAACACAACGCACCTTTTGTTGCTAATGACAAAACACCCATAATTCCGCAGGGGGTTAATGAGGTTGTTATTCCATATCTGTGACTTAAAGAACATTTTAAAAGCGTTTTGGATAGTAATTCCCTGTTCACAAACTGAAATATCAGGTGACACAGTAACATTGTTACCATATGTTACTCTATGATATATTACCTCTTCACCAACTGTTATTATTAAACTTCATTGTTGGCTTGAATCATAAGGACACTGTCACTCAAAGGGATGGCTCCAGGGTGGGGAGTTGGTGGTGGGGGGTTGCTTGATATTCTTCTTTTGACACTCACCGCGCCCACACAGGTTGGTATGCTTGTCATGTGTGGGCGCTTGTTGACACGCCATCAAGGATGTGCGCATTGGTAGCACCAACTCAGAGAATATATAAATGTTAGACATTGCCAAATCTTGTATTTTTAACCACTAGCCCCGATTGTCAATATTTGCAATGTGTCTTCGTCTCATTAAAATAAAAATACAATTGGTAATTGTTCATCCTCGAAATGGCTTCAATTAAGGCCAGTAAGTTGCACATGACAATTGTAATTATTTGCTCAATAGTGAGGTTCATTTTCAGTAGTTAAATACTGACTCTGTATCTGTTTGTTCCATCAGTGTGAATATTTTAAAAAAAGAGGCTCTGTCAGAGCAAAGCTTTTTTCTGGTGAAAAGCCTCCAGGCTACATTAGGAAAATCTGTGAGTACACTGGTTAACATATTGATTATATCTCGTAATTATCATAATTTACTGCTTCACTGCATTACTGATATTAAATTGGCCATTTTTCTCATTAATGTAATTTCCAGTAGGAAAATTAAAAGGTGAGGTTACGGTAAAAGCAGAGTGAACGGAAATGCGCTAACTAACTGTGAAATGGAAAATAGAAATATAACACATCTTACAGGCTTAAAAACACACACACACACACACACACACACACACACACACACACACACACACACACACACACACACACACACACAGCTGCATACATGCACATGGGGGGCACCTGCTGGGAATGTCTGTGGGTCTGGACATGACCCTGTCAAGAAGAGTCTTCAGGAGATTAATTTCCCAGGCCTGTTTTCTGAGATAAAAATTGAGACGGAATTTCAAATGTGAGACGTGTGGAACAAATCTGAAAATGATATATATTTCAAAGGGATTAAGTAAATCAGCACATTTCTCAGTTCCTTCATTTGTCCTTTGTTTCAATCCAATATTTCATTTAACAAATAGACGGTTATCCTTGTCTGAATGTAAGAATTTCGGGGGGTAGACAATTGTAGATGAAGCTTTGGATTCCACGCAATGGTAATCAGGAAAAAAAAGCCCTCCCAAGTAATTTATCCTCCAAAGTAATTTCAGTATTTATGGGATTCACCTTCAAAATGTAATGTGGCATGCAGGTTGAAGAAAAAAAAACGTGTGGGAAATGAGAAATCCAGTGAGAACTAGAGCGAGGGAGAGGCAGGGAGACAAAGAGGGAGAGAAATCCAAAGTGGGAGTCATAAAGTAAGCAATCTCCTCAGTCTGCCATCCAGACAGGTCTCCTGTGACCTCAGCCAGCAGTGCCCTACGTCCTTCACATCTGACAAAGTTGAGAGGACACCGTGGAAATATGAGGCGGTGTGAGCCACCTCCGTATTGAAGGCACCCATTATGTCTCTGTCTGGGTAAGAGCATCTGTTAAATGACTGAATAGTAAATTGTGTGCTGAGGACAGCAGACTAGTAGGGCAGATAAAGGATCTTTGTCTTAGTTACATTTCAGCAGGTAGCAGCATGGCTTAAACTGCCAACAGGTTTTTGCTACTGTGCAAGCCTAATGGTGGATGACTGAGGGGAGGAGAGGGAGTCGCTGGGAGAAGACGTGCGATTTTCCACTTGTCGAAGCCATTTTCTGTGAAATCACACATGATTTGCCTTGCACTTTGTTCAAGCAATGTATTGCATCTAGATTTTGAAAGATGCATTTCCCATTTTTGAAATTGTACCAAACATTGGTCAGAAAACGGATATTGAATGTCTTTGACAGCAAAGCTTTTCCAGCTTTCGACAATACCTCCAGAAATGGTTGTGGTTTTCCTAATAATGACTGAAAAGGAATTGGGATGGTTTATTTGTTCGATTTGTAAAATGGCCATGTTTCAAAAGAGTTATGCTACATGTCGTTTGTTACTCATTTAAACACAGTGTGTGTATCAATGGTCTAACAAAGTGCTGAAAGTATTTATACTACCCCAACTGTTTATTAATACTACTGCATAATTATCTTACATTCATAATGTTTCCTTATTGCCTGATGGGTTGTAACTAATACGTTAATTTGCTATGTTTTGGATGGATTCTCCTCTATTAGGGCAAGGTATATCTAATAGATTAACTCCATCGTATTTAATTGCAATACTATGAGCATCAGTTTAAACACTTATCTTTTTAATTATGTTAATTTGCCTTTGCCATCTTGCTATTTAGGAAGCTGGACCTGTGGTATGAACTCTTTTGACAAACTTTCACATCATTTACATTTTTTCAATTACGAGTTGATGGACATATTCGATGAATGTAAAAAAGAAAAAAAAGGAGTAATTTCTAAATCAGTTATTATAATCATTAGGCTATATATTTGTTTTACTTCTGAGGATTGTGTGCTACTTGAACTCCATCCAGAACAGTTTTCTTGCAGCTGATCAACATTCTTGGCTTGCTTTCCTCTTCTTTCAAACCTTCTATTTAAGGATCACACACCCTCTGAGCTATTGTACCAGTGCGACTGTGCTAATCAAGCACAGACCACGCTGTGTGTGTGTGTGTGTGTGTGTGTGTGTGTGTGTGTGTGTGTGTGTGTGTGTGAGAAGGGGTGTTTAGATGATGCTATTCGAATGATTATAAGTCCTTAAACATCAAGCCTATTGCCAAATTGCCCTTGACAAACAGGAAATATGTTGTTATCTAAGATAATGTGCTGCCCATTATTTTAGGCTATAGTGCTCTGCCAGAATGCAGGATTATTCGGAGCTTGCAGGGCGGCGGCAGCTGCACGCTTAGAGATACACAGCGCTGAAACAGGAGCATCACCACCATTATGTTGCCAGTTATGGAGACAAGAAAGAAAATTGTAGGTTACACCTACAAGCAAATAGTAATGCCTTTCGGCACCTCCGCACAAAAAATATTTAGACATGCAATACTTTTATGCTATAAAAAAGCAAACCTATTTGTGTAGCCATAAATTAGCAATAATGACACACTCTATGGCTTTAAAAAAATACTTGTATACAAGGTATAGTCACTACAAAGATCTTCTGAGTGCTTTCATGTGGATGTGGTCCAATCTGGGATTTCTCCAGCTCAATTTCCCACTAAACCTAAAGAAACTCTTTCTTTCATAATAAATATATGTCAAAAGCAGTTGAAGGAAAATGTATGAAATATAGTATAAGCCATCAGTCTTAATTTCAGCCTTTGACAATAATATAATATATATTTGTGAGTTAATGTTATCACATTCAGCTAATTACGGGTTACCCCTCATTGCTGGTTTTGTACATTATCTCGAACTCCAGGTTTAAGACTTGCAGTATGGAACAAAGAAATACAGTACATATTGATCATTTTNTACAGCCAAGTAAGTCGTTGTCATCATCTTAACAGTTTGTTCGCACTGCTCATCCGTGAGTCAGAGCATCAAGGTGACATGTCTGGAGCTCTATTACATCCTGAATGCCGCCGATTACCAGTGTGATTGTTCAGCAAAACGCCCTCGACAAACGTATAAGGCATCCAAAGCTTAGTGCGTTGTTGATTCAATGCCAGGCAGGCGGTACAGCCACCACTGACAGTCTGCTTCTATGCATTGTAGACCACAAATTATATCTTCTAGTACTGATGATGTTGTTCGAATTCTTCTCGTTTGCCTTTTTTTTTTATGTTTATCTGTATTATATTATATGTGATTATATTCGCGCGCCCGTAGTATTCTATATCTAGAAAGTCTCGGACCTCATGTCGGGTGTGATTTTACATGAGGCTGTGTCTGTCTTGTTTCTGCTCACTTGCACTCGGACATTAGAGACTTTCTCTCATAAATGTCCGATGAGCCACAACTTTTCTTTCAAAACAAAGCTGCCAACTGGGGTGGCAAGGCCTATTTTCAGGATAGCAGTTGCCCCCCCAGGCCACCCCAGTAGGTGAAACTAGGCTACTAGCTAAAGTACAGATGCAACTAGATGAGCTGTTAACTCTCGCTCTGACTTCTTTTTTTTAAACACACGCATTTTTCCCACCCGCATTCCGCGAAGACCCGCCCTACTGTGCCTCTGATTCGCAGACTGTTGGTGGGGGGGAAAAACGCTGACGGGATGCTGAATGTGATTGGACCAATGCGTTGACAGACACACACATACAGTGGAACAGTCGGACATGCAGAGCGCTGTTTGTAGTGGACATAGCGGAACATTTAGACTCGTTGCGTTGTGGCGATGTCTCGCAGATAACACATATGAAAAGTATAATTTGCTCAGAGTCCAGAGACAGTTGTGGTTCGGTCCGGATCCGGACCGGAGTCCGGACTTTGAGGATGCCTGGTATAAGCCATCAGACTTAATTTCAGCCTTTGACAATAATATAATATATATTTGTGAGTTAATGTTATCACATTCAGCTAATTACGGGTTACCCCTCATTGCTGGTTTTGTACATTATCTCGAACTCCAGGTTTAAGACTTGCAGTATGGAACAAAGAAATACAGTACATATTGATCATTTTGGTAGTAGTTCCTGCATATTAGCTGGATGTGTGAGATGTATGTGCATCCATGTTGTTTTTTTATCTGCATTTCAGATGTCCAAATATTGAAATGTTTTATTACTTCCATTCTGTGGAGGCTCTAAGCAATATGTCATCCTCAACAAGGCTTTCAATAAAGCAGGTGATGTGGGCTAATATCTATTGTCCTCTATATTTCCTCTATCAACATAACATTATATGGAAATGTTTTTCTGCGGATAAGACTGCATCATCAATCATTTACACATCCCAACATATAACATCTCCATGAACATGGATGCATGTAAGATGAGGGAATCTCTCTATGTGTCAATCTCCTATGGCAAAGCACGACAGTAAACAAAAAAAACATGATGAATAAAAACACCTGCTGACATACATGCACCATAAAAGCAGCTTGAGAGGTTGCATGTTTCACAGTAAATCAAAGGTCTTCCCACAAAACTGTCATGGGGTTGTCAGTGTGTGAGTTCAAGTGAATCACTAGTCCATGTTGGGACTGGGAGCATGTCACAGCCACAAATAATGAACTCAGCTAAGAATGTTTTTTAGAGGGAAGATTACAAAACTAATAAACTGAATGTTAAAAATGTCCTCATAATTGCTATTTCATATGCTAGCAAAAAGTATGATTTTTATTAGGAGTTATTTAAAAATAGTACCACTTATTATAAGCTAGTTGACCAATACATTATTCAACTAGGTCTAATGTTTCCAGCATTATTATTATTATTATTATTATTATGTTTGACACTTTAACATGTTAGCTAATGTTATTTCTTATTGAGGTCACTTTACTACTTTAAACTAGCCAATAGTATATTGCCTATAAATGCATGTTAAACTGATAATATTATATAACATCCGCAAAGAAAGTATAGCTGCCAAATAAATGTAGTAGAATAAAGAATGCAACCCATACACATTATTCAATAATACATATTGAATATTTTGCTACTAGAACTTATTACACTCATGACAGTCTCTTAGACTTGCACCAAAGGTTTGCAAGGCCTAACAGCAGGATATTATCATGAATGGATGTCAAAGAAAGGAATGTTGATAGCTTGTGGATCTTGTACCAATTAAAGCAGTTTGTGTTTTGTGGAAAACTGAACAAATAGATGTCCAATAGATGACAATAAATAAATGGGAACACAGCAGCGGAGACTAAGCCTGCATCAGAGGCTTGCCACGGGTGAGACAGTGTCTGCAGGACTAACACAACAGATGCGATGTACACCACCTGGCTGCTGCATCTCACAGAGAACATCATTTAATCACTGACCCTTTGGCTCTGAAACAAACACAGAGAGGCAGAGACTGCAATAAATGCCTGTAAATCATTTCTGAATCCATGAGATGTCATATGAAGCTTTCAATTTAGAATATTCATGTAACAAAATGACCAAATCTATTACCAGCCAAGACTAATCCTTTTTACAAATCCCTACGTTTTCTACTTTGTCTTGTTATGCGAGACCCTGTGTGTCTACTCACTCTCTTATTTCTTCCCTAAAAAGCATTAGATACAATATGTGGAGTGGGATAAAATCTCATCCATCATGATTAATGATGCCATGTGACTGTCATACCATCGGGAAGCAAACACACACTTAATGTAGTTGCAATTCCCAATGAGACAGAAAATAAGGGCAGAGCCTAGACTGAACATTAAGGAATATAAAAGTGAATTGGAAAGCCGAGTAAAACAACCAACATCTAAAAAATAGACAGCACATGTAATGGATTGTGCACATCAACCTTTTAAATTATTTCATTTACCCCTTCAGGCGGACTACACTCTCCATGCTGTATTTCTGGTCAGATGTTATTGGGTGGTAATTATCATTATGTCTCTTCAAACTACCCAAGTTTGATTTAATTTTCAGTAAAATATGACCTGAGGGATGATTTGACGGACAAGAGAGTAAGATAAATTAAGGAGTGGTAAAGAAATTGAAGGCAAACAGTCACAGAAATACATCCTGTAATAGCACTGAGAGTAAAATGCTTTGACAGGGACTTTGGGATGGTTGAGGTCTGGAGAAGATTATTTTTGCTGAGTGGAATGACAGCTAGCTTGTGAGCAAGTTTAGCTAATTCCAGGAAGGATGATGCTGGGCACTGTGTCCACAAAATTTCCAGAGGGACCACGTATACTCCACTATTCCTTCCAGACCCCCTTTGTCATGTTGGTACACATTGGAGGCTTATCTTGATTTCATTATATATTTGTATCTATCTTAAAATGATACAAATCTAGAGAAAGATTGTCCAGCATTTCAGGGACCATTTAATAAGGATCAAGGTTGTTTATCCATTTTGTAAAAACTGGATAATCTTTTGTTCTCGGCAGCCAAAGCTCTTTTTAAAATAGAAATATAACAAGTAGTTGAAACATTGTTTATTATACGATGTTATTGCATAGGGCTTTACAAAAAATCTCATTTTGGAAGTGCAAAGACTGGATAATACTTGTTTTGAATTAACATATTTATATATATTTTGTTATTTATTCTGCGATGAAAGATTTTGCAGATTATAGTTGAATGTGAGCTATTTGATTGTAATTTCCATTCACATTACATTACAATTTTCTTGACAAATCTGTACCCCAGTAACTCGGCTACACAAACAGAAGTTGGCAAAAGTTAAAAAAAAAAATTCCAAATCTGCAGTAGGACAAAGCTGAAAAGAGAACTGAGGATGAACAGATGCAGTGAATGGGTTTGAGTGTCCTCCAAATTGTCATATATGCAACCAACTTGCATTGGCGAACAGGTTGTATAGGAATTGTTATGGGGACTGGATTTAATCAACACTCATTGCAAGGTTCAGATGCAGAAAGCAATTTGACGTGTGCAAAATCTTACACATAGATGCTAAAAATACAAGCTGTTAAAACAACAAGTTTCATTATCGTAAAAAAAAAACGCTTTAAAGAAAATCGTTCTCAGCTATCAGGGATGGAGACATAAGCTTTGGCAGACAGCATGAATCAGTTATAATGATGCATCTATCACATTTCACCATCATGATAGCTGCTGCACGGAAATATCCTCACTGCTCATATACTTTAGCTGTATAATCCACTGCAGGATTAGGACCCTATGGAAAGGTTACTGTACAATCCATCCATATGGCTGTGGCGTGGGAGGCCGAGTACATGTAATCATGCAGTTTGGCTCATAATCCTATCATCAACTGTGCGTGGTGTCTGGCAGTTTTTTCTGTTGTTTTTTTTCCCTTTTTGCAATGTAGCAGTTAGTCAAATGAGGCCAGTGCAATCAGTCCTGACAGATTGAGAGCATGTTACAAGCCCTGTTTGTCACAGGCTGTACCTGCCACTCAACTAGCAACTGAGAGAAAAAGAATAGGAGCAAGAAAAAAGGACCATTTTGTCGTTTGCCTTTTTGAATATCTTTAGGCAACCTAAAAATAAGTAATTTTAGGCCCCCCTGGGGCTTAAGTAGCGTACCGTGATTTTGTTGAAAAGCTCTGCAACCCACACAAAAGACTGTACTAATTCCATACTTTCTACTAATTGCTTATAATTGCCCATTTGAGACTGACGCCCTAATGATAGGTCTGTTTGATTTGAAGGGCTGGAAAAGGCACCTTTTCAAGATAATCAAGACGTACCTTAAAGATGAGTTTTGTAACAACATTTGAAAAGAATATCACTATTTATGACATCTTTTTTTATTTATAGCTAATCAATACAAGCACCTGCATGTCCTTGTTGTGACAGTCTAAATTGCTGTTTGGTTTGTACAATAGAAAACAAGACAGAAGAATGAAAAGTGTATACACATCTGCCATCCAAATACATCTATATTGCCACCTTTTAGGTTTTGACTTTACAATTTTATATATTTTTGTACCCTCAGAAGGTTAATTGTTTCTGGCAAATGTGTGATTCTTTCCATCCTCTCTCGATTTCCTGATTTGAACAGACGTGGTTAGACACGGCAGGCGAGGATTTCAGTGCTAAAAAGAAATGGCACTTTTGAAAACAGGTTTCCATTCCTATTCAGCTTCAAGGTGAGATGTTGGATGGTAAAGAGTTGTTGCAATTAAAAAGATTTTTTTTTAAATCTTTCTTTTATTCAACATTATTATTTGGCCATGTTGTCAGGAAATGAGAATAATAAAATATGAGTTTATGGTTAAACATTGGACATTGGCCATGACAATTGAAATCATACTTGTGTTAATTCATTTGGAAACAATCAATCACCATTTCAAAATTCTGAGTGTATTTTTTATATTAAAGGAGAGCATTTTAATCTAATGACCCATTTGTAAGTTTGTGTGTGAACACCTTCAAAGCAGTGTAAAGGAAGTGTAGGGCAGGAGAGCAGAGGGTGTAGCCCTGTGTTTCTCCAATTCTCTTCTCATAATCACCTGCAACAGGATTAGTTCAGGGGCTCAGGGTCTGCCACTAGGTCCAAAATATGTTTGCCAAAAGCCCCAGCTGGCCTACCCATTATTTGGACCAGGTACCGCAGAGTCCCTCCACCCCCCAAGTGCATGCCATGCCTCCACTTTTTTTCTGCATCCCCCTATCCATCCATCCACCCATCAACAACACTGGCTTCTCTCTGGGTTTCCTTTTTAAAGTTTGGACAAGCCAGAGGTGTGGCAATAATATTTATCAGTGCTTGACATCACTGCATTTAAAATTATAATTGTGCACTTATGAAAGTCCTTCAGACTCTTTTCCTCTGCACACGGCTTCACTCACTCTGCTCATGTCATGTCGCTAAGGTTATAAGTGTTTTTGTTCGTGCAGTGTCATCATTTGCTGATTGAAGGCTTTAAAAAAACTGCCAGTTTGTGTTTTGTGAACGAATGTTTTTAGCTAGCAAAGCAGTAATCAAGCTAGCTTACAGCTGCAAACACAGCTAGAGGGTCAATGCAAGTTGCAAACATAGCACATTTGAGAAAAGCATGAAAAGGACATATCTGAAATCATTGTACTGTATATTTTATCCTGAGATACATGAACTTTAAGGCTTTATTACCTTGTGTATCATTTCTAAATGTTTCCACATGGGAACAATTATTATGGACAGGTTGATGACACTTAATGGTAGATGCTAGGCAATTTGCAACACATAAAATAATCAATCACAAAGATGATTGCATAGGGAAATTAGTATAACCATGCCACAAGCACAAAGTTCAAATCACATCAAACTGCAAATTACAAAGAAAACCGGTCTCCTATGATGGTTCTGTTTTTTTTTTTATATGTGTGACTTTTCTTCAGTTTCAATCTATCAGTGATGTCTCTAAATTGAATATGCTTGAATTAAAAGATGACATATGGTAATTGAACTGAGCTCCTGGCCCCCAACCTAATAGGAGAATACTGTACATCTCACGCCCTTATCATATGTGGGGACCTGAGACTGGGGAGGGAGAGTCTTAATCCAACTGGGTGTTTATGTCTAAAGCGCCAGAGGAAAGAGAATGAGTTACATGTCATTATTATATATCATTATTAATGACAGGTAATCGCCGTCCATGCACATTACTTTCATAACAATAAAAGTTCATGCATATTCACCTTGAACCAGTTTGTTTTGTTTGATTGAAGATTGTGAGAGGTGGCCACTCCATCTTTTCCAATGTGTAAACCAGGGGTCGGCAAAAGGCGGACCACGGTCCGGATCCGGATCCGGACGCCGACCTATACGGACCCGGACCTATAATCAATACATCAGAGTCCTGCATCGGGTCGGGTATCCGCGGGTACCCGACGGGTGACCCTCAAAAAAGGTGATTTGCGGGTGGTATTTTTTCAAACGCTTTTTTCCGGGTTCGGTTCTGGGTAAAACAAAGATGATGCGGGTCGGGTTGCGGGTGTTGCATACTAAATATATTTAAATAATAATAATTTAGTTTAATGTTTAAATCCTCAGACCTCTCCCCCGCGGGACCGAGCATAATCATAACCTCTGCAGCGCATCAATCTGCTGCTGAGCGCNCCACCAAACACACATTCAGACTAAAGGAACCAGCCTGTTTGGAAAATGTAAGAAGTAGAAAGTACAAGTATTAGCAGAGGTGGGAGTATTTCCTACATGTGCAAGTCATGAGCAAGTCTCAAGTCTTGACCTACAAGTATCAAGCAAGTCCCAAGTCACTGTGGTGAGAGTCAAGCAAGTCAAGTCAAGTCATTGCTCAGTCATACACAATTCTGATGAATAAGCCCAGTTTCCGCATTTAAATCAGTTAAAAGACAGTGGTTATTAAAATGGATTCAACCCTCACTATGATCTTCATTACATACACAGTTAATCATTTGAAATCTAATTTAGACCGATGACAATCATATTAGATTCATATTAACCCCAGAACTGCAGACAATATAGCTAGACTCAAAAAGTCTGTTCAAAAGGCAGAATTCCAGGTAAGAAAATCATATGTGGCATTTGCCATTACACATATTTAATTTAAATGTCTGTTAACACTAGAACCGCCAACAGCATCAGCACCTACAGAGATATCATTTTCAAATCATTTAATTTGTTCCTCTTCATAATTTCCTTATAAACTAAGTAGGACGATTTAAAACTCACTTAATTGGGTTAATTTAGAAATGGCTTCAGTTTATCATCATAACAGATCAAAAAGTTCAGATTCATTTTACAATAAATCAAGGAATGATGCACTTCTACAAACAAAAACAACATAATTCAAACATTTAAACAAACTACTAAAAGTAAATGAACTACATTATTCAAAAGTTTNCAGTAACTCCTGATAATAACACAGGGGAAATAAACGAGGCATCTCTTTTCCCTCTCTCTCTCTCCTGACAGCCCGTCAGTATCAGGGTTAGTCAAAATGAATCCCTTGGCGGTTCTAGTGTTCATTTACCGTTTTGTCTTCTCTTTGCAATGCTTCTTCGATTTGAAACCAAGTCGTAGCTTAAATTTAACGTTAGCTTTCTAGCTAACACAACACATGCCCGTACCTTTCTCTGTTGTTTTTTTTTGCAGTGACGAATGAAGTTGGATGTTGTGGTGGTCCTATCTTTATGCTGCAGACCCCGCATACCGCTGTTCTCTTCTTATTAGCGTCATCGACAACCAGATCCGGCGTCATGGGCGGGCCCCATGGGATTTGGGCCCGCTGTTTTAATCAGGGCTGAATACAACATTTTAATTGTCTTATTATTATGTTTATTGTTGTTCTTTGTAGGGTATTTTGTATTCAGCCCTGATTAAAACAGCGGGCCCAAATCCCATGGGGCCCGCNAGTTTTAAAGGTCAACTCAAAGAATGGTTGAGAAACAAACAGACGTGCAATCACCGCTAAATGCACTTTAACACAGGGGTATCTCCTCTTGCACTTTATGTATCTCTTGTATCTTCTTTTTCACTTTATATGTCGTTGCTGCTATATTGTATCACCATGTCGTAAATACTTGTGTATGCTGCTCTTACTCTTTTGCACTTTTTGCATATCATGTATTTGTTTTTGCTATGTTAAATGTCATTTTCTTAAATGTTTTATGTGAAGGACTGCGGATGATAAGTAGCTCTAAGCTTAATCTGGCATATTTACACCTGAAATATGTATTGTTTTAAGTGTTCATTAATGTGCGATGTCCCTGCCAAATAAACGATTAAACACAAATAAATACAAATACTTTGAATTGCACCATTCTGGAGAAATGTAATAGCGCTTTTGGGGGGCAATAATATAAACTGTATATTGTTGGTTTGTTTATTTCACGGTAATCGCTCTTAATTTAAGCTTTTTGATTGATGGATATCAGTGTCGGACTGGAGTTATGGAGATATGCCTGGGATTGGGCTGATTAACACCTCCGGTTGAAAGTTCCCACCCACCTTCGTTTGCTCATTTTCCTTCTGCTCCTGGCATTGGACTGAGAGAATAGGAAGTCGGCACAGTGAATATCAAGTGGCTGATTGGGGCTGTCACTGCTGACCCCGGTGGACCCTGTTCCAGATGTGCTTGTCCACTGGTGTCAGCAGCAGGATTTGTCTCTTGGGTTTGCGAGGTTTTGTCGGGGTGGACAGACGGTGCGGAGGAGGTTGCTGAGCGGAGCGCTGTCCCTCACTAAGGCCTGCCACTCATACTGTCTTTTTCTCTATTCATCACTGTCAGTGGACTGCTGATGCTGGAGTCAGATGACTATACCTATCCTAGGGTGGCAGCTCCCATGCCACATGTTCCACCTGAAGTAAATCTCCCATAACACATGCCTTTGACTGACATTCTCCGACAAGTTATTTTGTAATGATACCAGAAACATTGGCTCAGTTTGCATTGGAGAGCATGGTTTGTCCCTTATGCATCTATCCCAGAGGAGCACTCGGGTCGATAAACGCATACAGCTCAGGAATTAAAGGAAGGACGTTTTTCTTGCGATATTGATTGTTTGTTGGGAAATGCTATTCATGTGGCGCAGTGTGAGGGACATACATAATAAGATATAGCACTAAAGGGGTGTGAAGGTTGGAGCCTTGAGATTTTTCCCACTTTATTTTCTCCTATAACTCTGCTTTACCTGTGGGTAATGAATAGAAGCTGCTCTGTTGTGAAGAGAGAAGAGCAGTTTTCTGCTGCATTTGAGGGGCACCTTCCTACATTTGGTTGTGTGTTTCAGACCTTGGAGAGCTCATTTAAACCCTACTTTAATGTTTCCAGCAGCACTACTCAGGAGCACTGAGGTGGTGCGTGTTGCTATGGAAGACACAAGAAAGTGACGTGGTTGTGCAGACAGGATATGGAGAGGGAATATGTGTGTGCAGTGTGAAGGATTGTGTGGAGTGTATGTATATGTTTGTTGAAGGTGTCTCTGTTAAGTGTTTGCTCTATGTGTTAAATCATCTCTGCACCAAGGTCTGTGCATTGTGTGTGTTTTGAGGCAGCCAGCAGAGCGGGGGGGAACATCTGCACACAGTGGCACAGGCCTTCTGCCTTTACACACGGCTCCTGCCGAGCGACGCTTCACGGCCTAGCAGGCTGTGACCTCCCAGAGGCTCCAGGGGAGCTCTTCCTCTTAAAAGCCAGCTGTGCCTCATACTTTCTGCCCGCCAAATATTCCACAGTCCAGCTGTTCACCTGAGAAGCATGGAGCACAGCCCTCTCACTTCCTCCCTTTTATATTTTTGGAGAGCCATTGTGCAGGTTTAAGAGAGCATGGAGTATAGCACCTGTGATGCCTTCGCCTACACAACAAAGTTGGCCTTTCACTTTGTGTTAAAAGCTGGACAGTTTAGGTTCTTTAGATATCCATGTTATACCACATTACATGTGCACTCTCACATTTATTTTGATACAAGGTATAGAATACATTTATTAGCAGTGCATGACCTCAGTTTAATATGTTGACATGTAACCCCTCGAACTTGATTTAACAATATTTTAGTTCACTTTCTGTTTTTCTTTTAGATTGCACTCTGCGATTTATAGATTATCTTGAAAAAGGCTTTCCATAGTCTTTATCAGATGGACTGTTTGCTTGTGCTGGAGAGTAAGGGAATAACCAGTGATGGCAGAGCAGGCTATGTAATTCTTTGATAACAAAATGAAACCAAGTCCCAGAAAATACCAGAAGTATTATTTACTGAAGCTCCTCTTGTTATTGTAGGAAGTGTCTTGATTGAGTGATCTTATGTGTGTCCTTCACACAGATCTGTGTTGGCGCCTCTCCTCAGTGAATAGAGCACATTTTCATGATTGATTTTTGTTTTTCAAACACAAGAGGATTGCATGATATGTTCATTTTCTGGACATGTCTCGGCTTCCTTCTCATAAATAATACATGATGTTTTTGAATGACGCCAATCGTTTTGATCATGTGAATCAATGTGATATTTAACCTTGAAGAACATTTGTAATGTGTTGTTGACAGCTGTTGATTGACAGCTGTTAATAGACGCAGGGGCCGGGGGGGATGGGCACGGTGGTTTTCTACAGTACACAGGATAATTCACCATAAAGCAACTCTGTTTCATAATGACATTTATAACTTTAAATATATACACATTCAATTAGTGCATCTTGAATGAGCGAATGACAGTTCCCAGCTTTGTGCCTGACTTTAGTCAAGTAGCAGAGTATTTCCAAATTGGATATACTGTAGGATTTTCAGGGATTGAAGCGCAGAAGTGTCAAGTTTTTTCTTCGAAATGCCTATAGGGCAACATGCACTAATATGTCAGTCTTGAAACAGAGTCAGGACTGTGGGACATGGAAAATAATGTTTTCTAGACAGACATTACTGGCTCAGTCTGGGAAGTGCATAAAAAAGTGGGAAATAAGTACAAGTACAGCCTGGATAAATGTCTACAGCAGAGCAATTATAGGCCCAATGGGCAAAGTTGGCGACAAGCTTCTAGTTTGACTAACTGCGTAGGATCTACTGAAAACAAACTGAAGTATACAAGGCCACCGAAACCTCAAAAAAAAATGTGCAAAGTGAAACTCAAAACGTGACATTGAATGAGCTGATAGATATCAATCAAACATTCACTTCCCGCGTACAACTCCAGAGAAATGCATTCCTGTCAGCCCTACGGCGCAGATGATAGGCACACTTTACAAGAGCTACCTCAGAGTTGAGTTCACATAATTAAAAATGAACATGTTTATGTTGACAGTTTAGCCTTTGGAATTTTGAGCTCCCAGTCCCTAAAAAGAAACTAGTTCACATTAAATTATAAAAAAAAAAAATTAAAACTGGTTTGATGCTATGGCAATACAACTCAAAACCTGTGAAGATGAAAACCAGGCGCATGCACATGAGCACACATTACCGTGCTGTAGAATATGGGCTTGTGTTATGGATACATACACACGACTGATTAACTTATCAGGATGTAGAAATGTTTTCTAATGCTCAATCAGAGATGAAGTATTGTATTGAAGCAATAATGAGGGTAGTAAGACTGTGAGTTCAGCAGTTAGATACCCAGTCAGCTCGGCAATGACAGCTTTCATCGTAGAGTGAAGGGACCCTGAGAGAGAATATGAGAGAATAACCCTCTCAGTTGGGAAGTAAGGAGATCTAACCTCAAAGTGATTGATGACTTACATGGCATTGATGTATAGGGTGCCTCCATCCCCGTCCTATAATTTATGAGCAAGCTCGTTTAATTTGTCTGTGGCTTAATTTGGCCGCATATATATATGACGTATGAACGTGTTCGGCAATTGATGGCTTACACTGTCTAGCAGCGGTGGCTGACTGAGACTAACATGTCCTTTGGCATTGACACTTTCACTGTCATCTGTCCAATCTACATGACCTGACAATTAAGCTAATAAGTGAAAATGGCACCTTCTCAATGCAATTTTAATGAGCACCATGTTGAGTTGAGGAATCTGTTCATGAGGAATTGTTAATGGGCTGCTTCTGATTCTCAGCACTGAAGCAGGGACGGCTAATGCACTTGAACTAGAGGTTCACCTAATTGGTGGTGCACGGTCTGTAGTTGAACCAAGCCAAATTGTGGTCCATCAATGTCAGTCAAAGTTTTTCTGTGAATTGGTAAGGTTCTAACACTTTCAAGCATGTGTATGTATGAGCTGAATTCAAGTTCAAATGCTCTGGGTGTTTTTCCTTCCAGATGTGCACACAATGCAAGGGTCCAAGCAGTGTAGATGTGTGCCCTTCTATATGGTATTGTTAATAAATGTTAATGGTTTGATGTTATAACAATATTACAAATATTAAAATAATGCCACGAGCAGTAACAATAATGGTTGACAACAAAAATAACGTTGCTTCCAGATTGTTTTTCAACATTAACTCTCAGAGACAAAGAGAAGAGGTGCTACATCACATTACAAAAGGCCACAAACATCACCGTCTAGAAACAAAATGGATTACGAACCGAGATGTCACAATCCGTCTCGTTCCCATGTGAAGGTCTCAAGTGGAGATTGATAACATTTATATTCACTGTGTGGTAATTAATGAGTTTCAGATCATGATGTTGCAAAAACAAGAAAACCTTTTTGAGTTTTTACAAGTTGAGTAGATTCAAGGCAAAATAACTAATCAGTCAAATAAACAATTTCACAAGTAGAGCAAAAAAAAAAAGACCAAAAGTATTACAAAGAATTAAAAAAGGGAAACGCTTTGTGAACGCCAATGGAGACCCAATTAGGAATAACATTTAAAGACCAGCCTGAAGTTACTTTTATAATCACCAGCCGGACGCTTGTTTGATCCCACAGGGTCTGCTGAATTTATTTTAAACTGGGGTGTAATATTAGTGCCAGCACGTATGGGTTTGTTGCATCAGTGACTTTACATCTACAATGTAGATACACAGACACGGGCTTGTTTTAGGGGCATGTTATTATATTATATATTAATATACTGTATATATTATGACCTAGAAGGTAGAGTGGATTGTTGGTTGAATCCCCAGTTCCTCTTGTAAAGTCTAGGACTTTCAGTTGAATTGTATTAAATTACACTTTATATTACACAGAGGTGTCATATTGTATTAATAGCAAAAACACCCTGCAGTAATATATTATTTTGAGGAAATATGGACCGCTCCAATCTGTGAGTATCTATACTTGATTTTACAAGTGATGTGTTTTCCTCAACATCCTAAATCTCCCTGCCATGGTGAGCAGGGGACTCTGCATTGTTGCCAAGCTTGGAAGTAAGTGAAGCTGCCATTGTATGTAAAGGCTCACTAATAGACCCCAGTGGGGCATCATTCCTATTCCACTCATGATGAAGACATTTTCTCTCTCTCTGTTTCTTTCCCTCTCCCTCCGTCTATCTCTTTCCCTTTTTTCACTTCTCTCTCTCTCACACACTTGATATTTTTCTCTTGGCTCTTGTGTGCTCTGCCTGTGGGCCTGTGAAATGTCTCGTCTGAGGAGAAGGCCCCCTCGTCCCTCTGGAAGCCATTAGAGAACCTTTATGAATATGTGCTGAAAGGGCGCTTTTTTCAGGGGTGGGGACAGAGTGGGTGGGTAGTTGAGAGGGATTAATGTGCAATGCTATCATTTGCCTTGCTCTTGTGTACCACCTATGAATGTTAGATTTCATTCTGTCTTTTTTAGTACTTTTTATCCTGTATCCGTTTTGATCCTTTTTTGGGATGCTGGTGGGGCGGAGTACTCTTGTGCTTAGTGCTTTTGTAGATGTTTTCTTTGGGTATATGAGTGAAACTGAATAGCTTAAAAATGCTTTTAAAATTGCTGGCCTCGACAGGCAATGTTTTCCTTTTTCATCATTTTGCCAATACCTGCTTTTCCTATGTACTTTTTCTTGCTCTTACTTAAAACGTTTTTTTTATTTGCTGATGGTTCTAACTTTTGGCGCAAAGATAAAGAGTGCATTGTGATGGTAAGTGCTGCTCAATATAAGTGCATTTTTTAAAGGAGGAAGACGCAACAGGGATCAATTTTCGCGGCTTTTATGCATTCTGTCCACATGAAATAAATATCACATATTTTAAAAGCTTGTACGTAAAATTGAGCCATGGTTAAATATTCAAGATGCTCTTGAAGAGATAGTGGCCAGGGTGTACTAAGTGCACCACTTTACTTGTGGCATCCAGCCTTAAATCTGATTTGTTTGACTATGTACTCCAACTGGTAAGCCTGTGGCGGTTTGTGTCTGTATATGAGCGGCGGCGCTTTTAGCACGATCATCCTACAGTGGGGTTTTTCCCCCTCTTGTTGATCTGTGCGCTGAGGTTACACAATCTTATCCTCAAAAGCCATGAATGCAGGCTTTAAAATGAAAAAGCAAGGTGGTGGCGCTGGTGGTTGCTCTCAGCTTCTTTAGCTCATTAATTGTGGAGAGGGCAACTGTTTGGAGTCGTAACTGATGGTTTGGGCTGCAGGCCTGCCCGGGTCATAAGAGAGCTCCAGTGCTCATGAATCATGCTGCTGGGAATAGGAGCCCAGCTGAGGTCCACAGGAGGGGGGCTAAGCATCGCCACTAAGGCCTCATCCACAGCACAGAGGTGCTTTGGTGGGTTCTGCTGGCTCAAACAATCAATCAGAGACCGTTCTATCATAATTACACCCAGGGAGTCATGGCGCTGTGCTGTCCACACCTTGCAGCACATGGCCCTTCCCTCCACCTCTTTTATCAAGTGGTTAGTCTGACGCTCTTTTGTATTCCCTCCAGCACCTCCATCATCATCTCCCCTCCTCTTCTGTCTACTTTTTACCATCTCCGGTTTCTTGCCTGCATCTGTGGTCCTCCATTTGCTCTCCATTTTGATCTCACTGGCAGCATTCCTTGTTGCTGCGGGCAGACTTTGCTCACAAATTCATGTGCACACGTATAGACAAATGAACATGCACCGTGTTGCAGGTTGTGGGGAGAGATGGATGGGAGGTGGACTGATGGCGTCTGTGGAGGAGAGACAGGGGTATGTAGGGCACAGTGTGTGGATAAAGTAATGATTTCTCCTTCACACCTCCCTTGCTAATTAGTGCAGGCTGCCTGCTGCCTAGAAGGGGGGCGGTGTCTAGGGAGCCCTGTTATTTGTCTTGAAGAATTACCGACAAGGAATTCACATCGCTGCGTAATCCCACAGATACTGGACAGAATTCAGCATTTACTTGACTGCAGCCACCTGTCAATTTGATGTGATGATTGTAATGATCATGTTTAGCCTTCACTCCTCTCCACAGCCACGCAACAGAGATGTGGCGTAAGCTGCAGCAGCCCACTTCACCCCTTCCCCCAGAAGGCTATCGGTGCAGACTATTTGTGTCTCCATGCCGCAGCATCCTCCACACAGATGCGTCCAATATATTCCCCCATCATCCCATATTTGTTCCCGCAGTATCTCCCCACACTTCCCCACAACTGTTGTTACTCCACCCCCCATGCATTTGGAGAGCTGTCAGCACAGTGGTGACATCACTTAGCCCTGTGTCAAGTTATAGGACTGAGAGCAACAGTGTGTAAATATACCGTACATTTCAGGTAATATAAATATATGTATTAACCTCAGCCAACAGGTCACAGTGAAATATACAAACAGGCTTCCAGATGTTAAACTTTTATATGTGTGTTTTCCTATTGTTATTTTGTGGAAGGAAATTCTCAAGGTAATATATCGCAGAGCAACTCAAGGGTGAATAAATAGTATATATGTGTAGTGAGTTGCTGCTGCAGCAAGGAAAAATGGAGGGGTGTGTGTAGCATCTTAAAGACATATGTGATAGGTGTTTGTGTGGGAATCCCATTAACATTATTTAGCCCGAGGTGGATCTCATCTCCATAGCAGCCACATCTCACAAGCCTGCCATGCATGGCAAGACAAAGAAGCCAATCACTAATGTCAGCCAAAAGGAAAAAAAAGTATTATGTTTCCCTGGAAATAGTAGGACAGTAATGATGTCCATTTTCATGCATTCACTAATTTCCCCTACTGGGCTAATAAGACGAAACTGTAATGATCTCGCTGTGTATACTGTTCTTTTGCATTTCTATATAGTGATACAAAATAAAATGTTATTCGGAGAAGAAAGTGCAGGTTCGAACAAATACAAAACAATAACAATGTCTTTCCGCGGACAAATGTACAAATGAGAACACTTTGTTCATTTAATGCATTATTTCAATCTGTGAATCAGATTTATTTAAGGACCTAGAACATACTGTTTCATGGTGAGTGACTTTGCAGTTACTATAATGTGTCTACTATTATGTTTTAAATACTCCAATGCATGATATTTCTTGTGAATCAGTGGTGTACTCCTGGCCTTTTTTATATATTTTGCAGCTAGATCACAGTGAGTGAACGAGGTATTTTTCTGCATTTATACATTCAATTGACAGTTAACTAGTGCTGTAGCAGAAACAGATATGGTCTGTTAGAGCTATTATGTAAATGCTGTCATTGTGAAAGTAATAATTATATTGTAGAATGAGGGTAGAACATACATAGAAAAAGTCCGCTAAGCACTGTGCATTTACTGCAGGAATATAATAAGTTAGATTCCTCCAACGGTTTAAGTTCTTTGCAATGTTGACGCTAAACAAAAGAAATGGCCGAACCCACATCAACCATCCTGCTAGTTTGATTTGAATAAAAATGTCCATAATGTTCTTAAGTGTTAAGTTGAGTTTACAAGGGTTTACTTATTATAAACACATTAGCATTATAATTGAAAATCGCCAAAATGCACATCTTTCAAAAAGACAATAAAGAATAATCAAAAAATCTCATGAACAATTCATTTCAACCCTCATAAATGATGGAGTAATGTTGTATTTGACTGCATTCATTTTAGCATATCTGTAGCTATAAATCTGGAAAATGAGTGTTTATCTTTCAGTATGATCTGCTATTAAGTGTTTAAGTTGTAAAAGGTATATTCCTAGCTTGATTTACGTTGCTTGTTCAGTGTGTGTGTCCTGTCTAGAGGTTTTTCATGTAACAGAGATGAGATGTGTTTCACAGTTTGCTTTCACAGTTGGTGGAGTGTTAATCAATCTTGAACACTCTCAGTGGAATATTACACACCCACATCAGGAATGCAACATCCGACAGAGCTGTAACATACGTCCTTTTCTGTGGCTGCTGGTGTGAAAAAAACCGCACAGATGCATTATCAACTAATTGTGCCAGATTATCATCAACCAACTAGTACCGTAAATCTTCTCTTACTGATTGACTTAAATCAAAGACCCAGCTTGTTTTGTCATTGTATGGGTGTCTGTTTGGATTTCAATTGTCAGTACAAGTGCTGCAAACTAACGTGAATTATTAATATTGGTATATACAGGTGTGTGTGTACACAAGTTCTTCCCTGCCTTTCTCCAAGTTGCAAAAGGTTTTGTGAAGGGCCATGCTGTACCAAGATATTGGCAGCAGTGTATAAATGCCCCAGTGCCAGTGGCACATAAAATGGACGGCACAGGCATGGGCTAAGAGGCTTTGCCAAAGCTGAGGCTTACTAGTCTCACAGGTGTTAATGTCTGCCACTCTTACTGAGAAGATTGGGCATCACACTCACTTGTAACAGCCCAGTGTCTGGCACAACAGTTACCACCTCCAGCCCATTCTACCATTAGGTTCCCTTTCTTAGGGGTTATGAGGGCTGTTCCCATCTCAATGAAAAAGACATTCAGAAGAGACTGGTGGCACCTGGCATCATCCCTGCACCATGATGAGTGAGTCCCACCAGTTAGTTAGTTTTCCTTAGTAGTAGCTGAGAAACAAAGAGGACATTTGTTCTTGCAGCCACACTACAATAAACAATTCCTTGGACACAATATTCAAAAAAGCATAGAGGGGTTGGGAGGATTTGTGGTCACTGTGTTCTCATTTCATTTTTCTCAAACAACAAATCTTCTCTTCACAAAGTGCGTAGAAAATCTGTCTCAGCCTGTGATTATTATTTTGTATCTTTTATTGGTTTCTGAAATCAATTAATGCTTGGGCTTTGTTGTGTGTATTTCAGGTAGCACCATCATCTCAAGCCTCTTGTATTGCTCTCTCTCTCTCTATCAGAGTGTATATTGCCTGTGGGCTTTTTCCTTATTGTGAGAAGATGCTTGTAAACACAATTCACAATGCTAGCATCCTCTGGGCCCAAGCTCGTCTGGCGTGCATAATATGTGATTTGGAAAGTGAAAAGCCTTGGTCTTGTGTAGAGGCAGCAGATGATAAAAGGCTTGACACAGCAACTGAAGATACAGGTTTTTCTTTTTACTTAAAAAATATCATTTCTTCTGTCAGAGCTCACACTGTTACAGACTTGAAAACAGCTTTCCTTTTTCTGAAACCATGCGCCAAGGGAATTGCATCACAATTACATCATGCCTTGCTATGGACAGAGTGTCCAGTGTTGCATAATTTATTTCAATAATCGTAGTATTGTGGAAAATAAAATAGCGAAAATAGTTTTCATCTCATGGTCTACAACATTATTTATTTAACAGCATTGAGATAATGGTAATTATTGAACCATAGAGAAATTAGATAAAACTGCCTTTAATGTAAATATTCTCATTCTTAATTCATAAGGAACATTTTTCACAGTTGTGTATCTGACTGCATATTAACCGCTCTGCTCTTTCAACATGTATCTACACAGCACATCTCAGTACATGTTAGTATGCTTATTTAAATGCTGTTAGGTCTCTCAGAGATGTCTATGGATAGTGAGCTTTAAGTGGGGAAATTGGAATCCCTCCTGTGCCTTAGTGGAATTGTGGGCCTGAGCAAACTGAATTTCAGCTCAATAGAAGCTGTAATTAGTTATAATTTACGGGGCAACTCCTCCCCAGTGACCCTGCTGTGCCGAATCCCCTGGCCACTTGGAAAGATCATGTTTTCTTGCACAGTGCATGGCATTCAAATGAACCACAACACTGCCATAATGGCTCACTCCCCACTGATTTTCCCACCTTGTGTAAGGTAGCTGAAAGTCACTTCCTGTGAGGCTCAGTGAAGCATTCATGCTGCTATTTCCATCTATTAAGATGTGAAGGAGCAAGAGTGCCCGAAGCCATCATAAACACATCAATTATAGAAGCACGATTTGGCAAAGTTGGTGGTAATGTGAAGATGTTACTGTTGTAATGTGTCTGCACCATCAGTGGCTGCAACTGACAATGTGTTTTTAGATCTAATGATGCATTTGCATGTAATTCTCTGTGCTTGTTATTGTTCTGAAATCAGTCCAGATGCAATTTGAGCGCATCAATTTAGAGTCCAATGTTACTCAAGCAACTAATGGACTCTCAGGCAAAATGAAAATTGCTTCCTAATGATCTGACTAAGCTTGATGGGTGAATCTAAATTGATTAGTGAGCTAACATGAATGTAATATGGAATTAGCCTTTGAAAAGTGTGATCACATTTTTCTGGAACTGGCTGACCCTATTACATTCTAGCATTTTAGTGTCTTACCAATAGCCATTTATTTGTACTGTATGCACTCAAGAGTTATGTTTTTCTCTTCCTCCCATTCTGTTGATTAGAAAATATATTGACGTTCTCGTAAATATGTGTTGTCATGGCTGTAATGAACTCAAAGTGGTATGAAGAGGACATTAGAAAGCACATGAGTGTTTCTGTGGCTAATGTACCCCAACAAGTCCATTGTCTAGCTGTGTTATCTACAGGATTTACAACAGAAAGAGTTTGAATATAACACATACAACGTTTTTACCATATACTCAAGATCAAATAGACACAGACACATTTTCATGTTAGAATAAACGTGCAGAGACATGACAGTCACTAAAGGTATCACAGCGAGTGTTTTATTTCCTAATCACCCTGCAGAGATCGTTTTGAAAACGAGTTTGGTGGTGCATTCATGGATGCTCTGAAAAATGTTTGACAGGTGAGTACTTGAGCTTTATGAGCTAAATCTTATATCTGTCTTAAAGTTGTAATTTCATTTACTACAATTATTGTGTTTCCACCTGGCCTGCAAAATCTGGATTTCACAAGTTTTTATTATTTTTGTAAGCTTCAGACCTCCATGATTTACTCTCTCATGGTAGATTAACCATGTTTATGAGGGAGAAGATAAAAGATAAAGCATAACAATCTAAAACAAATTGTGTTGATGTCATGGTAAAAGCAAATGCCAAATACAATGACATTACCTAAAACATTTGTTGTTATTTAAAGTTTTTGTCAGCCAGGTAATAGTGGCCAAGTCAATGTGGTTCTAGATGTTTCATTTGAGTTCAACCTAAATTGTAATGTGTATATTAAAGTAAAAAAAAAGAGGGTTATTCAAATACATCATGATTTTACCTTCTATGTAAATTGTGACAGTAACTGAATGACATTTTTATAATTTTTTCTTATTAAGACGGCAACTTTCTTCTTTTTTTTTTTTTACAGCAAACACCTTCTAACCTTTAAACAAACTCAGGATCTCTGCGCTGGACTCCTGTCTCCTTTGCTTTTAACTCAGCCATTCTGCTGACTATACTGTCCAGATGGTTCGTCCCTAGTTATCACCAGAAAGAAAAAGAAATGAAGGAGGTATGGGAGTGTGCGTGAGTGAAAGCAAGAAAAGCACAACATAAGCCTAACTGCTTTGACCTAAATGTCTGACGAGGGCCCCCGCCTTGGTGTGAGGCACTGAGGGACACTTGAATGCTGGGATGAGCTGGCAGCTGTAGCCTAGCACGGCAAGCGCTCATCACCCCGCCCCACATCCTCTTCCCCTTCGCCTGCACACCCTCCACTCTGCTCTCGACCCTGTGCAGCGGCTCACCTCAGCGAGAATGAATAATGAATGTGACTAGACACATGGGTCAGAGGTGACGTGTCTGTGAGGGAGCAAATTCCTCCTTGATTAGTACATAAAAAGCCAGGCCCATCTGCCTCTTCTCGGGGATTTGACAGAGGTCTGGGCAGGAATGCCAGGAGCTCAGGGAGAACGGAGCGGCGACGGGGCCTGGGCGCAGGGGGTGGGGTGGTGGGGGCGGTAGGGGGGGGGGGCTTGCAAGTCCTCTGCACCCAGCAAGGAGAGACCCACTGCAGGGGGACTCACTTTATCATCACCTCACATCGCGCAGACTCTGCAGCATTGTAATGTGGAAAGCTTGAACTTGCCTTAAGGCATTTGAGTCTTAGTGCAGTGTATACAAATCAGGCTATCAACCATTAATCGGCTAAAACAGCACTAACTGTTTTGTATTAACTCATAATATTTGAAAATAATGGGAATTGTTTTAGGCTATTACTGAACCGGAAAACATCTCTTTTATATGCTTCTCATTCATAGTTGAAAACAGATGAATAATACTGTATCTCCATTCATCATGGATTACATTACATTAAGCATTGCGTACTTTCTCCAGTTCACCTTGCAGTTCTGAGTACAAGGTTATAGTTGCTTGACCATGTGGTTCAGTCTGCCTATGCAGAGTTTTGAACACTCACATGGGTCTTTTAAAAAGGTCAAGGCCATCTTCAACACCACCAAGAATCCTTTGAAGCGCCTCAACTCCCCTGGGGGGCATCATTGATCTTATTAGTCTTTCTAGAAGGATTAACAGTGGGAGCTCCTCGGTTACAACGACAGTCTGGGGTGCAGCGAGGCAAATTACCACACTATATCCCACAGTAACAATGCAATATGCACATGCCCTAAACGAGGCCAGAGATAAGCAAACGTGTTGTTAGAAGAAAACATGGAGCAGGTTCACCTTGTGTAGAAGGAAAAACTTCCCCTTCGGCAGGGGCTATAATTAATATGGTGAATTGAATTGCAATAATCGACTAGGGGACTGGCCTTGTGCTCTAGAGGTAGGATGATTAAAAAGTAAGGCTCCAGTGAAGGGGTGATTGGGACCCTGGTGAATTAAGGATTAGATTTGATGGGAGACAATGCAGCTTCTATTTTTCCTTAATTAGCCTCAGATCCATAAAACCCATGAAAGACTTCAATTGTGTATTACTCCAGCCTCTCAATTACATCCATTCATTAGCTCTGAATGGCCTCCACCAAAGCATTATGCATATGAGAATAAAAGAGTGAATGAAAGATTGAGTAGAATAGTCCAATGCCACTGGGTCCCTTTATTATACGGAGGGGGGAGTTCATGAAAAAATGTTGAGGTCCTTTGTCAAATGTCAAAAGGATGAATGATACATGGCCAACATCAAACACAATACGCATTTGTGTGGAACTTGGATGCATAATAAGTTTCTATTTTAAGTATTCTGCAATAACAAACCCATTGTGCACACACAGCCATTAATCAATATCTGCTTTTGATGTTGCATGACCAAACCGCAGATTGTTGATGTGTTTCCACGAAGCATTACATCTTCCAGTGAGTGGCTTCAATAAACACATATTCAAAGTATATTTTTCACGGATCATGTAAGAATGAATGGAGTTTAATTGCCGACACAGGTGTACACAAACTCAGAATAACCTGGGAATACAATGATGTATTTTTAGCCCTAACACAAAATGAGATATTCCTAAATCTAGCGATGCTCCTTCTGACATTTTAAACAATGTTCAGGAAGACTGCATATTTAAGGAGCTTTTAAATGTATAAAAAGATTGAGTGCTCAGAGTCCTGTTGTAGCTGCTTGTAGATGCAACTCTCCATAGGCTCCCAACACAATCTGTGATTAAAATCTCCTTTGACATTTCTGTGTTGTGATCTTTGCATTGCATCAACTCGCTACGGTTTTGTTTTTCTCCCACAAGCCAAAAAGCCAAGCTTGAGGATTTACTACATTTTGTTTTGATGTGTACGTTTCCTTAAGAAGATTACAAAGAAAAAGCAAGTGTTGTCATATATCCTCTTTTCAGCTAGTCGCCCCCTTTCACTTCACGTGAGTGCGTGACTGCCTGTGTCTGCTGGAGATAAAGAGAGGTGTAGCGACAGTATGAGAGAGGTGCATGGTTGTGTAATGAAACCCATAATTACAGGGCGGGGGACGAGTATTGTTTGTGTGATTGACAAGTCCCTTTCAGTCAGGAGTGCAGTTTTCTGTCAAAGACCTGTTTTTCTGTCTTTTTTTGCTTCTTTCCCCCAGAGGACCGTGCACCTTCTGCTGCTGCATGAGGACACAAAAGCATCACTCTCCTGGACAGGGAGTGTGCTTGGCGATAATGCATGATTTGCATATAATTCTTGGATATGACAGGCTCCTTTATAGTACAGTAGAGCCCCGGGCCTAATTTACATTGTGTCCTTATCAGGTCCCATAATGCTTTGTTGAGGGACACACATTGGTAGCATGTGACATTTATCTGCATGATATGCTTTTGACATGGTTAGCTAGTGTACATGCGTATGGGGACAATAAAAACAGGCTGCTGATGTGTTGGGGATATTGTAGTAAAAATGCACCTGTGTTCACCTCGTTTGAATTCAACAAATGCCTCAGTGGGAGTTTTTTATTTCATGTGTGTATGCTAACATCTGAGAAGACTTAACTGTAAAAGTGAACAGACACTTCCTCTTTCGCTGAAAAGAGGAAATTGTGTTCCAAATGTCAGACCTATTTCTTCATTCGTTTTTCTAAAGAACAGTGTTAGGTGTCGATCACGTTCAAGGATCTGTCTTCACACTTCTTCCATCTTTTGTGGTGGAAAAACACCTTGTGCTGTGAACAATATATAACAAAAAATATTGTTCCAAAGTGCTCTTTGTCCTTCAGAACGGCCCTTCCCGACAGTGTAAGCAATTGTATTGAACATAACTTTTCCTCTGACCACTCTTCCAGAACAAATGTTCCCGGGCTGCAGAATCCAGAATGTCACATATCAGGTCAGTGCGCCCGTGTGTGATTCCTGAGACATTACACATTTTTAATTCCTCCTTACATGCCACGAGAGAATAGTTTGGGCAATGGCTTCCCATCATTGAGTTATATTGTTGCTGATATTAGGATTCCTGTTGGAGATGGGCAGAAGTTGGAGAAAAACACAAGCCTGACCCCGGAGACCAAGATGCAAAAGCTGCTGTCCATACCTCCAGCTCACACCGTTGATTCTCCCATTTGAATTAACTCCCTCATTCTCTCGGCTTCCTGCACCAGGCGCTTGCTCTTCCCTGCCTGGTTGTAGTACACATAGACACTGTTAATTCATGGTGCAGTGTGCCAGGTCTGGGCTAGCATCATCTCTGATCCCTTATGAGTTATTAAATACATATGGAGCATACCGGCATTCCCAATAAGCCCAGGGATATGTGCTCGTTCTGAATAAATGGGCCTCATCTGCCACCTGTACCTTTTTTTAAATTAATTTGTCACATATCTGAGGCCAGGAAACTGCCCGGCTGAGTGCCACCTCCATTTGAGCTCAATGGTTTGAACACTATCAGAAGGGACGTGTCAAAAATGGCACAATTTTGCATGGAAACTGCTTCAACATGTGCCATTGCTTGTTTTCGCTGACAGGAAGACAAGCCCTCGAGCAGGCACTTTTTTTTTTTTACTGTGCAAGTGTTATTGTAGTGATTTTGCTTTCACACCGGAGATGATCAGAAGTGTTATCCAGGTTTCCTGTGTATAACATGTCTCTTTGACATGTCCTCCTGTTAACGGAAAGGTATACCAAATGAATACCCTTGGGATCTAAAGGCAGTTCACTGTTTCCCCTTACCTTAAGTTGAAGTACTGTAATATCTAAGGTCAAAAGAGAAATGTCTGGCCTATTAATACTGAAAATATTTACAGTCTTTTGGGGTTAGATGGAGGAGAGTTTGTTGGTGGTGAAAGCTTTGGTGTTACAATAATTCCCTCAAGGATCACAATTGGCCTCAGCATTCCCTGGCCCTTCACAGCTTGATAACCCAATAGATTACCTGCCGCACTTTCCAAGGACATTAAACTAAGTTCTCCCAAGGATCGATGGGAAAGGGCTTTCTGGATATCAACACTGCTCAATACTGCACACTTCATTTCCCACACAACAGAGGACCTTACAATTAATTATACCACATGGAATTGTGTACAGTTACCTAAAGTAGCTGTCAATAACAACAAGACAAAAACACATCACTGTACATAAGAAAACACTATTTCCCTAAACCAGGAAAACCAAATCAGAAACTGCTCATTTTAGAGGGACAGATTAGGGAACACAATGTAAGCTATGCACATATATTCACAGTGTAGATGTATGTAGGCTGTTGTTAAATTACAGGCTGTTTTTAACATTATTCAGACTCAGCTCTCTGAACTAAAGCTTCTTTTAAATGTTGATAAAACTAAGGTAATGCTCTTTTCAAAAGCTAAAAAGACACAAGAGTCTGTTTTGGATATTGTAACTGCACAAGGAATAATACTTGAAGTGGTTACCTGTTATAAATACCTAGGTATCTGGCTTGATGATTGTCTCACTTTTAAACATCAGGTCAATAACCTGCTTAAAAAGCTGAGGGTTAGGCTGGGTCTCTTTGTCAGAAACAAGTCCTGTTTCTCGCTTGAGGCCAGGAAAAGGCACTGTGACCTTTTTACCTGTGCTGGACTATGGTGATCTGGTCTATATGAATGCACCTGCCCATTGCCTGAACAAGTTAGATGCCGCCTATCACAGTGCACTGAGATTTGTCACTAATTGTAAAGTATTAACCCATCACTGTACACCGTATACCAAGGCAGGTTTGCCATCACTTACTGTATGGAGGCGCAGTCATTGGTACAGGTTTATTTATAAAGCCATTTTGGGTAAACTCCCGTATTATATCTGCTCTCTGATAACACAGAGAGTTTCAAGCAGCTATTGTCTGAGATCGCATGATGTAGTATTGTTAGATGTGCCAAGAGGTAAGACAGCTTTTATGTGCGCAGCGCCACTTGCTTGGAACAGTCTACAGCTAAAATTGAAACTGAGCAAATGTATTCCTCTGAATGTTTTTAAAGCAAGTCTAAGTGAAATGCTCTTAGAAACTATGGGTATTTGTAAATGTTGATAAGTATGTAAATGTAGTGGAACATAATTGCTGAAGGTCTCCCTTGAAAAAGAGATCTATGATCTCAAGGGACAATCTGAATAAATAAAGGTTTGAAATTAAATGAAAATGTATATAAAAACACATTATTGCTTTTATGGTTTATTAATTTGTTACCATCTAAAGTATATTTGAAAAACTTTTTTTTGGTGCTGTACAAATTAAATAATTGTTAGTTTTATATTCTTATTCTTATTATATAATAGGTCATCAACTCGATGAAAGTTTTCTTCATAGGCAATATATATTATAAGACAAAGACTGGCTTAAGCAGAGCTTATGAGAAATGGGCACTTATAGTTCAGACATGTGGCTGGTCGGGAGGAGTTATTGGTACCCACTTGCTTTGTCAAAGGCAAAAAGGTCTTTGGAAGGTCTTCTTCAAGTGTGACACTGATTGCTGCACACTATTTACCCACACTTGTGCTTTTATTTATTGCCTGGTTCCACACCATGAATTATCTAATGTCTTATGGACTGTAAATTTCCCTAATGCAGTTCTGCGCCCTTCCTTTACACTTACCTACAAACATATGCGAGTGTGCACACAAACTCCCACCACAATACACCACGTACTTACACAATCATAATACCCCTAAAGTCACCCTTTGTAGCACTACTCCATTTTCATCCATCTCTTCCTCAGCTTTATTGTGTATTGAGGCAACAAAGTGCCCACATTTGTTTGTGAGGGGTAAGTGATGAAAGCATAAGCCGTAAGAAACCCCCAGTGTCCTTTTGAGGCCCTTGTGAAAGCAGTAAAGCTTTTGTCACCAATCAATCAGGGGGAGTAGCACAATATTGTTTACTAGCGCAGCTCATTAAGCAATGTAGCAGAACATGCTAACTTAATTTAAAGTGAGATTTATTGTGGCCTGGGCAGGGGAGAACCATTGTCCCGTAGCTCAACTGTGAGCTGTTGTGGATCGGGGAATTTAACATTACAACCAAGAGCTGCTGATAAATTGTCCTTCTCTAATTCAACCAACTTATCGGTTTCGAGATAGACAATAATGAAGAATCATTCAATAATGAAGCGGAGCACTATAAAGTAATTTGCTATCAGCCTGTCAAACCCGACTGTTGGAAAAAGAAGAAAAAAAACTATTTTATAAGTGGAAATAATTGGTTACTTGTAAAGACATGGATGACTCTCATATAGGCAATTAAGGTAAGGTTGCAGTGGTAACTGCATTTAACAGTCAATTGAGGAGAAAGGATAAAGCAATCAGGGTGAAAAAATATATATTCTTTTGCAAATTGGCCCTTGCAAAATAATTAAAATGACTATAAAAAGTGTATTTATTTTTGCACCCCAATAAAAAAGCCTTAGTCATGTATAATTAGCTAGAGCATTCTGAAGATGTTAAGAAGAGGTTCCAGAGAGGAGATGAAATTGACTCTTCACACACACTGCAACACATCTGTGGAAGTGACCCGGGCAGGCCTCCTACTGAGGAGAGGTCACAATGAAGCCCAGCGATCAGGACTCTCACTGGGATGCTTTGGGCTTCTTCCCAGGTAGCAGGTCCAGAGGCCTCTCTCTAGCAAAGTGCCTCTGGGGAGTAGTCACACTTTTAAAAGACGGAAATTAAGTGGAAAAATGTCTGCTCACTCACTGATGTAATTATCTGTCCTGGATTAACATCTGTTCGCCAGCTCGTGTGCCAAGTCCACTTCAACATGTGCCAGTACCTCATGGCAGTGCTGGGTATGTGTACCTGTGTCTATTTCCAAATGCTGTGTATCTTGGCACCAGCTGCGGCAACTTTTCACTCTGACATCCTCCACCCATTCAACATCTGCGTATTTATGTGAACATCTTGGCTGCGGTCATTGAGAATACCAACGTTGTGACAACACATAATCAGTTTTTCCAGTTTAGCCACGACATGATAGCACAGGTTTTCTTATGACATTTATATCACAAATTACCTCAGCTTTACAAAGTAGAAAAGTGCTAGAAAATAAAGTGCTCTGCAAAATTCTACAGATTTGATATGACTACATTATATTATCATTTTGACTCAGTAGCCAGCGATATTCACTGCTCTGCCTACTCTCCTTTTATTATAAATTAATCCAAGCAGGGACAGGTCCTTACAGATTATCCCTTCCTGTTGGTGGGAAGCCTCTGGAAAGCTCATTAGCATGCCTCATTTATCTATATCACTTGTGTCAACGTGAGTGTCAGGGTGGGCGTTCACCTAGTGGCTTATTCCCACCTTAACAACTCTGTTGTAACAGAGCTCAGGTGGCCTGTGTGTACCAGGGAACTGCTTGATATGCAGCCTGCAAAAGTGGGCTAATCCATTATACATTGGCATTGTTACACTACTTTATACTTCCGCCTCTTATTTGAAGAGCCAACTTTCCCTGGTGCGGCCATAAGTGTGAGCTAAATGAAGGATTGCATTTGAGTTGTGGTTATTGACACGCAGTAACCAGAGGATTACACCTGTCTTGCTGTTAAAATGCCATCCAATAAACTCAAGGAAAGTATTTGTATTACCCTTGGGTATAAATGCTGACTATTCCCTGGAATGTGGAGCCCACTGGGAGTAAATTATAATTGAACTATACCATGGAAAAGAGAATTTGCATCTCTTCTTGTTAACTGGGCCTTAATTATCTTTACTCTTCAGTTATTGGAGCAGAGGGGATAGAGCACTGCGTCCTCTCTATTAGATCAACTGTCTGGGGAGTTTTTTAACTATAGGTTAATGAACTGCAGAATATGAGGTAGAATGCAATCACAGCTCAGCCAATATTACCAAGGATACGATGTTTCTGAGCATGTGCATCACGACAGGGGGAAGTCATCTCTCAGGGGGGAGTACCCCTGTAGGTTCAGAAACGTATAATTGGCAACAATGCCATGGTGTTTTTCCTATAGTTAAATGCTCAATATTTGAAACACTCTGCCCTTGTTCCCACGCAAATGGCTCAGGCTGGAGGATATTATCAATTGCTCTCATTACAATGCATGACATGTTTTACAGAGCTCAGTTAGTATAAGATTTGCGTAGCCTTTGGCTTGTCAAATGATTCTATAATTGATTAGATTAATACTGATCAGTGCTAACATGCAGCACAGGGTGGACTGATTTCGGTGTAGAGCAGATAATTGGATATAGAGAGTTAATGTGAATGCATTATCAGTGATTAAATGGTCTGGAAAATGTTATTAAAGTAATAGAACAGTCACAATTGCTAATTTATGAAAGGAAATAACGAAATAACCGCTGATTAGATTTTTTGGAAATGTGATGGATAATTATAGAAGAAGTATGATGTGTGCCTAGTACTCAAGAGAATTCAATGCCTGGGATATGAACAAAAACACTGCTTTCACTGATTAGAAATTAGGTGTATTTTGTCCCAAAGACATTTCTTTTGTCAAGTATGCTTGTTCACTAATCCCTCATCTCTGATGACGCACTTTGATGTAAGTTCAGTTTGAATGTGTAGGGCCACAACTAAACGGTTTGCCCCTTCCTCTTAGCTTTTGTAGCAAGACTCTGGGAAGCATCTATTTCACAAACAGCTGACTTTATTGAAATGACCAGAACATCCTTAGCTGTTGAAGTATTATTTGAATTATTTGAAATATTAAAGTAACGTGTTATGGCAGGAAAGTTCAATCTGGTATATTCATTTTAATGTCACCTTATATATTCGTGGGTGTTAAATTTGAAAGTACATTTTTACTGTTTAAATAATAGAGGCTTTTCATATATTCCTGAAACAATGTCCCACTACTTAGTAATAATAAATTAAAGCAATAGTCTTTTCTTCCACTTTTCATGTGTAGTCAAAAGGTTGGTTTTATGACCTTTGACATCTGCTTTGCAGTTCCCAGCAAGGAAGGGGCCCTGAGTCTCTAGCTTCCTCTGCTAATTGCTAAAACCCGTATTGATTAGCCCAAAGGGAGATGTGCCTCAGATACAAGACAGTTGAAGCCTTGTAGAATTAATGATTTATCTCCTACAGACCCCAAAAGAGGCCTTGAGACTTGGGTCACCCAGCAGTAAATGAGATAAAGGTCCTTTTGAGCTTATCAATAAAATGTATTCATTCCTAGTAAGCTGACTTTGGGGTGAAGGGAAGTTCAGGGAAGCCATTAAGCGTTAAGAACAATTAACTTCTGTTAAAGATACATGATAGGATGTTTGTGTGTGTTGAAGATGTTTAGGGGGAATGAGTATGTGTCCTGTCAAAGAGTCCTCTGTCATGACTCCAAATCATTGATTGGGGGATCTGCCTGAGGGCAGAGGGACAGAAACACACACACACACACACTACACTGTGAAGCAACAGATGGAATCAACAAACTGACTTACTACCTGGGATCCCGCCCAGAAGGGAAACCGACCAATGGAACACTGCCAACTCACTGTCTAGCTCGCTCAGAAGTGAACTCTGTGTATAAATGTTGTGATCATTTTGAAGATCGGCGCTCTTGTTTTTGACTTTCCGTTCCTGAGACGTGTCTCACACGGTGGTAGAACCTGAGCCCGGAGTACTCTGCAGAGTGCTTCGTGATTCGGTGATGTATTTATATGTTTTTTGCCATTAAAGCAGATTATTGTTTAACCCTTATCCTGGCTGCTTTGAATTTTTCCTTCTTTTGAGAACCCGCTCATATAGGAACGGCGCGGAGCCGAGATTCTGCCCCAACACTGTTCTCACAGAAATTGGACCTCTATCTCTCGCAGCGCAGCCTTCAGCTTGTCTGGAAGGAGTAGAGATGCTTGTAGCTCTCCCACTAGCTCTTCTATGCTGGCAGACTTTAGACTTGGGCCTGGTAGCAAACTAGCCCATGTTGTTCTATGGGCTCGCTCTCAACTAGCAGCATGAGGTCATGTGTGTGGGAAGAAGCATAGCTGATGGCGCCTTCCTGGCTATCTGCTTGCTTCGACACTCAGGAAGGGCCACTTTCTTGCTTTAACAAACAGTGGTATCTTATCCTTCCTCACCACTGGTTCTCAGCAGTGTATTTGAGATTCGTTTTCTAACATCAGATACATACATGAAAGGCTAACAATGGGTTCAAACAAGCTGCTAGGAAGACCTCAAGCATGTGTTGTGAACTTGTGAAACAGTACAGAACCTTTCTAGAATTATTGTAAAAATCCACAAAAGACTGTAAGTTACTTTTATCCGAAAAAGGAGCCTGTTAGTTATGTTGGTTATTGTAAATATGCCATTGCCCTGGTCGAGCTGGTGAAGCCCACATGGTTTAAATAGTTATAGAGTAGCACCCTTTCTTAACACTTCACTGCAGGCTTTAATGATAAGAGAAATATTAGCAAATGAGCAGAACTTGTTAGGCACAATGTTGTGGTTCGATCTGCGAGTGACAAATTACAAAGTTCAAATCACTTTTGACCAATAAAACATAAGCGACTAATGATTCATCAAGTTGCAGATACCTTTAAGTGGTCTGGCAGAATCATTCATTAGTAATTCTGATAACGGGTCTGCATAATTGTCTGCGTGGAAGCAGGTCCAGTGCTTCTGTTGTTTTCATCATTTTGTTCATCAGGCTGAATCTCTAAGGGCTCCATGCCATCTTACGGCCATCCCCGCTCCAGCTGGTCCACAGGTGGCTAAGTACACTTTGCTCTTATTTGTCTGGCCTGCCTTTTCAATATTAGCCTTCTCTCCAACCCCAGAACGGCCCCTGATATTGTTATGAGAGGGGAGCATGGAATCAAGAAGAGCAAAAAGACATTTGGCTGGCATTTCCCACCTTGGCTAAATCCAGCTCTTGGTGCCTGGGCCAGACTGTTTCATTTCTGTTTGAGCATTGATGATGACACTGTTCCAGGTCTCCACCTGCGTCCTCCTCCTCTGATCAGTGCAGTGGGCATGCTGGGAAGGGATAAGCAACAGCAGGACGCTCTCATCTTTCCCTAGTCCTTCCGCGCTGATAAGCATAGAGAGATTATCAGGATTGTAAGGTGTTAGAATCTAAATCTTTTATGCTTGACCTAAGATCGATTTACAAATGTGTGTTTGACACTGGTATATCAATTCGAGCTATGCATAGTCAAACCTTTGTTCATTAAAAAACCTTTACTTTATAAATCACCAATTTAAAATAAATCACAGGAAATAATAGAATGAAAATTCTCCAGAAAATAAAGGTTTGTAATCAGTTTAGGACCATAAATTATTCCATTGTGCATGCTCCAAAAAAATGTTCTTGTTATAAAATAATGGTAATTCATAATAGGTAGATCATTTGTGTCAGTCTTTTCTTATACTTTTCATAGATTATACGATATGAAAATTCCTTTTAATCCATTTAATTCAAAGGCAAATGTTTATCAATATTTTAAGATTATGAGTTTGTTGGCCAAGCAAAACCATAATCTGTCATGGACTGTCTTTTAATTCCCTACAACAACAAAAATGTAAGGTATTGATGCAATATGCTTCCACCAAGTTAAACCTCTCTTTCAAGCTAATGGTTTACACCAGGGGTATTCAACTCAAATTCAACGAGGTCCAGTTAGAGAAAACGTCCCCATGCAAAGGTCCTGAACATCAAAATGTTTAAGTTGCTTTATGAATTAGTGTGATATATTTAAGCAATAGCTCACGACAGGCCGTGGTATATGCTCATTATATCACAGCTAAGGGGCGTGGTTCGGCCCGACGCAATCAGATTGCTTGATTTGACTTGTCCGATTTATAAATTGAATTATAAAACGGACAAGTCAAATCAAGCAATCTGATTGGTTCTTAGCCGTGATATAGGCCTACTGAGCGTATACCATGGGTAGAATTGTAAATTACTTTTCACAACAAGTCAGTATCCCTCCGCGTCTACGAAAAACAGTATACCGATGCTTTTCATACTGGAACAAGAAAGCAGCGGAGAAGTAACGGGGCAGAAACCCTCCTTTTTACGCAGCGGTCCAGACATAGACATCAAACGGCAAAACATATTCAGTGTGCAGTTCCTTTGGCATTAGGGCAGGGATATCTAGACACTTTCCAAGGTTTGACATAATGAATTGTGCTACTTTTAAAGCAAGCAACGATGTTTTCAAATCTGTAATCAAAGAGGTCCGCAAAAAC
>NW_011369947.1:15456937-15490456 GCF_000735185.1 Notothenia coriiceps
CCAACACCCACTCTCTCTTCTTTTATTCTGTCGGGTTGTAAAAGTTTTATATATCATAGGGAAGGAGGAGCGTCTATCGTATCAAAGCGTTGAAAGGCGATAAAGACGGGAGGGCGTTAAAGGGTGGCGTATTTATGTGTACTTTTGGGATGGACATAATTAGGCGTATTAGTTCCTAAAAATCGGGCGTATTGGTTCCTTAAATCGGGGCGTATTAGTTTCAAAAACGGGCGCAAGACCTCTATTCAATTAAACACATTCAATGTTTATTTATTGTAAAAGCAATTGGGCTATTTTAATCTCACACACACACACACACCTCCCCCCCCACACACACACACACACTTCTCCGCCTCATTCTGTTTTCATTTACTCGTTCGTTATCTGACCAGCTTCAATCTTGTAGGCTACTCACTTCGTTTCTTGTAGCCTCGAAAGGGTTTTGGAGGTTGATGCCTCGGTGAACGTGAGTTGTTTGGCTTTCTTGTCCGCAGCAGCAGAAAGCATTTTCGAATGTTTGAATGAATCAAAGTGGGTCATCACCGTCGATTTTCTCTTATGCTCCAAAACACAGTTGCACGGGGTGCAGAATAGTTCCCCCCCACTTTTTGCCCGTTCTTTAGTAGAAATGTTCGTCGGTAAATGAGATGGATTAGATTTTTTCACCTTGGTGTTTTCTCTATCGTGTGAGCTCAACACGTTCACTCTATACGGTGTTGTTTACCTTCTGTGATGCGCGAGCTGATGACGTCACGTCAAGACGAGTTAACTTTTTTTTTTTTCAACTTTGTGTGGAAAAATGCGGGGATTATGCGGTCTTTTGATAAATATGTGGCCTTTTAAAAATCTGCGCCATTTTGCTGATTATGCGGTAAATTCTGCGATCGCAGAATCGCGTTTTTCTGGAGGGTCTAGCTAGAGAACATGAATCAAAACCAAAGGAATACAACCCAGCAGAGCACAATGGAAAAAACTTAATGAAAGACATGGAATATGGCCAATAATAATCTACTGATTTTCATCTTTATATTTGGCTTCAATGCGTCCACTCACACTGTATGTTACACCCCTGTGATTAGCATGTCAGGCTAACGGTCTGAGGTGTTCTGCTAACTCCCTGATCAGTCAGTAGTCACTCGGCAAGTGTCATTATTTGGTCAATTGTCATTTACTTCTTAATCCTCAGAGTACTTGGTGCACCGTGATCTGTAATTATTTGTTATAATACCACGAAGCAAAAACAGCTGGCTGACAGCTATAATATAGAGCTATCACCCTTGATGGATGAACATGGAGGCTAAGCTGAAATTGTGGCGGGGAAAAGCAGAACAAAAGAAGAAAGAACATGAAAAAATAAAACACAAGGTCCTTGTAGAGAGGAAATGAATAAACCGTTGAAGAAATCTGAGATGATGAATGTAAAAAGGAAGATAGCTGGCACAGCAGGGCGAAGAGGAAGTGTGGCCGGGGAACAGGGAGGGAGGGAGGGAAGCAGAGGTGGTTTTTCAGGGGGAGTTGTCGGGAAGTTATTAGCTTGTTGACAGACTTCCTAATTACCTTGGGCCAAACAAAAGCGTGCAGCATGCTTATGGATTTATGTTGTCTCAGGTTCAATCCAGCTGTATTCTTTATAACATCAAGCTGGATCACATCAACATGAGTAACCTTTGTTAAATCTATTTGCAATACATGTATATTGTTATTATAGACTGTAAGATGGATGTATATGAAAGGGTTCCTGCCTATGTGGGTGTGTGCTGTAGTTTCATTAGCCAGGGCAGGAATGCTGATGAGGCGTGGCAAAAACAAGCTGATAAAATCGTAAAACATCCTGGACCGATGCCAGAGCTCAGGCAATTATATCTGAGAGAGAAGAAGGGGCAGGGAGGAGACGCGTGCCACTGTCTCAGACAAACTGCAGGAATGTGTTCATCCAACATGACAACTATTCTACTCTACTCTAATCTATTCAGTTGTCTTCTCCAAATGAGGTAGTGTGTAAGGACACACACATGTTTTCCAAATTAGCCTGTCAAGCTTGCAATTGATAGATCATTATTACATAGAATGAATAAATGCAGGTTATCCTGGTTGGTTGATTTTACATGCAATATTAAGGATTAAAAGATGGCTGTTCAACAGACAGAAATGTGTTCACATTTCTGAATCCTGATAGGGAGTTAAGATGCTAAAGAAATCTCATGATAAACCTACCGTAGTCTACGTTTGATGAGAGACACGCCACTAATGACAATAATGTAGGCATACTGCTGCTGTCAGTTGCTAGCCTAACTCTAACCTGTGAACGTTACCACAAAACTATAGGCATATATATTATTCATAACAGGTAATGTCAAAGCTATTTGAACTGCATTGTTGTAGTTTAGCTGCAATATAGGCTATATGTAACATCTAACATTTAAAAAAGTCACCTGTAATAGTTACCTTATTTAGGACTAGATGCCGTTTGCATGGTGGAGAGCAGCAAGGTGATGAAGGGACCTTTGAAGACAGCGCCACTGCAGCACATGCACACTTCTTATCTCATAATTATGACTTTTTATCTCATTATTTTGACTTTCGTATCTCATAATTATGACTTTTTATCTCATTATTATGACTTTCTATCTCAATATGACTTTTTTTCTCATTATTATGACTTTTTATCTCATAATTTCGACTTTTCTTATCTCATAATTATGACTTTTTATCTCATTATTTCGATCTCATTATTTCGACTTTCTTATCTCATAATTATGACTTTTTATCTCATTATTTCGACTTTCTTATCTCATAATTATGACTTTTTATCTCATTATTATGACTTTTTATCTCATTATTATGACTTTTTATCTCATAATTTCGACTTTTTTATCTCATAATTATGACTTTTCATGGGGATTTTATTTTTTTCAAGTGGCGGAAATGGGCTTCCATACATCAGAACTCACTGACTCTACTAAATAATATTTTGTAGCTATAATACTCAAAAAGCTGCCATGCTTGACCATTTTGCAACAATTTCAGACCCCTCAGTGTTTCCGTTCTGGATCTTATTATAGGACATTTATTTTCATTTCCATTACATTTGAGGTAAAAAGCTCCATCCCGACCCATTAGAGCTAAATTGGTTTTGATCATTTGAGAAAAGGATTTAAACATTTTTTTTTCCTTTCTTAATATATTCAAATAAAACGTTACGTTTTAATTTTATTTGAATTAATTTCTGTATTTCTATTTAATATCCATATATATTTTCATATTTTTTTTTTTTCTGTTGAAAATCTGTGCAGAAAATATAAAATCTACACCTGGAATAAAATAAGGCATGTATTGAATATTAAACAATTTATATATTTTAAAAAGAATTGCAGAACTGAATCCAAATAATTATTCAACCCTAAAAGAACATATTTCTAGATTAATACAATATTGTATTTTTTCGAGAGTTCAAGATCATAACTTAAACATTCAGTTTAATTTTCTGTTTTTGAAATATATATATTATATAACAAATAAAATATTGGCCCAGATTTAGCTCCATACAGATGCCTTTCACATTTTGTGAAGAAAATATAGGCTCAAGAATTCGACTAAAGTTACGTTTTGTAGTGTTTCCAATTCCACTTCTCCTCACTGCCTCAAGTTTTGACAGCAGTATGCATACCAAACTCTTGTGTCAACTAACGGACTAGAAAGACTTACTGTTCACAGATAAAGAACAAGAGGGAGAGGTGGGGGTTAAGCACACACCTGACAACACTGAATAATATGTTAACTCTGGTGGGAATGTACAACCCAATAATCAGTCCTTGATCACGTCCAGAGAGTAACATTCCCTAAAATTGCCTAAGATGATCTGTAATAGTATCAGGCAAAGCAGTGTATTAAGTGCTAATCCCCCTGATTTACAGATAATATCAGCGTGTTTACATCTCTTATCTTGAGTCTTACAGTAGCTAAGTGTCCCTCTCAGTTTTTAAGCTGCCACACTTGAAGGCACAGGGTTTCTGCAGTTCACAGAATAAATGTGAGACATTATCCCTGCACTCTCCCTGAATATCAGATTAGATCACTGTGCTCTTATCTCTCTACTTCCCCATCTCCTGTCATCTTGGCTGTAGGACTTGCTTCCTTTAGTAAAAGATTAAAGGAGAGTGTTGACCTAAAAACAACAGAAGGTCTCAGGAAAAAGGAGGCTGTTGAATGTAAGTTTGCCAAAACGTTGTATTTCTAAAACAAATTTCTTCTCTTGACTTACTTCAGCAGCAGTTTTATTTTTTTTAATAAACCAAATTAGGCACCCTATAGGTTGTATCTGCCGCTAACAAATTAAATGAATGGATAGGTGTTAAAAACATCATTCAAGTTCTAATCATAATCAATGAATGCATTTGTTAATTTATTATGACCATGGTTTTTGGATTTTTAAATTGTAAATGCTTATAGCAAGTCACAGGCATATCATGATAACAAAAAGAGAAAGAAAGAAAACGCTTATTAATTCAGACCAACTGCTCAATATTTAATTGTGGTTTACATTGTGGTTTACAACGAACATTGTATTTACATTTAATACAAATAATCTTAACAAACATGTCAAAAGGATTTGTTTTTAATAATAAGAATTAAATGTAAATACAATGTTCGTTGTAAACCACAATGTAAACCACAATTNAGAGGGGGAGGCTACTGTCCATGATCTCAGCCAGTTGGCAGCCTGGCTCCTGAAGCCCCACCCCACTGGGTGTGAATCAAAAATCTAACAGCTTAATGGCAACAGTCCCCCATGGAAGCGCTACTGACAGCAAAACTAATGCCCACACACACAGACGCAGCCCCCCACAAGGGCTTGTCAACGCCCCACCATTGAACCCGGGTATAAACTGGCAAAAGAAAGAAGGAAAAGAGAAAAGACAGCGTCGCAGTTTGAAAATGATGGCTGTTATTTCTTTTTAAAACATTTCCTCTAGTCATTTACCTCTACAACCAGCGTTATGGCTTCCGGATAATATAATTGAAAGACTGAGCGTATTAATTGACGGGAAGGAATATTTCAATATCAGCCTTGTAAACATAATATCAAGCACTTATTTCAGCTCTCGCAGCATAAGGGCCATTTTAACAATATGATTCACATCATTTTTATACTGCAATTACTAGTCAGTGCCGCCTCATGCTCGGTATGAAAACATCTGGTTTCTGTTATGTTTTGCACTCTTTTATTCAGGTGATGATGATTGGACAGATTGTTGTCTTTGTAAGCAGTTTGTTTAAATCTTTGTTATGACATCCCTCTGATGTACCACCATTTCCAGATCCATATTTTATAGTTAATCCAAATATTGTCCTTATTTACCATATTTTGCACCCTTTTAGAACACTTGAGTGCTGCCCACACCAACAGGCTTTGTTAGCGCCTTAAGTGAAAGCAAAAACAATGTAAGGTATGATGACAACATGCTCCAATACCCTCTGTTACACCTTCCTTAAGGCTGGCAAACAAAGAGGGAGGCTACACAGAGTTATATGCCATAAGTTGTTTATTTAACCACAATTAACTTCTTAAGCCCTGGGCCACACAAGGACGATAACGGTCGTATCTGCTACAGTTCACTATCAGATAGACGTTCGGCCACACGAGCCGACATGGAAACGCAGAAAAACGAAACGGGTCCAGGTGGGTAGATCTGCAAACAAAACGCTCTGGGGGAGCAAAGACGGGCTCCGTGTTTACGCCTATACGATCCATTTCCTGACTAACGTTGAAGAAATAGCCCCGGCTCTCCCCACCTCTCCTGCTCAGAGATCAGCTGCTGGGCTCTCAGAAGAGGGGAGGAAGAGAAGAGCTCCGTTTTTTACTATTACATTATTATATAGAGTTGTTATTCATTGGTTTTAAAGCTTAATAAATAACAAAGACCTTTGACCGAGTTACTTTTCTATGTTTGAGTTTAAACTTAACGGATATGTTGACAGCGGAAAAAAATCGGAAAACTGAAACTCCGCCGCCACGGTTCCCTTGTCCCTTGGAAGAGGCGGAGAGGTGGGTGTTTTTCATCTGCTTGGTGGACTACTGGAGAGATTTACAGGCAGCAGGAGGCAAACGCTTGCCTCCGGGGAGGGAGAAAAAGAGCCAGAGCGTCCACAGCAGAGATAAACAGGAAGGGCAACATGCGCGGAAGTGCTTCTTCGCTGGCTTTTGTGGCAGGAATACAGCGCCACTTACAGTTCCCGGCATATGTACTACAGCGTCTCCAGCCGCTTTCGAGCGGTCTAGGTGAACGGACACGTTTCTGGTGCCCGTTGCGTGCGGACGGAATACTTTTTCTTGATAACGATTGCGTCCGTTTGTGTTATCGTCTCGTGTGGCTCCAAGCTTAGTAAGTTGGATATGTAAAAGAATAAGATTGTCAGTCGTTTCAGACAGTGTGTGGACGTGTGAAGTTGCTGTAGGCATGTTGGATGGTGCACGAACAGGAAGAAGGCTGAGGTTGCTGCAGCAAGGCCAGATCAGAAGAAGACTGACCTTACCAGCTGGGCAGAATTTATGCCTTCTTGAAGCTCCGCCGTATGATTGGGCGGGCACAAACAGGATACACTTCCCAATAGGGAACACAAGACTTGCAGAAGGGGGGAGGAGTCGTCACACCCTCCTTTACAACATCTGGTCCTGTGATTTAACATGTGGCCCCTTTAATTGAGGATCGGCTGGCTTGCACAAAAAAGTTGCTTTAGTCTTAACCTTGTATCTCCGATTTGATGGTGTAACAAATTCTATTCACCTGTCAGATTACATGGTTGGGGGTCAGAGATAATGTTGCCAGCCTCAATATGTATTATTTTGACCATCTATATTGCATTTAGTTGTACAGTGTGTTGTGCCGAAGATTTGAAGGCTTGTCGGGGATTGAAGCCCTGTTCGGCGGGGCACGCGCAAAGGCTGACGTCATTTCAATGTATGGCTGTTTCGTCTAGTTTTCTAAGCGGAAAAACGAAATAAAACTAGGAGAATGCCAATTTCTGAAGAAATTGCTAGTGGGAATGCTTTATGCTGAAAAGCTGACGCTAAACTGCTATGCTGAAATGTAATGTGTAAGAAGAAAGTGAAGAATTTAGATTGAAATTATACATGAATACTGGGGGCTTGAATGTTGTGTGATGAGAGAAGAAAAGAAAGTAAAAAGGCTTGGAAAAGCAGCAGAATATTTGAACTGCAAACTATTGAACTAACTTGAAGGCGAATGATCTGTCGCCATGGCAACGGTATTTGATGACACCCCATAATACGCTTAGATATGTTGATGGCTGCATCGTTACCAAACCTGTGAAGTTTTCGGCTGTTTGGAGAATTTTCACTGAAGTTATGAGAAAACTGTGTTCCATGGCCAGCATTGTGTTGCCATGGCAACGTCATTTGAAGAAATCTCAAAACTGTCCCATAGATCTCTTCACGGCTGGACTGTTAGCACACATTTGAAGTTTTAGCACTTTTTGATAATTTTCATAGGAGTTACAGTATATATCGTGTTTTATTGCAAGGGATGCCATGGCAACAGCTTTTGAGGAAAACTCACTAATGGCACATAGACATGTTGAGGGCAGGACCATTAACCATTATCTGAAGTCTGCTGCTCTGAGCATGTCAGTTGGAGTTATGACATCATCGTGTTCCATTACACAGGTGTTTATATTTCAGATAACGAAGTGTCCAGAGATCAAAAGTTTCCATGGTCACTTCATGCCCTCAAGAGGCATTTTGTTTAATTTGTTTTGCTTCATTTTTTTTTTTTTTTAAAGCTACGAGATGTTTTCCTACGTTTCTCATGAAAAATTGTGTCTCAGGAATGTAGGGTTTGGGAATTATGGCAGTTTTAAATGAAAATATGAAGGCAAAATTAAATCTGTCCTCCACTCTAGCTGTGACATCACGCACTCTAAAATCTGAAGAAGGCCTCTTTACCAAGGCCTGAACAATGTTTAATATTTCTAAAAGTATGAATCAGATTTAAAAGTTGTTTAACACGAATGATGTCAGAAAGATGTGTAACATTTTAAAGTTGGAATGAGGTTTCTGAGTGAAAGTATGAAGGAACAGTTAGCAGATTTTTCAAATCTGAAGAGTTTCTCCATTGATCAGCATTCCCACTAAATTATTTACTCTGTAACATTTTTCGTATTGGAATAAACTTCAGTTTTTAGGTTTTATTCCACAGAACACATGGTGAAAGTTTAAGATGTGTTTTGTCAGTATACATGAAGTACTATTTTATAACACATTCTCTGTTGTTTAAGTGTCTGATACTTGATATCACATAAATGATATAGTCAGACACTGTGTTATTTCAAATCAAGCCTAACAAATAATTAGTTCAAACTGGCTTTACTCACTTGAATTGTTTGCTCCTTAGAATGTTATTTTCCTCTGTGGTTTTCTATGCAACACATTTTTTTATTGTAATGCCAATTACGTATTTTATTTATTTGTGTATTGTAAGGTGACATTGAATGTTTTGAAAGGTGCCCTCAAATAAAATGTATTATTGTTATTGTATCTGTGCCTCTCTCACCCTGTCAATAGGGAAGATCTGCACGGTTCTCTACAGCCCATGTTCAGCTGAACAGTTGGAACCCCCACTATAACTTTGTCAAGGGTGGTTGTACTGTCACCAAATTCACACTGGTGTTTGCTGTTCACTGTTCACCTATAGTTTGTGCACACAAAAGCATTTTACTCAGTGCTCAGCAGCTGAAAAACTAAAGAGGGGCTTCCACATGTGGCAGACCAAGTGTTGGTGCTGCCGAATTTGGAACCCTCACTATAACTTTGTCCAAGATAGTCGTACTGTCACCACAATCACACTGGTGTTTGCTGTTCACCTGCACACCTACCCTAACCCAAATTGTCTACATTTGTGGCATCTTCTCCATTGATTACATTAGGTTTGTAAAGCTAATTATAATACTAATACCAATAATACATTTGTATTGTTCTTAATATTAGTGTTCATCATTGTTGACATTGGTATTTTTGCCAATTTTTGAATTTATTATGCATGTGATGAATTGTTATCCCTGCAATCGTAAAATAAAGGTGAAATGTACATATATATTTTTTTTTATTATTCTTTGCCTTTCCAAAGCATTACATCATTATTTACAAAACACAAAAATAACTTAATGTAAAGTATTTATTTCACCTTTACTCAGAACTGCTTAAAAACCCGTGTCAGCCTGGTCAGCCTACATCATTAGTTGACAGCAAAACAATAAACAGCTGCACCACGTGTTCTGCTGAACATGGGCTCTAGAGAACCGTGCAGATCTTCCCCATTGACACCAGGATTAACCTTTTCTAAAAAAAAAAAGAACATCAACAGTGTGAGAGAGGCACAGATACAATAACAATAGTAAATAATTGATTTCGTTCTTCTGCTTAGAAAACTAGACGAACTGCCCAATAATTGAAATTACGTCAGCCTTGCGAACAGGGCTTCAATCCACGGCAAGTCTTCAATCTACGGCACAACACTGGCGTGCCCCTTTCTCTTATCATGACTTGCTTTTCTGGTACAACAAAACAACATTCAAAGATTATAATGTATTGTAAGCTATTGCTTATCATGAGAGCAGAAGTAATAAGCTATCACAATGTATTAAAGCGTTGTTTAATCAACAACAAAGCTACTAACACTGCAGGCTTGTGACAAACATTGACTGGAGTGAACAGCTGCACTCGCCAAGATGAGCAGTATCTCCAGCGTTCAGCAGCACCAGCTAGCCGACTGAGGTTTGTGTTATCAGTAACACTAACTCTGAGCACCGTCAGCAACAAACAGGAGTCCTGAGGGGAACAGGCATCAAAGTAATCACCCGATGTGTGAAAGAAGAGAGAAAAGCTGTCACACCAAAGAACAAATCCACCTCTTTTTCTCTATTTAACATCCATACAAACATTACTTATGTTGCCATAAAACACGATCCACCACCATGATAAACCCGTAACAATGATACAAGACCTAACAGGCATCAGCAGAATCTATCTTGAGCCGCACACATGGCACAATGCGACACCGTCATGATTTTCAATTTTGTTATTTTTCAGCATTGCTCCACAGTGCACATATTGTGCGACTGAATCACCACAATGTGAGCGAAACACTTCAGCAGAAACTCCAGGTTCTTTTTCCCTGAGATCCCAGGAGAGAATGCATTAATCCTCACAGTCTCCTTTCTAAGTGAAGACAGAGAGCAACAGCTGGGGGAGAGGAGCTCGGCTTTAAACAGTACAGACTGCAGGAGGTTCAGCCATCACTTCTTGTTGTGGATTCTGACATCAATAGTAATGAATACCTTGGAGCGTTGCCTGGCTGCCTGAGCATGAATTGCGTTCACACATGAGGCCGGCCTTTGGAAGCGGTTTTGTTTGTCGGTCTTAGTGTGTGCCAGTGACCATCTCTGTGTCCATGTGTACTTGTGATGTGTGCACTGCTGTGTACCTGTACGTCCTTCTGCACTGTTGTGAGCGTGCGCCTTTGTTGGAGCGGGTATGAGTAATATGCAGAGTAAAAGGAAGAACAAATGACCTAAACTGACAGGAACAATTAATCAGAGCGTTGTTGCTGCTCCTGGACGAGGATGGACCTCATGCTGAGGTTACACCTGCAAGCCAGTCAACACACAAGGATCTCTAAATGATCTATGGCCAGCTGGACCACATTTTTTTTCAAGCAAGTGTTTGCTTTGTTGTTGAATAGATAAAGACTCAGTTCACTCAGGGTACAAAATTGTATTTCCTCATGAAGAAAACAAGTTTTGACATAGAAGCCACAAATGGGTGTAAGTTCAGAGGTTAAACAATAGAAAAATGTGATGACAATACACACATGGGTTACATGCATAAAATAAGTGGACACAGGGACATAACTTATTGGTTTGAGGGCTATGGATAAAACATTTGGTTTTGGCTTTTTGGCCATCACCATCTTGGTATTTGGCCGTCACAATCACAAGGTTTTCCTGCCCTAAAACACACTGTATGACGTTGTCGACTATCTATTTTACTCCAAATGGGGCCATAATTTAATAAATCAAAATCATGCCATATTGAAAAACACTTCAAACTAGCCCCTCTGTACATGCTTATTCAAATTCCTTGCTCTATGATAGTCTTTCTACTCCAAAGATCGTTAAAGTCAGCAATCATGAAAGCCATTCCTGTGTTCCTGTTCTTGCTCTGAGGGTACATCAAACGGATCTGCATCACAACATGCCCAGCACTTTCATTTTGAAATGGACATACACATGACACTTCAGGTACAAAAGGTTTTAGATTATATTTCTTCTGATTCAAAATCTCTATATGAAGAAATGGATCTGTTTTGTCCAAAGCTTGATTGTATTTTTGTTTAAGTGTATGCCTCCTGGGCAATAGCTTTATATGTAACTACTCTTTGCAGGTTGACCCTTTTTGTTTTGGGGTTGGGAGTGGTGGCAATGTAGTTCCATTGTAAAATATATATATTGATTGTAGCACCAATCTTATTAAGTTACCTTTCTATTAAGTCTGTATGTTTCGCAGTGTGGCAATGACTCGACATATGGTCAGTAAAAATAATATCTTAAAGAGGCACAAGAAATAAAAAATTGTAATTGATTGATGGCCAGTAAGAAGGTATATAATCCACTCACATTTAGAGAAACCAGTCGGTGTATGTGATGTGAGGATTAATGAAAACGCTTCAACAGTATATCACAGCGGGTGGATGTCTATGATCAGCAAACTGCAGTATTCACTCATTTGTCATCACATCCTGCTCAGAGAATTCAGTTGTCACTAATCAAAGCAAATGTAATTAAACATAGGGTTAAAAACCCGGGCCCTATCCATTCCACTGCTCTTTTGTCTGATCTTGTCCGATCAATCAGTGCTTCAGCCACGCAGCTTTAATGCCTTCTCTGAAACCCCACACAATACCAGGGGGGTCCTTGCTTGCTGATCTATGTAGGACAAGCAGAGGGTGTCTAAAGTAATAAATGAACAAGATGAATGTGGGGGATATGTTAGTTTGAAAGCTCTTGTCACTGAGGGTTTGTCGTCCGGCTGAACAAAGGGTGGACCCGTCCTGTCTGATTTACTTTAGATTCAAACACGGCTAAATTGGAAATCGTGAATCACTTTGACACCATTGGCGTAAGATGGATTACTCCAGTTAAAGGCTGCCTTTTCTTTACTTTGGTTATTTTTAAGGAAATCATACAAAAATTAATTTAGCTGGCCCGGGCAGTCATCGAAAAAGGGAAAGCAAAAGGGAGGCTGGCACTGAGGCACTACAAAGCTGGTTTTTATCAGCACTGCACTGTCCCAGAGACATCCAAAAGCTCTCAGCAGCACAATGAGCCTGGCTGAATATTTGATCAACTGTCTCGGGTTTAACAAGCCTTGCCAAACTACACCTGCCTGGAGGAAAAAGATATGCCTTTGAGAGGGGCAATGCCTCCACCCAAGATGTTAAGGAAATAAGCGTTTGATGTTCACAATACCCAATCTGGACTAATCTCGTCCGATCTTGAGCACCTGGATTCTCAGCAAGGGTTGACATTTGCATTACTGAACAAAAGCTTTTTGGATGCCAATGATGGCTTCCAATATAATCTTACCACACAATTATAAAACAATACACAATGCTAGCTGGAGCTTTTGTAGATCGGATTAAATGCACTTGAAATCTCACCAGTACAAAGTTGAGACTTGACGTTTGCTCTCTGTATCTTTCTGTGTTTTAGTCTGAGCTTGAATGTATGTGTGGTTTCATGTGTGTGAGCGTGTGTGAGCGTGTGTATTCACCCCAACTCATCGTGACTGGTTGCAGCTCATTGCCCTGCAGTAATATCAGGCCTTGCAGACACCTGGGGCCGGTGGTGTGGCCCTCAGAGGAGGCAACCGCCTGGCAACCGGCCCTGATTACTTTCTCCACTCTCCGGAACTCAACTCTGTATATGCCATTAACCAGCTGCACGCCGTGTGATCCCAACTCGACCATGCCATCAACCCTGTACACAAAGGGTTGTTTACAAACGTGCGCGCGCGCACACACACACACACACACACACACACACACACACACACACACACACACACACACACACACACACACACGTACTAACTTACGTAATATAGTATGTACTACTACGTAAGTTAAGAGGCCTACTGAGACCACAACCATTTGCAGACCAACGTCTTCCATTAACTCTGCATTGAGTGTGGACTGTGTTCACATGAAGCGTGGGTGACATCTAGTGGCCAACTTATAGAACAATCAGGCATTAGTGTAAAGGGTTGTTGCAGTGTGTTATTATTACAGATATAAACAGGGTTAAAAAGGCTAGGAAGATGCCCTCAAATTTAAAATATGGAGGTGTTTCAATATGATTTCAGTATGGAGGCTACAGTATGGTTTTGCATTACCCAGTTTGGGAGACAATGTGTTGGTATTAACCTTTAGGATTTGGTCAGATTTACTGTATTTCCTCTTACATGTGGTCCCACTGGCTCCATTCTGTATTTGTAAAAGTTATATTTAGGATGGCAAAGTCATAAATGTTTTCAATATTGTAAAACGTATTTATGGGAGTAATTTATATTTGAGTGTGAGGCAGTAATTTAAAGACAAAGACATGTACAGTTTATTTAGTGGCGTGTGTGTGGGTTCAGTTACATCGCAAAATAGCCTTACCCAATGTTTGACCTATTAATACATATAATATGACTCATTTGGGTTTAATACTGGTAGTGCTTTGTTAAATAAAACTGTCGTCAACAATGGATGGAGTTACCCTATTCAGAGAATTGTATTCCTATGTGTCATCTGAATGGATTGTTATTATTAACAATGCATTATTGTGTGTTTGCCATGATCCTGATAAGCTCTGGGTGGAGCCACAGGTGAACTTAATCTGCCCTGAATCAGTGTTTTTATAACATCGAAGAGGAAACATTTTTCTCTTTGCTTTTCCACTAACCCAACCATGTTCCATGTTCCATGCTTGTTACGTGTGTCTAAAGGTGAGCTATGGTTTATCAGTTTGATAGTGCTGTTTGTTAAGCCATTACTTAATGAGCATACATTCATTAATGTATGATCAGTGTTTGGGATGCTGCTTTGAAAGCCAACAACAAGCTGAACTACAGAAAAGATAGGGAGAAATCCTGTTTGGTTAACTAAGGCTACAATGTAGAAGTGATGTGAAATTATAACAAAATAAAATATAAACAAGTCACATGGCAGCTAATAATACGAATCATTATTCAGAAAAATTCACGTTTGTTTCCATAGGTCATACATAAACCAAAAAATATAAGATACCCCACATAACAATTATATAAGTTGAACATTTGTTTGCCTGTTTGAGTTATGAAACATCTGATTTATTTAGTATTTACAACCAAAAGAGTGTTAAACGTACAGCCTACCTTTTTACAGTGTATGGACAGTCGGAAACGTTTATTAATAGCGATCAAAATGGTTAATAGAAAAGCAAGAAACAGTAGTATACAAATCATTATGTACTATCCTTTTATGGCCTTTTTTTATAGTTTCAAGAATGACATACACGAAAATGGCTAAACTACTGGTTTAATGAAATGCAGTTCACAAAGAAAATTGGAGAATAATTAGTATCATGAGTTAATACATAGAAACTATGACTGTGTAAACACATCACTTAAAGTTAAAGGAGGAAGTTCACATCAGGATAAAGTCCCTCGCTCTCTCTGACTCTGCTTCATCATGTCTGACACTTCCTCTACAATTACGAAACACCTCAAACAAACAGTACTTTAATCATGTGCTGTTGAGAAGTGGGTTGTTTTTTCCAACTGTTTACAATACAATTTCTGCCAAAAGTTTTTTAATTAGCATTATATGTAGGCCTACCTCAAAATACTCACTTACATATTAAGTAAGATTTCCACACCTGCCACATAAAAAACCAGATACATACAATATTATAATTATGTCACCATTTTCATTTTAAAGAAAGGTGTATGACTAAATTGTGATTTTTGCAATTGCATTTTTCATATATTTCTCAATTAATCTTTCTAAGAGTATAATTTACAATTAATATTTGTATCAATTTAAAATAATATAATATGGCTTTTTCACATTAACAAAAATCAGAATACTAAAAAATAAAAAATACGTTGGATGGATTTTGTCACTATACCCTGAATCCACAAGGGGGCGTCGTATATATGTTTTTTCTTTCGCAATATGAAAAGTAGAAGAGGGGATTCACATATATTTAATATAGGTGTAAGGTTACTCTAAAAAAAACGAGAGAAGTTTTGTTCCAGTAACAAACTTTGAGCTTAACTCCAACACCACCAACCATTTTATAATATGCCCCAAACTAATGGTTCCTCACATGAATCAATCTTCCCATCATCACAAAGTTTAATTCATACAAGAGGTCAATCAAAATGTATTATAAACTAGTGAACATCATACATCCCAAATATAACCTCAGTATATTATACATATTGTTTAATCTTTTTTTAATCAAAATGTATTATAAACTAGTGAACATCATACATCCCAAATATAACCTCAGTATATTATACATATTGTTTAATCTTTTTTTAATGATATTTAAATGAAATAAATTAGTTTTTTATATTTTTAATTTGGTCTGATGTGATTTTAATTGTGGTTGCTACATCTATAATACTTCAATCAGATTCCTTGCTTTCATTTGTATTTTGTTTTATTCCGTATTTCGCCTGAAGGGTCAACAGCAACAACAAAGACATACTAAAACTACACACTCACACACGCACGCACGCACACACACACACACGGAGTGAAAGGAAATAACCGGTGTACTACTGCGTTACTGACTGACAGCCAAAGGAAAAGCAACACCTTATCTTATCTCTGATATGCAAATATTTCAAGGCTCAGCATGCCTCCGTCAGCAGGAGGAAAGGGGAAGAAATTATTCTCTAAGAGGGAGGCGCTAAAAAGTCTGAACCGTGTCAAAGTTACTGTACATCCAAACATTAATGGGACTTGTGAGGGATTTCTGACTGACTGAGAGACTTCTGCGGACATACAGGACACGAGGAGACAGACACGAGCAGTCAAGGTGAGTTTTCGGTTTAACTTTTGTTCACGGTATGAGATGTTACCCAGAATGCCTGCCGGTTAGCAGCGGAAATATCCCGTTGGAAAACGTACCTGAGTCAGGTAATCCTCCTTGTAGGGTGTGTATTTGTCGTTTAAAAGTATCATAGCCGAGAAAGGATACGGTGAAGCGGCGTAGAGTTTCCTGTTGTTCAGATGTCACTTTTTAACATGAGGGGGAAGCAAGTTTTACAGTAAAGTCTAAGCACGGCCCTCATATACCTGGAACTGTTTGGTAGGTGATGTGAGCTATTTGCATGTTATTTTAATCTCTCATTCTCAAATGTGGCAAAATACACTTTTAAAGACATAGACATACAATTCATTGTTATTATGTGGAGATTAAGTATATTCGTACACCCACATAATAACATAAAAGCCAAATGATTATTATGACAAGAGTATGAAGAAGTGATGGAAATGATTGGTAGACCTTTACATTAAATTATTTATGAAAATACTTCATTTTACAAAAATAAGTAATTTCAAGTATTAAGTGACATTAGTTTTATATTACGTTAATCAGCCTATTATGTTCTTGATCAATCAATAATAGTTTTGTCTATAAAAAAAAAATCTGTATCCTTGAGCAGAATGGTGGTGAAATGTCTTGTGTTGCCAAACACTCACAAACAAAATACAAAATGTACTTTAATATAATACTAAGAACATTCAAATCAAAATGATGATTAATGGACCTCGCATAATTTGGAGGGGGGGTGTATAACATGATACAAAACTGGATTCAGTCAAATAAACATTTAACCCTAATTAAATGTAATTTTCCTCCAGTCAGTCCATGAGTATCCACCACGTCTTCTATGCTGATGAAAAGAGGCCCAAATGCTCCAGGATGGATCAGGCACTTCCCAGCCAGAGCCCAGCGTCCAACCTGCTGGAGGCCGACAGCGAGGAGCTGAGTCTCAGAGTGGACTTCTTCAGGAAGCTGGGGTACTCCTCAGCAGAGGTTATGGTTGCTCTGAAGAAGCTCGACCTGAACACAGACACTAACTCGGTGCTGGGGGAGCTGGTTCGGAGCAGGACCGGCACGGCACCTTGCGGCTCCGACAGCGAGGACAGGAGCCAAAAAGACCCTCTGCTGCCCCCCAGTTGGGCTGTTGGACCCTCCCGAATCACACAGAAACCAGTGGAGTGGAATCATTCAGATGCGGGATTGAGACCTATTGTTATTGACGGCAGCAACGTTGCTATGAGGTAATCTAAAGCTTTTTTCTTCTTTTATTGGATTAATTATTATGATTTAAATCCTAATTTACAAACTACAACATAAATATGACGAATAAAGCAAGTTTCGTTAACCCTCGGCCTGTCAATTGTTTGTGGAATTTAGTAGAATCAATCATTGCCTTGTTGTCATTCAACCCTGACCCTGAAACATACTTTGTTGTGTCACTTTAAAATGGGCGTTTACCACCTTGCCTGTGCATGTCTTTTTTTCAAAGACACTGCTGCAATATGCAAATTCTAGGGACACACCTATAAATCTCCACCCTCCAATACGTTGTTGTAAAGGAAGTTCCCTTCATGATATCCCAGAGGGAAGGTTTCCTCTGAAAGAACATTTGAAGGCGTGTGTTGTTTACACAGATCAATGGAATTTGTACTTCTCTCTTTCAATTTATTTATATTCAAATGATTTGAGCTCATCCAACCCGACTTCTTTCTTTTACAGTCATGGCAACAAGGAAGTGTTCTCATGTCGAGGCATCCAGCTCGCAGTAAACTTCTTCTTGGACAGAGGTCATAATACCATTACCGTGTTTGTCCCAACTTGGCGCAAAGAGCAGCCCAGACCTGATGCCCCGATAACAGGTGAGGATCCTATAAGTGTACAACCAAGCAGACAGATACTACTGATGTTGATGTAGCCAACAAACCCTTCCCAGTCAAAGCAGAAACAATCACATTGATTAAGCCATGACCAAGTAGAGGATGATCTTTTTTCATTTGAATTGCTTGAACCTTGAAGTCATAAACATTAGGGGCCAGCAGGTCAACTAGGCTAACTAGGTGAGGTTAGGCCACAGGACTGGACTTTGTAATCTTAGCATACAGGAGAGAGTAGAGGGGCACATCCCAAATCACTTCGCTCAGTCGACTCACTTGAGTTCAAAGATGTAGTCACTGTTTTTTTTATCTAAGTGGCCTGATTACCATTCAAATGCACTTGAGTGTATACAAAAGTAAACAAAACGCATCTCTAATTACCAAAGCCCAACATTTTTGCGGCTTATCTGAATTTCAGATTGTTTCTTTTCCATGCTGTTATTTGGTTCAGTACAAAACTAGCTTTATAGCTCAATAGAGCAACAGTCTATTAATTTAATGTGTACGAAAGATTTTCTTCGGCTTAGTAGCTCTTTTGCTAAAAGCTACAGATTTGCTCACTGACAACGTTGATCAATACAGTCGTTTCAAAATGTGTTCAAAATGATTTGTTCATACATGTTCTGAACATCTATTGGAGATAGTAAACCAATAAATAAATAATTAAAGTCTGTTCAGTGAGGAATACACAATCTGGGCTGTATGCCAGAGTGCATAGCTTGCAGTTAGAAATTGTGGTTATGCTTATATCAAATTTACCTAACACAGACAAAATATTTTGTTTGCATTTTGTAACTCTTATTGACTCACTGCCAATAAAAAGGTAGTCTAGAGAAACCGCAATTTCAATGATGATCCGATGTAAGAGCTGCTAAACGCTGGTTAGCTTAGGTGAGCACGGAGATGCCAAACAGGAGAAAACTGTTAAGATTAAGGTGTGAATATATAAATGGGATATTTTACAAGGGACTTAGTCTCCACAAAAGAAATAATTCAACACATAATCCTCATGTAAATGAATTGTTTTTTTACACTGTGTTTGGTTAGATTAAACAAACAAGATGTAATGAGTCAGGTTTAGTGTTGTTGTGATTTTCCAAAATGTTTATCCCTTCCTTTAACTATTCAGAAACGAGTCGTTCTTTTGCATTGTCTGTGTGATGTATAAATGTGACATTTAAAGGGGACCTATCATGCTAAATGCACTTTTTGATGTCTTTTATACATATTAATTATGTGTCCCCGGTGTGTCAGGGAACTCACGCAGCGTCAGAAAATAAAACCCTCTCTCTTTTCCTCCGTACCCAAATCTCTAAAAACGGGGCTACAACGGAGCTGATCCAGATGTACGTCCGATATGACGCAATATCGGAAATGTAGGCTGGCTTTACACCCACAGCCCAATCAGAAACGTTGCTATCAGAAACAATGCCCGACTGTTTTGGACGTAATATGGTCGGTGCATGTTTACATTAGCATCGCTAACACTCAGAGCTAACCTGTACTGGAGAGCATGTGTGTGAAGAAGCAGGAAATAAAAAGGAACTCACCTTGTGGTATAACCGGCAAGAGAGAAAGCCTTTGAGCCCTGTTTCAGAAATAATCCTTGATAATCCATGACATGGCGTTTCATCACCGCAGTATTTGCCGGTAGAATCTCCCGCATGAGCTCAGACCCTCCTTTTTTTAAATAAAATTTCCTTTTTTTAAAGCTTTATACCTCAAATCAGCACTTTTAAAACAGGAAGTGAAATAGAGGGATATGAGGCATGGCTAGAATGGGTGATCTGTTTGGTATTTTGAGCAAAACACTTCATAGACATGTTTTTTATTTATTTATTTTATATATCTGAGACCTATGCTATTGCCTAAAAATAGCATGATAGGTACACTTTAAATCTCCCCATGAAACTGGAGCTGTAGGTATGCATTTTGCTTTATCTGTGAAGCAATACCAAATTATCAACAAGCCAATGTTTCAATGTTCAATGTTAAAACACTGAACTCGTGCTAAAGCCATTGGGCAACAAATTAAATATTGGGCAACAGGTTAACCCAATTGGCTGCCAACTGATGTTTCCATATGCTGATAATTCTTTGAAGCAATAGTTTCTTTGTTGGTTCATCTGTGTGATAATCTCTTGCAGAGGAACACAGTGAACAGCTCTACATTTCAGAGAGCTGAATCACTGACCTTTTTGGGTGTATCTTTACAAAGCAGATCCATATCATATCTACACTACCCCATCTCAAACCACAATAATAAAGGGTGGAACATCCTTACAAAAAACCCTGTGGCTCTCACGAGTTAGTAAGTGTGAGCCTGGGTGGAGCAATCCAAAGGTTCTATTTTCAATCTGTGAACAAGGAAGTAAAATTCAGCCTGCAATTATTCCTGGAAAAACCCCAACAGGAAGTACAGCTGTGTTTTTTCCACACCTAGTGTACTTAAAGAGCTTAGGTGAAGACAGTCTACCTGAGAGACACTCAGTTAGAAAAGTGGCTTTATTGTCTGAAAAGTAGTTGTTCAGGCATACAAAACATCCAGCTTTCATGAGACGTGGCCTCTTGTTCATTCATTTAGATTTTATGGTTCATTTAACTTTTGAATTACCTAAAAGGCACTTACGTATTGTGTTTTTACTCATATGTTGTACCTAGTCATATTACAGGTAGAGTAAAATGATATAATGTACATATTAGATAGTTATGTTTGTACAGGTGATACTTTGTTTTGACGTTTGTTTCCTATATTTGATTGTTGTGGCTTTGTAAAATGCTCAGTGGTTTATGTATCTTGTACGTGTAGTTTTGGAACATGGCAAAGTGTGTCATGTTACATAACAAAGCTATTCTCTTTACTGTATGTGCCATTCAACAAATAGGGGAGAACATGTACCTGCTACTCTCCACAGCCATTTCAACAGTGATTGTTTGCACTTTCAGATCAACACTTTTTGATGGAGCTTGAAAAAAGGAAAATATTGGTCTTCACTCCATCGCGCCGTGTTGGTGGTAAGCGGGTGGTTTGCTATGATGACCGCTTTATCGTCAAGGTGGCATATGAGTCGGATGGAGTGATCGTATCCAATGACACCTACCGTGACCTCCAAGGAGAAAGACCTGAGTGGAAGAAATGCATCGAGGAGAGGCTTCTCATGTTCTCCTTTGTGAATGACAAGTAAGCAACAGATAATCGTGCAGCACCCAGCTGATTTGTCTCAAATAAAGAAAGAAATCAGCAATTTATCATTTTTTTCCCCCCAGGTTCATGCCCCCAGATGACCCTCTGGGTCGCCATGGCCCCAGTCTTGACAACTTCCTTCGGAGAAATCCTCTGCCTACAGAGCAGAAGAGACAGCTCTGTCCTTATGGTAAGATTTGATAAGCACCGAGCTCCGCTATTTTAAGATTTGGACAAGGAAGTAAACTGTATCCTAAATTACATGACCTTTAACTTATTTTTGTGTGTCTGTTGTTTTCCTCAGACAAAAAGTGCACTTACGGCATCAAATGTAAATTCTACCATCCAGAGCGGTCGAACCAGTCTTACCTGTCCTTGGCGGATGAACTGAGAGAAAAAGCCCAGATTTCTACTGTAAAAGAAGAAAGAAATGCCAGATTATCACCCAGGCAGCACCAGTCCGATCCTGCTCATAATGCCTTTTCCTATCCTTTAGACTCTACCAAAGAGCACACAAGAGACAGGCAAAGTCCTTCACATCCCAGTCAGGTTTGTGAAAATACACTGCTGTACTGGGAGGATCAGAGAAAAAGTCCTAATCAAATGCCCTGTCCTGTAAACCAGTGTCACACAGATTGGCCTGGGATGCACTCCATGCCCAGTCAATACTATGCCAACGTCTCTCACGAGTACCTTGATTCTGGCCTTGGCTCTTATGACAGTCAGTACTCTGACTATTCGCATTGCCTCAGTAACCCCAACAGACCCAGGCTCCAGCAGCAAAGTGCCCACGCCGGACCCAGACAGGCCCCAGTGCATTTAGAGAACAACAACAGCAGCCAGTCTTGCAGGTGCTGTTCCCATGTAGGCCCCTCAACAGTTTACCAGCAACCTCATGGAAACCCAGACTGCAAGGGTCATTCCCAATATGACAGCTACCCTCCTCAAATGTTCCCGCCTAGTGTGCCTCCCCAAAATAGCCATCAGCATTACGGTGGAGCCCAGCATCATCAGCAAAGTTACTGGTCGGATCCATTTCAGGGGTTGCCCCAAGCCAGGACACCGTGTAGTCTCCCCTCTTCGGCCCACTCCTCACACTCCAACAGCGGCTCTTACAAAGGCCAGCAGTACCACTCCTGGGGCCCAACGCATGGATCCCCCGATGCGTTTGACCCACAAAAAAGGATGGATCTCCGCAAGAAACTGCAAGCCATCTTCAACCCCAGTCAGGTGGATACCGTCATGGAAATGTATCCTCATGTGACGAATGCGGAGAAACTGGCTGCAGAAATCCTCAACCTGAAGGCTCAGAGAGGGATTTTCTGATAATCCTCTGATGATTTTCTACCTTTGCTTTCTTTTAAGTCAGAACTACCATAACATTTGTGTTGACTCTGTCAAAGCAAACAAGGATTTTCTTGAAAAGCTTAATTGTGTCGATGGATACGATAATACTTTAATGGTCAGATCAAGTCGGAAATTTGACTTGCATCACAGCAGCTACATGTGTAACATCAACATAGACACATATCGAGACACAATACATAACAGCACAATCACTGAGAGAAAACATTTTCAATGTCCCTTTAGCGTGCATTTGATCTGGGATGAATGATCATGATCGTGATTAAGCATTTGAATATGTTTAACTAAGTTGCCAATGCAGAAGTGCAAATGTGCCTTCCTATTTATGAACAGTTAAGACATCTGTTCAATGTATGTGTATGACATTATAGTCAAATGTGACCTTGTGATCCAATCATTTGGATGAAATGTGTCACTTTACCAAAAAAAGTTAAGCCTAGTGCTTCTAGAGTTTTGACTGTTGATGCATATTGTGTCAAATGTTATATATTTTAATCTATTTCCAAAAAAAGTTCTCATGCAATAAGAAATGGCTGTTTAAAGTTTTATTTTTGTATTTTTTATTTCACTCTAGTTCTCCAGAAAATTGGGTTTTTCTATATTATACCTGAGAAATAAGTATGTTGTATTTTTTAAGCTTTAGCCACATTAGGCTGGTTGAAGCTGTATCCCCGATCCAAAATGTTATTTATAATAAATGATAAGGAACAAGGAAACTGTGAAGACTTTTATAGAGTGAAGGCGAAAGTCATTTCCCTGTGTGTCATCAACCTTTCCCGTAAATCTGCATCAGTTTCATGAAACACTCCCGGAACAAGTGTTGTGTAAATATGTTCTGTTGGATCAATTTACAGTTAGCTTGTCTTAAAAAAAACATATTAAAAATAAAAACATGTCATGTATGAAATGGAGTGTCGTACTTTTTTTATCTTGGCTAATGCCTCTGTGAATAAGTTTCTAAAGTTTAACAGGAACTTAATATTGGCAAATACTTTCGCTTACATCATACCACATTGCCTAAGATCTTTCACCAAACTCCCTTACTCAATTTCACAAGTAGGTCTCTTACTTCAATCATTTTTCTTAAAAGTCTGGAGTTTTACAAACTGAGTAATGTTCACTGATGTTGCAAGCTGAATAAAAAAACGGCCTGAGGGGGGGGGGAGGTCAGACTGCTTGTGTGTTTCTATGTTCACTTATATTAAATACTTATCGAATTAACACAGTTTGTGGCTGCTCTTGAGTTCCTGTTGATTTACACAGTAAGCTTGACAACTATATGATTGATTTTGATTACATTTCGCACAGACTTCAGTTTACCTCTAGAAACACTGTCAGGATGGATTACTTGGAATTTGGGTGAACACATTCATGGTCCCCAGAAGAGGGATAGTAACTCTAATCTCCTGACAGCATTGGTTTTCAACCAAATACCTGAAACACTAATGACGTTCCCATCAGTCCCTACTGTACTTCAGTGATATTTCTGTGTTTGGTAATCAGCACATTTGATCATGTTTTCAGGCTAAAATAACACAATTGTGGTAAAAAATCCCTACTAAACACAAACATGTTAACATTGTGAGCATGTTTAAGTGTTTGGCTTAGGGCACATGCGTCAAACTCAAGGCCCGGGGGCCAAATCAGGCCCTTGGTGGATTTAATTTCGGCCCGCAGGATAATTACTATTAGATCTGGCCCGCCGGTATTTTGCACGCACACCTTCACTCAATCCTGAGGATTTCCTCCGCTCAGAGCCTGACCCCAAACATTGATGAACTTGCACCCAAGATGAGATGCCAAGTATCTGCTTGAGCTAGCATCACAGAGCAGAACACTGAGTTTCAATGGATGTTTCCTTCTGCACTTTTTTTCTTGAGACAACAGGGCATGTTTGTTTTTTTCTTTGTGGGAAATTGTTTTTTTGAAGCTGTTGTTGGCCTGTGGAAAAATGTAATCATAAGAAATGACTCTGCAGATAGAGCCATAAGAAATTAATGAAATTAATGTAACTTTATTAATTATTAATGTTTAATGTTGTTTTTATAGGCAATCATTTAAGCTTTGTTAGTTCCAGGTTTAAGTTCATTTCAATAAGTTTTGCAATAAACATTCCGGCCCTCGACTAGTACCGATTTTTTAATTTTGGCCCACTGTGTATTTGAGTTTGACACCCCTGGCTTAGGGCATGAAGCAGATTTTGTGCACAGGGCACAACCTGTTTGTGTGACCTATGACCAAGGGCTGTCATCGTTGAAGTTTTTCAACCAAACATGTCCTTGCTCTCATTTTTCAGTGGGACTAAGACACTGTATGGCCTGTTTAGTGAGAGGACTAATCCACCGACTAACTCAACAAAAGAACAGCCATTTATTTCTGCGAGTCCAACATTACTGTGTACGGTACCAAAGCTCACAAAACAGAAGTATTCAACAAGCTATTGTTATTGGGAATAAGACATAAGACAATACACACTTTTTTTTAAATACTTTGATACAAAGATTTATCTCTTTATAATACATTTTTAGAATGCATTAATGTAACTACTCTTTTGCTTTCTTGGCCCTCTTGCCATGCATCCAGTTGGCTCTAAATCAGGAGTCTGTACTTCTGTCACTCCCAGGCCATCAGGAGCTTGTGGAAAGGTACAAAGGCGCCATAGCCAGGATTGCTTTAAGGGAGAGAAATAACACATTTTTAAGAGATAAATGAAATACAGACACTACTGAAAAATCATCAAGATATCGCTATGAAGACATATTTCCATTACAGTCTTGAAGTCATACATTAAAAGTTCATATTCATGATTTAATGAGTTTTAGTGACAAGAAGGTACAGAAAAGGCACATAGACCTAGTTTTAAAGATATTGTTTTCAATTTCCCATGTGTAGTTCATGTGTTTTTTGTATTTCCCTACTGGGTCTTTGAAGAGAAGACTACATACGAAACATGTTTCCATTAACTAGGAGAAGAATGTGTCATGCTACAGGCAAATGAGTTCACACTTCACATGACAGGTTTATGCTTCACCTCGAAAGGCTGTTATTGAGCAGTTGACCAGTTTACCGCTAAGTGCAAAGAATTGGAGTAAGTGTGTCTGGAGGCAGCTGAATACCTAAGGGCTGTAGTCTTATGCCTTAACTCAACGAGCCAGATGTTCTACAATAAGAGTTTAATTTCAGACGATCCTGCCTTTAGTTAATAGCAAAGATATGAATCTGTAATGTGATATCCGAGTGACGCAGTGGGGAACCCAATAAATCCCGGAGCAGCACTGAATGGCAGGTCACACACCCTGATATGCAACGTGTTGCTTGTGTTCACACAGTAGGCAAATGAGATCAGTTACCATTCAAAGTAGCTGTGTCCCTTGTGGTTGCCACCATGCAATCCGTGATCAGGTGTCAGCAGCTGCACCCCCAGATGGAGCTCTGCCTCCCCCTGCAGGTGGCCCAGGTAACGGATCGTTCCCGTGCTGACCCGTCCCGACGGCAGCATGATCCTGACCCGGTGACCCAGCTCCAGGTCCATGGGGGAATGGGGAACAAAAACCCGGTGAGGACCTTTGGACGACCTCCATGACCTCACACTGGAGGGAGAGAGGGTTTAGTTTTACGTTTTTTTTAGTAGTCCAGTGAAATACACTTAAAAATATGTAACATGTATTAAATCTTAGACCACTTCACCTCAGCAACATCATAGACTCTATGCATTACATGCACACAATGTTGACAATATCTGGTTTGCTTACTGCACATATTTTATATTTTATTGCATTCTATTTCAATGTAAATGACTGCTTTATATTATTATCTATTTTACTATATTTTGTCTTTTTTTGTAATGTTATTATAGTGTTCTTAAATATAGTTTGCTATCTGTGTTTATTTGAGTTTTCTTTTACTTTTAAGTATGCACCACAACACCAAGTCAAATTAGCGACGCCCACATATGTATGATTTCACTGCGTCCGTGGGAGCTCAGGCCCCTCCTTATGGGAGCTCAGCTCCCATTGGCTCCCACATAACTCGAACCCTGCCTATAACCAAGGGCTGTCATTGTTGAAGTTTTTTCAGCCAAACATGACCTTGCACCTACAATTCAGCATTTCTCAGTGAGACTAAGACACGTCCGTACAGCAAATGTGAAGCTGTGTACAGCAAAGTATAGTGAAATCCACCTCATAGCAGCTGGAAATCCTATGATTTGCATTATTCGCCTGTTAATCTGCACATAACTGAATAGTAAAACATGATTTTACAGTACTGGACAAGTTCCTGCCTGGAAGCAGGTATTAGGAAGCCTGAAAGTAATGCTCCCTCCCTCCTAACCAGGAAACAGTCCTGCACACAACCCACGTAAACTGTTGTTTTTTTGGGTGCAGTTTATGCAAATCAGGGAAAGAATCAGGTCACGCCAAGTAAGTTTACACAGACATAGAATTTACTTTAGGTGATAATGGTGTATGCATTAATCTAGTAAGAGGAAGCAAGAAGTTAAGAGCAAATAAAAAGTAGTGTGACGTGTATTTTGTAAACATTTAGAACATTTAAAGTAAAGAAGAATACAAAAAATACAAAAAAGGAAAAACAGTGTGTGCCGTTTTCATAATTTAAAAGTGATATAGCTGTGTCGTTTTAAAGAGGTCAATAAATGAGTGACCTATAGAGGTCGCTGTTTCCCTTTTTCAGGTCACTGTGCTGAGATAATCTAACTCTAGCTGCTGCTTGTTATGTGCTGTACAGATATGAGAACGGTCAATATGAATCTAAACCAACTCTCTACCAATCACTGTACCTGGAGGCTGAAGATGAGGAGGAGGAGGAGGAGGAGGAAGAGGAAGGTCTTGGGCTCAGAGACACTGATGAGAAGAACTGACTGCCTGACAAACTGCTTACGTCGCCTCTTGATGACACATCAGACCCTTTGTGTTGGCGCATCATTCTTGAGAGACCTCCTGTACATGAGAGTCGACATTGTTATTGAATTTAGAAAGCATACATCTGAATGAGCTCACTGTGTTACTGTCATTTACTTGAACACTCAAGTGTTTCTCCATTGTTCCCCACCGACTCTTCATCACAGCCAGCCTCTCTCACCGACACAGCCTGAGAGGCCAGCTGGGGAGAGAAGAGAAATTATTATTACCACTGGTGGAAAGTAACAAAGAACATGTACTGAAGTTCGTAGTGCTATTGATACCTTCCAACTACATATAAAGAAAAACATACATGAAAATATGATCAGGATCTAAAATATCATCATTGTTACTGATTAAACTGTGAAGTAGTTCAAATCAGCTCTAGATAGATAGATAGATAGATAGATAGATAGATAGATAGATAGATAGATAGATAGATAGATAGATAGATAGATAGATAGATAGATAGATAGATAGATAGATAGATAGATAGATAGATAGATAGATAGATAAGTAGATAGATAGATAGATAGATAGATAGATAGATAGATAGATAGATAGGTAGATAGATGGGAAATGATTTAGTTACAGTAGCAGCAGTTTAGGCGTTAAAAAACGTTAAAAGTTGGAAATAAGTTATCAACGTAATGAAATAATAAAATAAAAACAATAAACAGCGGCAAATAAACATATCTACAGTAGAAAGTACATGAACCACAAAGAATGCGAAACATAAAATGTTAAAGATAAGTTAGACAGTTCTATGAAAGAACAATATATATTATTGATTCTCTCACATTTGACTAGAACACTGACAGTAGCCACTCTGCTTTGTGAGTATTTTTATTATGTATTTTGTATGTTTAAAACTTCTGCTTCCAATACTTCTGTACTTTTTCTTACATGAAATTTTGCATGCAGGACTTGGAGTATTTGTATACTGTGGTATTGTTACTTAAACAAGTAAACCATTGAATACTACTCACTACTTTAACCACATGCAAACACACCTGATTACATAGATCCTCTTGCTTTCTCTGCAGCTGCGTAAACCTCCTCTCCCATGATGCTTTCTCACAGGCGGCCCTGGCCTTGATTGCCAGAATCTCTTTCTCGGTTTTTGTCAGCCTTTTATGAAGAGCTCCTTCGCGGTCTGGGCTGCCTGGTATGACTGCAAACCCTTTACTTTCAGAACCTGATAAATAAAGTAAAATGAGCTCAACACATCATATCTCTGCCTACACAGATGTAAAGTGTAATTATAGTAGAATGCAAATATACCTTTGGCCTCACAAACTTGATAAGACAATACAGCTTGTTGTTGGTTTACCTTGATATATAATTTTTTTTCCGTCATTACATTTTAATTAGAGTGATACCGGAAGATTCACTTTTATTGTCTCCCAAAAAAAAACATAAGGACCAATGCACATCCCTTTCATGCATGAATTATGAAAGCCTCACTTAGGATTTTTTTACCAAGTCTTTAAACTTTGGATTGCTCTTGGGGCATGACAAACAAGATTTTAATTTTAATTTATTTTTATCTAGTTTTTTCAAATTTAGAAAAAAAATGTTTTATATGTCCACTCAGGTGGACAGTATGCGTTAAAGTCTGAACTGAAAACATGTACATTTGGAAAAAATGATAAATAAAGATGTGCAAACTTAAAATTACATTATAATAAGTATATTGATTTAAGGCCCAAAAAGATATTGCAAATGAAGTATTTTCAAGAAGAACAGTAGCAGTACAGTATGAATTGTTGTTGAAATATAGCCAGTGATGCATGACGTCCACTTTAGTGGACAGGTGAATAATCATAATTTCCTGCAAAAATCAATTAGTAATAAAATCAATACTTTGACAATTTATGAATTATATGATTCCTTAGTTGTTACTTGATGTCACCAAATGTTTTATACCTTCAGGGACCGCTTTCCATAAAAGGATTGGCAGGATATCCGTAGGTGACTTGAGCTGTGTCTCAGGTCGGTTATTTTCATTTCCTCGCTCCTCGCTCGTCGGTCCTCGGTATCACCGGCAGTTGATTTGTCTGCGCCATCTTGAGTAGCGTCCCATGGCTCTTATTTCTGCCGGAGGACCGAAGATCGAGGAGCGAGGAGCGATAATGGAGGAGCGATAACCGAGGAACCACCAGACCATCCTCCGGTGAAATCCTCAGACACTCGCCCCGCCCCCTTACTGTGTATCGCTCACTGATTGGACGATGCAGCGCATGCACTGTCAAGACTTCAGCTGTGCGGTGTCATCACAAACGGACGTCGCTTCACCTGACGCTCCGGAGGAAAGGACGTCCCATTGCTCTTAAAACTCATTTCCCTGCTTCTCGTGGTTGCGTCTCTCCATGCTTCCCTGGTGGGAGGGACTAAACGCAGGGGAACGACGCAAGTGAGGGACGCAAGGATTCCATTTAACCGACCTGAGACGCAGCCTTGGTCCATCTGGCTTTCTGTCGTTCATCTTGGTTTAGAGAAATGTATTATGCACTTACACTGACTTTCCACTGAGTGGCAGTGTATGGGATGATGCAATAGGGTCCTATGTAGTGGCTGATGGTGCAACTATGCCATCAAAACACATGCATAAGAAAACACCTTTTGAAAAGCTGTCCACTGTAGTAGCCTGTGTCAAAGGGTTTGCTTGTGGAGCTAAAACATATCAACATCTCTGAATATATTTAAGCCTGCTAAATATGTTTTAATTAAAAGTAACGATTTTATTGGGCAGTGTTTATTGCTGAGTTTATGAGATCCTTACCCACAAGTTGTTTCAGCTGTCGGCTCGTGTGTTCTTGAATGTGCCTCTCCCTAGGCAAGAATTTGATGGCATTATATGGGCATATCTGAAATGCAAATAATGACGGTTTATAGTCACCATAAAAAGTACAACAATTATCTAAATGTGTTATTGAGAAAACATTTAAAGGGCACATTTCACAGAGCTAACACTTACCCAGAGGAACCTGCAGGTGCACAAGATCCCCTTGAATGTCCAGGTAAACGCAGTCAACAGGATATATGAGGTCATGATGAAGCATGTTCACTTCACGCTGTTCTGACTGAGATAAACATGATTACTGTTAATGTGATTTACCTGCTACAGCCAGTGGTGAACAGTAACGTCATACACTTACTCAATAGCTGTTCTTTAATACAATTAACAAGATAATCCTACTTTACTTTTATATCTATTTCCTGCTAATTTATACCTTTATAGGCAAATACTGTTCTTTTTACTCCTCTACATTTATTAGACAACTTTGGTTACATTGAAGATTCAGAATATTAATACAAAACATTCAACTTGAATGATCCCTCGGTCAAATTCACCTGGTAGAACATGTCATAAAAAATACTCAAACTTAAACAACTATAACATTAAAGTGTTAAAAAACAATAATGCATCAATTATTCAATAATATAATTTGTATATGGACTGTTGTGTAGACTGATTACTTGGTATTGTTATGCTTATACTTGTGTACTTTTACTTAGTTACATTTTATAATGCAAGACTTTTAGTTGTAAGTATGTCTACACTTAATGTAATGCCGCTTTTGCTTAAGTAAAATATCTTAGTGCTCTGTCCCGCTCAGATTGAAGCTCATAAATAGGAGAGGTACTTAATCTAAAATTAGGTCAGATCTCTAAAATACTGTGTATTGATGACCAAAGTTGCTGTTTGTGGTTAGTTGAGTCTAGAGATCAGGTGTAGGCTGCTAAAGAAAAGTAGGCCGTCTGCAGCTTGGTGCTAACACACTATGATCTTAAACACAAACAAACACATGCAGGGAAGCTTTCTATGGGAATAACCAGATGGAGCTAAACACTGACCTTTGCCAGAAGCTCAACTGTAGGATGGGAGGAAAAAATCCCATGTGTGGTCACAAGGAAATGGCGCCCATGTCTGCTCAATGCTGTCCTAGTCCATTGTGAATGCTAATGTGGCGCACAAGGCTAACTGACCTGTTATGCAGCAAGTGTGTGTGAACCTGGTAGGTAAACCTTCTCTAATCCTCTTAGTCATGCACTGACACAGGCCAGTTGCATCCAGGTTGCTTAATTTGGGCTACTGAGCTATAAACGATGTGAATAAGCCTCCACAACTCCTGTTAGAGGATTCAGGGTCCTTAGGTTCAGTTGTAGCTGAAGACATACTATGCTAAATGTAGGCCAACAAATATGCTGCTTTTTAAAAAAAATCTAGATTTCCCACTTATTTGTCAACATACTTGGCGTACATTTTACAAACTATGACATCACACATATGTTTTCTTCTGCCTGTACTACCTCGTAATTTGACTCCTGAGTTTTTACTCTAAGTAAAATATTAAAACCCAAGGGACTTTAGACTTTTTCTCAATGGTCATTGAGGTATGTGTGCATAGTTTACCATAAAGAACAGATAATAGCTTTCAAGTACAGTAAGTGGACAGTGACACTTGCTGTCAAGTGATAAGTTAAATATTATAGCCTAATATATTGTATATACTATTCAAGATGTCTTTTTGTTATTCTTTACAATTGTTCCTAAAAATCAACCAGACATTTTTGGTACTTTTGTTCACTTTGGTATCTCCACTTGATTTAAATACAAATACAGTCTTAACAACGTTTATACAAACAACATGAGGTAATTGTAAGAACTAATGCCCATTGCAGGGGAGTTTAAGATTAAAGGTGGGGTATGTCATTTATTTCAGAAACACTTTTTGTTATATTCCATGGAATGCTCTTAACATCCCGATAGCAATGAATATATTAAATGCTTTGACAATAAATACATTACAAAAAATGTAATCTGTGGAAGCCGTGGCGCTGTAAAAAGTACGACCAATCATCTGAGCCGGGCTGGCTAAAATAACTGGATGGCCTACCTGCCTGTCAGCCTTCCACCTGTGCACAAACTTATCTCGTGCCCTCATTGGTCATGTGTGGGATCGTGCGTGTTGGAGGAGGGGCTCTGTAAGGAAGGGGCAGATTTTTTCCGGTTGTGTATTTTCAAATTCTAGCGCACTCGAGCTGGTTTCTCCAAAATTACATACTCCACCTTTAAGCATGTCATGGGGATGAATTGATGTCTAATGCTGTTTATATTGATTGTATTATATATTTAGTTTTAAGGGAAAATATTGTTTGATATGATCATCTTTAAATCAAATAACCTCGAAATCAGGGCTTAGAGACTTGAAGCTAGGAATGTTGACTGGTTGTTTTTTGTTACTGCATGCATACAAAACCCTTCTGTTAATATCCAAATTGCTGGAGCATGAACCCAAAATGTGTCTCTTTGTGGACACGGTGCTTTGTGTTTATTATTTCACAAAAAATTATAAATGTATTATAAATGTATTGCCATTAACAAATCCTCATGTTGTGGTTTAGACCACATGTGTCAAACTCAGGGCCCGGGGGCCAAATCAGGCCCTTGGTGGATTTAATTTCGGCCCGCAGGATAATTTTTAATTACTATTAGATCTGGCCCGCTGGTATATTGCACGCTGTAGTGCCGAGAGATAGGAGACGGAGGCGGTACATCAAAGGTGCAATAGGTAGCTTTATTGAGGAGCAGAAAAGCACATGTTACTGGCTTGCAGTCCGAGTAGAGAAGAGAAAGAGAAAGGAAGGAGGACACAGTATATACCCCGGAGGTACTGTAAGCATAGTGTCCGTGCGGAACAATACCCCCAACCTGTAGTTCCATGAGTGAATGATGTATTAATAAGTGATCACTACACAAGCCCCCCTCCAGAATTCAAACATGGCACAATCCTCGCGTCCGGGAGGAAGCACCACAGGGGCCGAGGAGGGTGGGGTTGCATGTGAGGGCCGGGCCAATAGCGGCCGCTGTTAGCCGTTAGTCATCGTTGTTAGCCGTTAGCTGCTAGCCGTTGTTAGCCGTTAGCTGTCGCTGTTAGCTGTTAGTCGATGTCGTCGGCCCCGGAGCCTCTGCTGGGCGGCGTGCCCCCACCAGGGAAGGTGTCGCTGC
>NW_011369947.1:15490501-15520410 GCF_000735185.1 Notothenia coriiceps
CGACCAATCCCGTTACTGTCAGTTGCGGAGGCTATTCCACGAATGCAGCTGCGTGTTAATCCGGAAAGGGGGACACCTATTCGTGTCAAAAGTGGGTCCGTCTACCGTCGGACTTTACACGGTCTCTGGGTTTTCGGACCTACGTCAGGTCCAGCAGCGGGCTATCCAGGATTCCTAAATACCCGAGGTCGCAACCATGCTAGAGGGGGTTCCCCCGAGAATATCCTCCGCGCGATTCTCCATGATCTACGCTTAAGTCCTGTGGGCGGGTCACACATCTGGGATAGCACTATGCATCTGATCTTCATACCATCCGGTCCAGTGGGCTGGCAGCATCCATTATTTTGGACAGTGTAATACCATACAGGAACTCAGCCTTGGATATTCCACTATTAATGATCTGGGACATGCAGACGACCCTACAAATGATCACAAAAACATTGGTTAACATTCCATTCCTTTCCATTTCTCTCCTCCTTTCCCCATACCTTCCATCTCTTCATCCTTTTTAGTCTTTCTGTCCTTACTCTTTTCTTTTTGTTCATTCTTCTTGTTTTCAACCACGTCTTCTCTCTCCTCCACTCATTGTCTCCTGCATGATTCAACAGATTACCCATTTAGTCTCATTCACCTTTTTGTTTGCATTTTTTTTAACTCTGTTTTTTTATTCTCAAACACGCCAACACACGATGTAACCGGCAATGCTCGGTCCTTTTTATACGCCATGCTCACTGTTCCCATTATGCACCATCATACCACTCCGGGCAATAGATGTATGTTGTTCTTAAATTATCGCGGCGATTCAGTTCCCCTGGGTATTGTAAAATGAAACTAAGTTACTCAGACTACGATGGATAGTAGCAGATAGATTATGGTGGGGTTATTAAGCTACATTTTATTGTGTGACTGTACCTGTGCAGTTCCTCGCCTGGGGACTTCCATCACTTTCTCTCTGCTCTTCTAATCTCTCTGTTCCTCCTCTCCTCCTCTCCTCCCTCATCTCCCATCTCTCTCTCTCTCGTCTCTCTCTCTCGTCTCTCTCTCCTCTCTCTCTCTCTTCCTCTCCTCCTGTCCTGTCTCTTCCCTTACAACAGCCCTGAGCTTGCATTCATATCTGAGTCACGCTGTCACAAAAGAAAACAATCTATGTACTACTGCTCCTCAATGGGTTTTAGCGGGGTTATACATTAGATACACACCGCGTGCAGGTCAACAACCCCCTATCTTGTTGCCCCAAGCCTCAAAAAAATTGTTGAAAATGAACGTTTGTTAAAAGGTAATTCCTTCTTGACATTGGATGAATGTAATTAACTTTAGCTCTCTAGCCTAGTTTTAGTGCACACAATTTAAACAAAGTATAGCTCGATAGCTGCAAATATAAGTTAGTGTGGGCATTGTTGTCGGTACGTCCCTGACTAGCGTACGAAGGCGGTTCACAGAGCAGGACTCTGCTTGTCCATGATGATCCTGATGAACCAGAAACACAAGCAGCCCGCTGGACTCAGGATACGCTCATCCCTGCCCTGACTCGCACTGATCGATACAGTCGGGGGCTGGCGGTGGTGTTCCGTTGGGATGCATGTCGTCTTTTTCTGTTTGCTTTAATTCGAGGCACTGTACGAGTTATAAGCGCCCAGCCATCGTCAGATAAATGGAAGTACTACAAAGAACCACGTTTAGTGCAGTTATTTCACAAGTTTAGTTATATACACAGCTCGGAAAAAATTACCGAGGTCCGGACCTCGGTGACCTCAATGGTGGACACGGCCCTGGCGTCCAGTGTGTTTTTTGTGGATGAATTCCCCTAAGGGAGGGAGGCGGGGCCAGTCCATGTAAAGATTTATAAAAAAACACATACTTTTAAAAGACTTAAAATGGTCAAAACTCAAGAAATTATGTTTTTCAAGGATGGTACAGTGGTGGTTTGAATATGGCTTTCTGTCAAACACCTTGATAGCTCTCTTGTACTGCTGTTCTATTGGTTTAAGGTTTGTGGCACAAGCAAACGACCAGTTTTTAAAACAGTATTCAATATGGGCAATGATGCTTGTCATTGTTAAAACATATGCTGATATGTCAGGAGCAGTTGATTTAAATGTAGTGTTATTCCTATTGCCCTTTCATTAATGATGTACAAACAACTGGCCAAAGGCTATATTGTTGTCCACAGTGAAAATTAAATATTGATATAGCACCAGCTTTCACCCCAGATTTCATTGTGTTAACAAATATGTTTTGTTTGCACAACAATTTGAATTTAATAATTCATCAAAAGGGATAGAGGCCATTATCATTCAGTATGAGCCCTGTGCGGGCTCCAGATGTCAGGGATCATGTCCTCGTGCCGACGATACATGCAAAGTCTGTGCCCTCTTTTATGCATTATTGAAAGGAAATTCTGCAAGGTGGGTTTAGACATGGGCATGGGGACTGATACATAACATGTATAGGGGTGACCTGAGACTGTCTGTCAGGAAACAATCGTGACAGAACTACAAAGACTTATTTACACATATATTTTGTGTGATCACCTTGACTTTATACAAGCAATCACTTTAACACAAGAGGGATTTATTCTTATCATGTGATATAATAGAAAGAGAGCTTTGTAATTAGGTCAAACCCATTTATTATCCTTTCATTTGTGAAGTACAATCATTGTATTTCAGCACAGAGTTTTCCCTCCGTCTGATCCGACAATGAATACTTGTTGTTTAAAGGTGAAAAACTCACAGGGCCACAAATCCAAGGTACAGAGAGATCATAGCGTCCCAGCGGGCTATAACATTAGTCACCAGCTTCATGTTGGTCATAAATCTAACACAGCGGCATCTTGACTCCGCCTGGGAACACAATTGCAATTCTTAAAACAAAACTTATCCTTTATTTGTCATTACTGGCTGAAAGGAGGTTGAAAAACATTGGCAATTACAACTCTAACCTAGAACATCCAAACTGCATTGACCACTCTGTCAGCCCTCGGTAACAAAGCTTGACTTGACATTCTGTTAGCAGCAGTGAGGGGGCTGCTGAGAAGAGGGGAAGTGGTGGCTGATAGGCGTGACGGAGAAGAGAAAGAGGGAGAGACAGGGGACGCCTGTTTGGGATTTACAGCGGTGGCGTGCTCACCTAGCAGCTGACCGTACTGCTTCACAGGTCAGCCGCTCTAACCGGACTCCATTAATACGCCAGTACACCTTGTGGCACACTTAATGCTCCAGTGCGTCCACCACCTTGGGGACAACTTCACTGGCACTTTACTCCAGAACAGAGTTAGAAAGGGAGGGGGCCCGGGGTCCAAGAACAAAGAAACCCTCTGTAAAAGAGAGGAGGGGTAAAAGAAAAGTCACATCAAAAGTTTCAAGACTAGTTTTCCTCACTACAGACTTATAAGTTCTTTACAGTAAAGTTTATATGGAGTGAACTTTCACAGCTTCAGGTCATCCATGAAAATGTTTCTTTTAGTATAAAGGTCAAAGTTAGTTGTTTTCTTGCTTTGGAGTTGACTCAGGTTCAACTCATATAACAGGTTTCTCTTTTTTGGCCCTGTAGCCTGAAGCATACTTTAGGGACGGGCACGGACATCATGGTATAAATGTGTTTTATGACCAGGCAGCTGCCGGGGGCAGACTGTTTTTTATGCTTTCTGGCCGAGTACAACATGGCCACCTGCTTGGTGTAAAACCCTCACTGCAATGCTGGGCTTTATGAGCACGTTCGGCAACTAAACAAAGATATACAAGGACGTGTGCGCGGGGAGCTGCCTGCTGCATATGGTGTGCACTTAAGCAATTCATCGGTGCCATAAGCATCAGCGGGAGAAAATCCTCAGCTCCTTGTGCCTTTCAGAGCACTATTGGACCTGAGGGACACTGCTTGGTTCATGAACCTACTGATGAATTACTTTCCTCTGCAAGTCCACGTTTCCCTTAAGCGTGACTGTGTGTGTCATTCCTCTGACAACTCTGTTTGCCTAAGCTCCAGAAAGCCCGCTGATTATCCTCAGGCCCTGGGCGGACGTTCTGCAATGGGAGGGGATTCACAGATGATCACCCCTAGGATTCACAGCAATGAGCCTGTGTTTGGGCTGCGGTGAGTGGCACTCAACCACCTGCTCTCCTGATAAACAAGTTCACGTATGAGGAAGAGGGAAGATGATTATTAGAAGCATTTCAGAGTGTCATCCCTCCCCCTCTCCTGCTATCTCACTCTCACAACTGCGAGCGGCAGAACAGAATGACTCCCCGCCAGTGAATAATAAGGAAGTTTATGAAACGTGACGAATGCAACGGCGCTCTACATGACATACCAATGAGGGAGGCGCTCCAGCGTAACAAATGCTACATCCTAATATCAACAGTCACCTTGATACTCCCTCCCCAGAAGGACACATCATGGAGAGAGTTTTAGCACACGGTATAATGCGGTGACACTGCAGTCCCAGGGTGGGGCACAGCAGGTGGATGGACACGTGCAGGCGGCGTGGCAGCACAGCGGGAAGGCAGCAGGACGACGCAGAGCAGGAGGGCGGGGTGGAAGGAAGTGTGGTCGCACTTTCTGTGCAGGGTCGAGTGTGCAGCGTCACCTGTGAACCGACATGCTGGATGCATATTCTGTCGCAGCGAGGAAGTGTGTACATGACTCAGATACAGCTGTCACTCAGTGAGTGAGTCAGATCAGACACACATGCTCATCGAGACACCCGCTTGGTGTGATACGCATGGAGGAAATGGAACAAAGTGACACAGAATGTGACTCCGCTGACCTCTGACTCGGTACGGTAGCAAAAGTTGTGCAAAAACTCTAATATGAGGAACACGGGTTTGTGAATAAATTAAAGACATTAATGTATTTATTTATTGGAGATGCCTAGTGTCTTCACTTTACAATCTTAGCAGAAGCTACTGAGAGTGACACCATTGTGATTTAAATCCGAACTGTGAATGAAGATAGTATAAATCTGAGCAAATACTAGGTGTTTACTAGTTTTGTGTTCTCACAGATTGTGATCCCTAAAAAAAGTTATAGATTAGATTTTGTATTTTTAGGTCTTGTAAACAGATGCATTTTATTCATCATGAAAAAATAGCTGCTTGATGCAATGTTTTGCATTTCTATTTGCTAACACACTCGTAGTCTTTTTCCGTTCCGGCCTATATGCTGGAAAATGTCTAGCTCCCTTAGCACATTTCTGAATTCAAGAGCTACACATGCAACTTATAAATTATTCATATACAATTATAAAAATATAAAAATCATAGAAGAATTAATATATATTCAAAACAGTCGTTGCCCATGACCTTAAACACAACAGTAATGCGTCATCTAAAGTATCTGCCCGTGTGTTTAGCTAGCTGCACACTGAGATTGCAGTTGTGTGTTTGACATCACGCTGCGGGTTCGTCTCCAGGTTACAGCTCCTGTTCACCCTCACTCTCCTCTGAAGGCCACTCTGCCAGCCTCGCAGGTCATACTCCGCTGCGACAAAACTCTACTTCCTTTGCTTGCTTGAACACTTTGAACCTTTCAGAGCAAAATTAGTTGTTATGTCTCAACTAGAGCATTATTAATAATAGCTCGGGTTAAGAGGCATAGCTAAAAAAACTGTTAGGAAGCCTGAATGGGATGCCCTCTATTTTGTGTGTGTGTGTGTGTGTGTGTGTGTGTGTGTGTGAGAGAGAGCGCGCATGAATGTAAGTTTGTATTTGTAGGGTCAACCCTTTTATCCTCGTCTTTCAGCAGTGAGTGTTTGTGCGTTTCTGCATTCTCCGCAGGGACTATTTCAGTGGAGGGCAAAGAACACAGAGGAACTTTGAAAGAGCTTTTATGTACTTTTGAGTGAAATGATCCTAAGAAAGGCTTTTATGAAAAAGAAATACTTTTTTATTCAGGCTTCCACATCCAGAAAGGCACTTACTCAATTACTGAGCTCCTTTCCTCCCTTTTTACATCCATCAATCCCTCCTCTATTCTTAGGCCTGCCTCTGTGTTGTGTGTGGAGGCATTGCCATGGGCTAAGAGCAAGAGCTTAGTAGTAGAGCAATGTAGGGCACGTCAGTGAGTGTACAGTGAGTCAGCAGTTTGTAACCACTTTTTGGCCATATTTTAAGCCTGCAAAACATGATGCAAACCGAGAAAAAGGCAACATTTGATTACTAATTTGGTCAATGTTGACTTTTTCTTAAGTCAAAGTTGATTGCCCTCAATCTTTTTCTGGATGACTAATAAGTGAGTTTTGAAATTGTTTGAAAAGAACAACAACAAAAGAAACCTGACTTTGCACACACATTAAAAATAGGGCACACACAGATAAGGCTGATACTGTATGACAAGCTAACTGAATGAGAGGTAAACTCATTCTGTCGCCCTCACTTTCGCATCTCAGCTCTCTTTTAACTCCAGCCTTGTCACTCAGTAGCCTGAAAGGCAAGACCTCACACAGGTTTGACAGATAAAAGTCTCCTCACTTCATTGCTGTTTGACATTTTGCCTCCCAGAAAAGTTTCTCTCCCTCTTCCTCCCTTTCTTCCTCTCCTTCCATCTTACGAACACCAACACACATTTATATATACTGGATTTGAGTCCATCTCTTCTTCCCCTGTCCATCTGCCAGGCAAAATGGAGCCTCAGACAAAGGAGACGGAGGCTAACTCAGTGATCTGAATCAAATGGCAAGAGGAGGAGGGTAGCAGAGGGAAAGAGGAGTGATGGGTGCCAGGGAGGGAGCACTGGAGACGTGGGAGATGGAGGGGTGGGATGGTGAAGGCAGGCATGAGGGGCTAGATGTGAATTTTTCTGACAGGTTGAAGTCTCCTCTGAGCTGACCCTCTCCCTGCTGGGAGCCATGTCTCGTCGATGTGGGCGGTGTGAGGCAGGATGGAGAAAAGGAGATATAAGAAGGAGCAATGAACTGTGATCATGGAAATAACGTACTGAATGCAGCAATGATCAGTAGAAAGAAAGCAGTATTTCAATCTGAGCAACACCAAAGCATAAACTCTTGAAGGAATGCGTCGGTATTACATTCCCCAAGTAAGGTTAATACCACCATCACTCAGTGTCAAGCAGCATTATTGGACATAGTGTTACAAGCCATCAGTTGAAGTATAGTGACACAGAAGACACATCTGCTGTCTGGGTCATTTTAAAATTTCATGTACTGAAAAAAGCGTATTGATTTCCAAGTAGTAACACTCGGGCAGGGCGGACTGGACAAACACGGTGACAAGTGACTGCAGGGTTGAGAGGGAAAAAAACAAGATGAAGAGGACAGATCATTGCTTTGAATGTCTGGGGAGGAAGCCTGAGTGTCCTTTAGTGTGAGAGATGAGTAAAATGTGTCATGGTCAGATGGTTGAGTAATGCAAACGTGTTAATGCATGATGCCAGCTCATTCTGGTGCTAAAAATAGTTATTTAATCAACTTCTCAATCAACACAAGATTAATTAATATTCTTTTTGCCAAAATAAAAGTGTATTTCTCAGAATGTCAGCGTTTCACTGTTAAATATTTTTTAAGCGTTTACAAAATAAAAGCAGCAATTTGATGGCATTTCTTGACCTCTCTTTTTTAGATACATTTATGAAAACAATTGTTAGTAGTGTCTACAGACATACTAAGAGCTCTGTAAGGCTGCACTCGGGCACAGTAGGCTTCAACTAAATGCTAATATAACCATGCTAACGTACATAATGAAAACGCTATGATACGAGTAGGTATCTTTATCATGATTAGCATGTTGACATGACACCATTTGCTACTGTAATTAGCACAGAACTGATTTGTGTAATTACACTTTTTCTGGCATATATACTCAAACATCTGCTATGATGTTTTTTAATGATATACAATACAATGACATTTCACTTTGACTCCTTTCATGCCTTTTTGAATGACTGAATTTTTCAATGGTCCGGCTTTTGAGAAACTATGTTTTAAATGTACTGAACATTTAAAAATAAATGTTTCCAGATGTTCTTACAGCTGTGACACTGTATCCAGCTCTGGCATATTCTTAAAAGTACATATTTGTTTTGTGACATGGATGCCGATGCATAGCAAAACAATTATTACACACTTTCATAGGGACAACACTAGGCTGTTTATGGCACACACACCTGCATACAATTAAACAAGAACATTCTTTCACAGAAAATTCATTGAGACACCCATTCGCCCTGAACACACACATATGTGCATTTGTCAAACTCCCATAAGATTCCTCCTCAGACAGAATTAGTTCAGGTAAAGAGGGAATCGTTACTGTTGTCTCATCTCCATAAATTTTTGCGTATTGTCAAGTAGGTGGAAATGCAAAATGCAACATAATTATGTTGCTCTCCCGCTGACAACTGATCTGTCACCAGGCGTTAGAAACACGTCTGTGTATAGCATGAAAAAGAGGGTGGGCAGAGAAATGAGAACTTGTGTGGGCTTGGCTCATCTCTCAGACTCTGACAAGGATACTTACCTGGAGGTTGTGAAATAAATAACAGGATGAAAAAATAAAATAAGTATACCTGCCACACACACACACACACACACACACACACACACACACACACACACACACACACACACACACACACACACACACACACACACACACACACACACACACACACACACACACACACACACACACAACTGTACTCCTAAGCTCATCAGCTGAACACACTTTCCGTATCTCATTCCTAGTTCTACCATCCCAACCAAGACAGATCTCTCACCCTTGGTACAAAGCGCAATTACACCAGACCAGACACAAATAGCATGGAGGTATAATCTTTCTGAATCACCTGGAAAAGTCAAGAAGATAAAAAAAAGCCGCCATTCTTCATAGCTGCCTTGCAAGGAACTAGGTTGGCCTCTTTCAGCCTGTTTACTCACAGCCAAGTACAAATTAACCTCCCAAGATCAACAATAAACCTAATTAGAGTTGTGTTCTGCAGCACACATCTCTAAACACAGATCACAGCTTGTTGAGAGATAAATCTCCATCTGTCTCACTCACACTGGGAGGAGGAGAGACACCAGAAGAACCGTCCCAAGACTCAGAGGCAGTGTGTGCGTGCGCGCGTGCGTGCGCGCGCAGAGGAAGAGAGTGCGTGCGCGCGCGCAGAGGAAGAGAGTGCAAGAGGCCCTTGTGGACACAGGGTTACTTCCTCATGTCAGCCTTAATTTGATTATGTCATGCTGGAGCGGGATAGCAGTACATGGCACATGCAGGGGGAACACAGCAATGGATTTGAGCATGTTTGGGAGGAAGAGCTTAATGCTAAGATGCTAGGACAGGAACAGCCCTGCCATCTGACCCTCAGTGCTGTGACTCAGGAAGACACAGTTCAACTTTCTTATATATTAAATATAGTCCCATGTTTTATTATTTATTATAAACTCAAATGACTTGTAATAGAATCCGGCACACGTTGTACTGTACATAGGATGCATTCTGTGTTTATTGAATTAAATAATTCAGTATCAAATAATAAACAAATGACTCTTTCCCTCCGTGTCCTCCAGTTTGGGCAGAGGAGATTTGTAGTGACGGGTGTTAGGGAATAATTCTTCCTTACTCCTAAGATATTTAACCTTATTGCCTGTTGACGTTAATAACCAACCCTGATTCTGTTATCTCCTTTAAAGAATGTGCTGCTGCACTTATTCTCAGTTTTATGACTGGTCAACTCTCGGTCACAGAGCCTAAGAGTCAGGCAAGTGATTCAGTATCACCAGATATTGGGGATATCTCCAGTGTTCCCAGGTGTTTACGCACCATCCCCCAATATGTGGATTAACTCTCTGTAAACTAGTTAAAAGGTATATCGAGAGAGAGGCGGGGCAGAATTGATGTGGCAACCCACCCGGGCAGTCAGAACCTCTGGCTGCTGACTTGTGATATGAATTCTCCGGCCGATACTTGTAATAAACATCAGTGTTTGACATCAAAGTTCCAACTCTCCTCGTGTCTCTCTGAGTCCTGACTCTCCATTGCTGCAGAAGTTTCAACAATTATTAAAAAGTGCTACCTTTTCTGGATGTATTATTTCTGACTGTGAAGTAAGTAAGTAACTTTTTATTTTTTTAAGTAAGTAATTTTCCTAAGCTGCCATTGGACATGGCAGCATTTTCCCTTTGACACTGTGCATGATAAAGTATTGGGAGCACCAAGGTCCAAATATTCTGCTTTTGTATTGGTAGGAGCTGTCTCGTTCATCATGTGCTTACACCTAGAGCTCTCTGTGATCCCTGTCCATAAGTCAGCATGGGGCAGGTTTCTTCTGCCCGCCACAAAGTATACTGAGTATATGATTTAAGATCAGAGTAAAAACAAAAGCTGAAGACTTGAAAAAACAAAGGTTCATAAAGAAATACTGTAATACTTCTGACATGTCAATAAGGAAATGCATAAAGACATAAATCCAAGAAGAAGAAGAAGACAAAGTATTTTTCAGAAACCTGTTTATGTAACAAAGTGGTTATTATTTAGTACGATGATACATTACATGATGTATGGAAGGACAGTTTTCATAACCATTTTATTTATTCATGTTCTTAAGGATACAAATAAGCTTAAACTGTTACAAATATAAATGTTTCTTAAGACAATAAAACATAATGACAACGACGAGGGTAGGCAGGGATATGGCAGCTTACACATCACGGTCGGACAGGGTTTGTTAACAGCTACGAGCGGTGTTTATTCCTTCAGCCGCAATTGGTCTTCCACAAATCAATAGCAAGCACTCACAAAGTAGGGAAGAACTGGATATGTGGCAGCTGGAAGTGTTTACCAAAAGAAAGACTTTGCAAATAGTTTGCTCTGTTAGTGGCAATGTCGTATCCAAACAACTCTTCCTCTGCCTGAGCAGAATCTTTTGTGAGGTAAAGTGCAGTCTCTGAGTCCGAGTGAGATCTGAAACTTTGCTTTGAAATAAACTGACACCAAAATGGCACCTTTTACAGAGGGTCAATAATTCATACCCCTGCCTCCTCATTCCTATAATCACCATGAGCACAAGTCAACACCGGTTCAGGTTTGTTAGCCACGAGCTAAAATATCGTGGGATGATCGACACAAAGGCCTGTTTTTCACACTAACATGATGGAACAATACAGGTTCTTTTGACCTGAAACACTCCTGCTATTTTCTATATTAATACATAACTCTGATTATCCTAAACGATGGAATGAGGGGGGGGGGGGAATGATTCAATCACTTACAGGGATGTTGAGGAATGTTGTTATTGTAGAAGTTTCTATTATAAATGAACCATTTCAATCCTTAGAAATACAACTGGCATGTTTTCCGCCGATGCTCTCCATCCATGTTATGAATTGAACTGCATCAAACCTGCACTTTTAGTGTTGCAGTCCATGTGTGGGTTGCATCACACTGTGGTAGAGAAGACGGATGATCTGAAACTTCTACAACTGCTAACACCGTAGCTCCTAGCTCATCACGCTCTACAATGGAAATTCATTTTTACAAAAGTCCAAATAAATTACATCTAACTAAATATTTTTGAGTGTTTCAAATGAGAAATACCACATGACTATCACATCAAAATCTCCTAGTTGAATGACGGTTCATAATTGGATACATTTTCATCAAATAATGGTTAAAATAAAAATAAAATACAACTTTTTAAGTCTGTACAATCTTTTTTTCATACTTTGACGAAAAAGATACCTGTACTCCCTTTGATATAGAAAATAAAATGAAAACAGAAATGTTCCGTCATTGGGGAGAACTCTGTTTTTCCAAAAACAAAAAAATAAATTGGCACATGTGAAAATAATCTGATTTGATTTAATAATCAAGAAAAAAAGTGTCAGTCAAATTGACAACCATGAACTGGTTGTTTTGGCGGGTACAGTATTCAATCAGAGGGTTGAAAAACACCAAACGTCACAGCAGACATTGGTGTAGGTGGGGATCTGATATACAATACTTTTACATAAACCGTGGTAGTGTCAGAACAGAGGGTAAGTTGAGATTAAAAAAGGAAATCATCTCCTTCCCCGCTGTACACAACACACCTTTAAACCCTTATCCTCGCAGCATCCCTTAAAACCTCATTTTATATACTTTCTCCGAGCGACTGCGTTCACCTTATATTCACAGGAGAATTATTGTCTTCTTAAATATGCAGACTTCTCAGAGCATTGTGGATGCACCTTGAGCCGAGTTGATGTGTAAAATTGCATTTTTAGAAGCATGCGAGCCGGGAGAGGAGGCATCATGAAACAGACACATCACAAACAGCAGCGGCAGATTAGTTTAAATGAAAAATCTCCATCTCTTCAGCCCAGGAGTCAAGCACACTGGATCCTATTTTGTCTGGGTTCCTGTCCGATTACTGAGCTGGCATGGCGCTCACACACAAAGCTTGAAGCAAAGCTCTGGTATGACTGAAGTAACTTGTGTTATGGTAAAAAGGGTCACTTATGCTATTAGTGTTGGGGAATTGAAGGGCCGTTGGAGACTCACTTGCTAAGACAAGCATTATCTTGTCTTCTGTGCCCCTTAGTCGATATTCTGCTCGTGCCCACTCTCCATGTGGATTCAGTGGTTGTTTTTAGTAGCATCTGCTTACAGTTTAGGGCAGGGAGGGGACAGGGTGGCCCTAGGCATGAATATATGAATAAATAGTTCACGTGAAGGAACGGTGTGACAGTGGGTCCTTACGGAGAAACAAAACTTACAGCATAGTTTCAACTGATCTGCACATTAACACCAAGAATCAGGTGTGTGTGTGTGTGTGTGTGTGTGTGTGTGTGTGTGTGTGTGTGTGTGTGTGTGTGTGTGTGTGTGTGTGTGTGTGTGTGTGTGTGTGTGTGTGTGTTTGAGCGCTACAGTGAGGGGCGGTCTGTCCCTCCTTCAGATGTCTTCCAGGTCTCCACTTCGCAGGCCTCTTTGGCACTTATCTAGCGTCTTGTGGTAGGCGTGGGCGATCATCGAGCTGGGTGACTTGCGTTGTGGCGTGAGCGAGACCTTTCCAGGACTGCACGCCGGTTGTCTGTTCGGAAAAAAGAAACAACAAAGAATCAGAAACAGAGTGAGACTGAGAAAGAACAAGAAAGTGTTGTTACATTGATCCATACTGGCACGCGGGAGCTCAACGTAATGAAAGACTGTATAGAGACACTAAGGGAGGCAGATAAAGGAGAGAAAAAACAACATGAGGCAAATCCAGGGTGATTGAGGGGAGAGCAGCAGGGGAGGACGGAGCAACAGAAGAAGCTGCTGAAGTTGAGGTGCTTGTGTCTGGTGTCATAGTAACTCCATTCAACTCCTGATACAGGCTTCCACTCAAGAGCCTCTCAACTCCTCAGAAGAAGCATCTGCACAGGAGAAAACGTGCAAACATGCACGCACACACACAGCCAAAAAAAGGGGAACACACAAGTACAAAGACTAAGTGTACTGTACGAAAGGTGCAGAGAAGGAACAAGGACGGCAAGACTTGTTTCTGCTATTCAGAAATATTCTTTGTAAGATGAAACATGGGCAAAACCTTACATTTGGTAGTTGAATAACAACCACAAAAGCAGATACATTGAAAGAATAAAATAAAAGTTGCTGCTGGTGATTTGTGGCAGTGAATGTTCCACTGTTGCGTTTGTGGTCAAATAGCACTCTGGGTTTTCTCAGTTGCCAGTTCTGTGACAGAGTCATATAAACACAACCTCCCATGCTATCCAGCCATGTCTGCCCAGAAATGCCCATGGCATCCGCCGGGCAGCCAGGTGGCAGGTGGGGTTGGACAGAACCAGGAAGCAGAGCCATGGAGATGACTGCAGGCGCACCACACATGACTCCCTGGTGTTTCCGCACACGGCGCCACCACGATGCCCATTACTCAGTGCCAGCTGCAGGGTGCCAGGCGTCCCGGGCTGGGCGTTATTTAATAGCGCTCGCTCCATCCATCATGTCAGGTAATGAGCTGAGAGTGACTTTGATGGCTAGGAACATGTACACAAACATACAGTACAGGCACACAGAGAACACACACACTCCCACCATCACAGTGGAGAACAGAAAGCCCTCCTTCAGATTGGATACAAAGCACCATGCAGATGGTGCACAGGAGGAGAGAGAGGGAAGGAGCAGAGAGAGAGAAAGGAAGACATAATGAGATGTTCCCACAAAACAAACTGATGAAAGGTTTATATTCTCCTTTGAGTTTAATGCACATTAATATACAGTTGTCGATCGTTAAAGCTAACATGCTCTGGCAGCGTTTCCAACACCATCCTCACTACTTACTGTGTGCTATACTTCTGTATCCACAGGTTGCTTTTGTAAACAGGACTTATACAGCCTGCTTTCAAAACAGGTAGTTATACTACACACAAAAGAATGAGGACAACATTGAAAAGGAAAGAAGTAGAGCACGCACTATCCATCCCTGTCAATCATTTGCAAGCCCGATTGCTGTAACCTCATATCTGGGCAATCACTTGCCTTTAACCCTCTGTTTGTCTGTCAGAGGAGGAGGAGCACAGAAAAACAGAGCTGACAGAAAACAGACTCTAATGCGGGATCATCTTGAGCTATTACTGTAAACAGGACGGACACGCGGAAAGGATCAACGAGAGGACTAAATAAAAGACTATAAATGAATTGGGAATAAAAAAAAACAAGATAAAAACTGGAACAATACACTAAAATATATATACAAAAGACATTAACCCAACCTTTCAAATCAGTTTTTCATCTTTATTCAAATGTAAGCTATCTTCATTTTTTTATCAAGACATGTCATGACAGTAAATTATAACTAGGCTACATTTTTGCCTTACTTTTGCATACTTATAATTAACCTCGATGTTGATCCAAAGTAGACACATATTGTGACATTTATGATACCATTTGACAAGCTCAGAAGAGGCAGCCATGTGTGTGCTGTGTAAACTGAAAACACTAGATACCATTAGTGCGACCACTTGTTGAAACCCTGCAGAAATAAGTATAGCATGCTGCTTTTTGTGGAATAACAAATGAAAAGAGCCCCTTTTTTTGGGGGTTGCCTGAATACCTGGGAAAGCCTTTGTCAAGGACTTCACAGAACGGGGAGGAAAACTTCAAGCAAAATGCATCTCCTATCCGACGATCCTTGAGCGGCGAGCTATTGGCTTCTCATAAAGACTTTTCTATTCCTATCTTCAGGTGCATAAAAGTCCATCTTTTCCCAACCCACATCAATCTATCACAACAATTGAACAAACAGCAGCCATTTCTACTGGGAGAGCAACATTACTACTAGCCTCTACTGAATTGAACGCTTCAAGCACACAGACAGAGAGGGAAACAAAGTGAGACAGGGGGATAGGGGGAGCGATCCACACAAAAGACTAACTCTACGGTTCTTTGGAGCACTGATTGCAACTCTTTCTACTTGCATCGGTTTTGATGGCTTCTTTACCTGCTTCTCCCAGCGGCAACATCTTTCCGAGTTACAGTAGGCGCGACACGGAGGAGCACGAGAACAGGAGAAGAAATTGACTAAAGAAGATCAGGTATTCAATGTTTCAGCAGGAACATGTTGGTATACCAGAAGATAATTAAATGCTGGCACCATGTCTCAAAATGTTACTAAATGCACCGAGGATTTCCATGAGGGCGGGCAGATGGAGGGGGAAGTCACTGACACACACACACACACACACACACACACACACACACACACACACACACACACACACACACACACACACACACACACACACACACACACACACACACACACACACGAAATACAGTGTTGCTTAAATGTTCAAGGGGTGCACAGACCGCTCAATGCACTGCTTTGAGGAAGTCACACACATACACACCCCTCTGTTTCGAACACACCCGAGCGTATCCTTCATGTATATCATGATGATCTGTGCCACCAGGGAGACGCTCTGAGACAAGAGTAATAGGAGGAGGAGAGGAAGCCAAGATTACTAAACAGCTGAGCAGAGGCCTTAAGCCGCTGTAGTCAACTCCAACCTTCTCCTGACTGTTTGCGGGGCCTCCAGTGAGATGTCATTTCATGTTATAATAAATCCACAGTTTCCCCAGTGGATTCCCCAAAAGAGATTAAATATCATAATGACTTTTGTGTTACTGTCATCTTTGGCTAATTACGCGGAATTACATCATGATGAGGCTCTATGATCCGTAAAAGAAGGAAAAGCTGCCAGTCATCTATCAAAGCCTTTCAGCATGGGATACTTTGAAGAATTGCCTTTTCGTTGGGCAGTCTAAACAAGAAGACTTTCGGAGGGATTATGCTATGTTAGTTAAATATCGTCTGGGTAGCGACAGACCCTGGAACAACATCTAAACATGGTACTCACATTCATCAGGGCCACAATAACAAGGTCAGGCTCGCATAATCACCCCTCGTGTGTGTAAATAGCTGCAGAAGGAGAGCAGGATGCATCATAGGGCATGACTGGAGCTGCATCTATTTTAGAATATCGGTGCATATCATGCAATCGCTGTCTTTTGTGCTAAACAAGTGAACAGCGGCATGATTTCTCCGACATGTCATTCCCTTTGTCTAATTCTCTCCAACCTTCTATCACCTCTTTTCATCTCGTGCACCTCCCTTCCCCTCTTCCAGCCTGCAAGCTACAGAGTAATGGAACTCCCTACACAGAAACAAGATATGGTTTAAAAATGGGATGCGAAGAGAGAAGCTATTTCTTTCTACTGAAAGTTATTGGTTGGGTATCGCAAAACTACAGTCTTGGCAAACACAGCCTCTCGTTCAGCGGTGAGAGTAATCACCCCGAAGGAGCAGGGGAGGCGAAATAGTGCAACTGAAGGAAAGGTGAGTTCAGATGCCGAGAGCTGGGGGAATAATTAGGCGGGAAGGACTGTGGGGGTGGAGAATAAAGAGTGTCATTGACCCTTTTCTATCTGATGTTACAAGTCACTCATTGGAACAAGCAGCTGAAATGTATACAAACCAAGGCATGGTGGAAGATTAAAGGATTAAAAGCCAAACATGCTTTCTCTTGGATACTGCACTATGGAGGTTAGGCTTCTTGTTTATTTTGGTGGTGGGGGAGGGTTAGCCTTGAATTACAGAAACATCTAGGTTCTTAAAAAGGTTGACTAGCTTCTTATTATGATTATGAACACAATATGATTATGTGTTTGAGTTTCTCTAAGTTACCAAAAAAAGAATAAAACAAACAAGCAAAGGCCAATGGACTATAGCTGAGCCCTTCTCACGGCGGATAAGGGTCGAACCCAACCCACAGACCTTTTCCTCATGATTTCACCTTTAAGATAATTTGTGTCTCTATAATAATGGCAACACAATTGGTATAAGTGTTGCACAAAAATCACACAGAAACACTACTTTTCTTACTTTGTCTCACAACAAAGATGAACACAGAGATTTTCTGTATTTAAGATGACTTAAAGAGAGTTGACTTTTAATCCTATGTTTTATCTAATTTACCATATTGATACATCCAGTTTCACACATCCTGCCTCAGCAACATTTCCACCCATTGATTTCCTATATGCCCTAGAATGACTTTCACAAATCCCCTTGGTAATAAACATGGTACTTTCAAAGACGACTGTTAGCTCAACGATATTTAGCTCGCGAAACCTTTCTTTGAACACAAGGATGCATCTGTGTTGTCAAACACAACGTGCCTGCATTGTATTTCAATCTGTGGAGGTTTATGGAGAAAATGTTCTCTACGACTTCCCTCCCGAGTTTAACTTTACACTACATGAAGCCAGTGGGTTTTTTTTTAGTATCTACCTAAAGTAGGAAGGTGTAGAAATGTCATGGGATCTGAGACCGCGGGGGCTGAAATCCGGTGCTTGATGTGTTTTGGTGTGCTTTCTCAGCATGCCGTTGCAGGCAGAGGCCATCAGAATAGCACGACAGAGGGAATGCCTAAGACAGGCCTGGATAAACATGCTGAGGCAAGATACAGAAATTCTCCCACTCGCTCCCTTGTGCGCCAGACTGTCTTGCATTTACTCCTTTTCAATTTTCTTCTCTTGCCCTCCTTTACTTTTCTCTTTGTAATCCCCCTTATTACTGACATGTTTACAAAAAAACCGACCACTTGTGATTTCTAGACGCCCAGGAATCACATGAAGCAATCTAAACAATGACAACACATTTGAACTTGAGATGGACACTAAATCTCATAGTATTCAGATTAGGCATGCTTGTATACAAATGAACGTTCCTGCTTGACAGTTTGTATACGGCGTTTGGAGAAAGTGAGTTTAACTGACAGATTGTTGAGATAAGTGGTAACGAGGAGAGCTTCGCAGAGAGCAGGGTGGTCATCACACACGCAATGGCTTTTGACAGCGCAAGGATGTGGTTCATCTTTCCATGCTTCTATCACCACTCTATCTAAGATGCTACTGTGATGTGCATGCTTTGCAATACCGGTGACCCAGATAGTGAATATAGCCATTATTCCCCCTAACAGCCTCTCACAACTCTCTACCCCTCCATTCCATTTAAGTCCCAGATTCTCTTCTCAAAAGCTGAGCAGTACACCGCCACTCAAAAAGTGGCAAAAAGTGCTTTCCCCCGCTTATTGCCACTAGTCCCATCTGTCCTTTTAGTGCTTTTATTGTCAGACATACAGTACGGTGCATACGTAGAGCTTGCAAAAAACATATAATCTCACTACCCCTTAATAACCCCGCTTTAAAAAGTTTAGTTGGAGAGCAATGTTTTCCTAACAGCTCGATTCAAAATAAGTTTTAGGAGAGCAGGAAATCACTGTGTGTTCATGTACAAATGCGAGGAAAGAGTAGTAGTTTACCTTCTCAGTAGGTAAGCTTTGACAGGTCTGAACCAGGGACAACCCAGCAGGAGAGTAGAAAAGAGATTTGCGTGTTTTTGTGCAGGTAAACTGTGTGTACTACAGGTAAACACCCGTTTGTACTACATGCACTTTGAGCTCTGCGTGAATCTATGTGTGTGTTAATTTCAAGAAAATCTATCATTCTTTGAAGCTCGGCTCACATTTGTTAGGTTTTTGATTGAAAACAACAAGCCTGACAGATTCAAGGTAGCACGGATTCCTTGACGGGCCCTCAGGTTCAGAAATCTTCCTGAAAATATCTCTGCCGGACCTGATTCCTCAGTCACGGAACAATGCCTCTTTGCATTCGGGGATGCAGCAGAGGCACACACAATGAACAGTTATATGAAAACTCTTCGATCGATCAGTGCCTGAGGCAAAACTCACATTCATGATTGTCCTCTCAGCAGTGAAGTTTCAGAAGGCAGACTTAAAGCTAAGTATAACCATGGAAGGAAACAAATATTCCCAAGAGTAAAATCCTTAAAACTGCTAAACACTGCCTGATGTTAGAGTTTTCTTTTCACTTTGACATTATCTCCTTACTTTTGTGGTATTAGGATGTGCAGCACAGCCTGTGCTTTACAGGGAGCAGGAGCACTAATACTGCATTTAATCAACCCTAAGGCAGCAATTTGTTGTTATTTAAAAGATCTGTGAAACCATTTTTTTTGTTATTAATAATTCAATTTTGTTCTCTGTTAAAACTGTACAACTGTCTTGTGTTGTTCTATCAGCCCCCCTAAAGAAATATTTTACAATATAAGCATCAACATTTCACATTTGATAATCGGAAATAATACTTCCAATATGACAAACTACTAATTGCTGATGATGTCTCTAATAAATAATTATATATGCAATTCTAATTAAAGCCTTTATTTGCTCCTGTCCACTCTTTGCATGGAGTGTTTCGGCAGTTTGAATGTGTACACTAGACTGAAGCTTTGATTTGGGGCTTCACCAGCAGCCTGAGACTTTGAACACAAGGCATGCAGGAGCCATGGAGAGCACAGATGGGGCTGAAGCCGAAGCCTGCGCTTCACAGGCCCGAGCCAGGAGAGAAAGTAATCCACAGGCCGTGGCACTCTGGTGCCTGGGGGGTCCAGTCACTGACCCTATAAGACTGATTGGGCCTCTGTGGGGGGCCAGACCCCCTGACTACACGGACATCAGCGTCTGGCTCGCTCCACTGAGGCTTGATCTGAACTGGACCGAGCCAAAGCGCTGACCTGCTTCCGTTTGGATTATGTTGAGGGAGCGATCTAGATCACAGATAGTGTTCTGCAAAACATGTGAAAATACAGCCTACATTTTTATATTTTACATCTTAACTCAAATAAATTCCAAGTTAACATTTCATGTGTCAAAATAGGTCAACCTACTGCCATTCATAATTTATAACATCTATCCATATATTTAGCCTCATGTCACCCCTGAAACTGATATACCTCTGTTACTATAATTACATTGTGCTGTCGTTAATACAGTGTAAAACTTCAGATTAAGTGATAGGAATCTAATTATTCTACATCAACGGTCCTCTGAGCTGACGAGGTCAGATACAGCATCAGGCAGACGGGCGGCTGGAACCTGAAGCAGCCAAGGCAAGCCGCATGATTGACAGGTGAACGAGTAAACAGAGAGATAGTTAGACAAATGGAAGCTAAGATATAGTTTGACAGACAGATGGGAGCGTAAATGGATGGTTTGGCAGCATGATAAGGTAAACAGGCTGATGGATCACAAAACAAATGTGGGAGGAGGAAGGAAGAAAATAAAAGAGAAGAAAATAAAAGAATGCCCGCCTGCAGACAACAGAAGATAGAAAGCCAGATAGTCTGATGAACACAGATGGATTGTGTTGATACACGGGGAGGTGGGGCAAGATCGATCGATTGTTTTATTCTATTTGCCTGGCAAACTGGAGATTTGATGTCGCTGGTATCGAGGCAATCTGCTTCTGACGACACCAGGCATGACTGTTACAGATGGCGAGATAGCGACACATCTCAATCTTTGGCTAGCTGTCTTAGCGCAGTCTATCTTCACTGTATGCTAGCACCACTTTTGGTGTCAGCACTTCTGAGTGATATCAAAATGGGGTTTTGTGAAATTGATCTTTTCCTATCAGTCTAAATTACAGTTTGTGGATGCATGTATGGATGAAGAGAGGTGTTCACCTCAAGGAGCTGTAGCTTAAAGGAGTCGGCTCCAGGTGTTTCAAAATGGAGAAGGGCTAGAATTCTTTGTTTCTACTCAGATTTGAGAAAAACAAAATGGATTCCCTGACAAACGGACGCCTCATTACTGCTGCTTGCGTTTATCATGTCAAAATGGAAGACAAGGGTATGTGAAGTTTAGAGGCAAGGGCTCTCCTAGTTAGAAAGGTGGCTTTTCTCTGTGGCTGCTTGAGGGACATGGAGGTGCTTCAACAGCCTTGATGAGTGTTGCAGGGCTTATAATAGACAGGAAAGGCCCAGAAAGCATGCCCTTTAGAGGTGCAGCATCTCTCACTGTCTGACAGCTTACAGGGCCTAGGCTGCACAATGACACCTTCACAGTGCGCTCGAGATGACATACACAAACACACACACACACACACACACACACACACACACACACACACACACAAACAGGTGCATAATGCTCAGACACACTCGCAAAAAAACAAATACATTTGGCAGCACGAGTGCACAATTACACACAAACAAACACACTTTCTAAGTCTAAGTGCACACACTCACGGTCACGCACACACCAATCCAAATGCGATGTGTAGATAATACCTGACAAGTGGAATCTCAGCATCACGCTGGCAGTATTACAACGTATAAAATAAGCCAGGCTATAAAAACATCTAGCGTTCACTCCAAGAAGGGGTTTATGGAAACAAACATCTGTTTGTGCCATGTAACGAAAGCAGTACAACTTCCTCACTGTAAACAAAAATCGAGCTGAAGCCCAATCCCTAGGAAAAGTCCTGGATTTCTGTCAAACCTCATTGTAGGTAAAGAAGATAAGTAACCTGAGGTGGCTGTTTGACGAAGAGTGTGCAGAACATGTGTCAATCAAAGTCCACGAGGAAGGGGAGCACTGTCCATCACTCTTTTGAAAAGTATTTTTCCTCTTACCATTGCCCTGTATGGAAGTGTTGAAATGTAAGTTGATGAACATCAAGACATTAACTATCAGCAGTTTAAATAAAATCCACTGAGTTTGTTGAGCCAACATTTGATTGTTCCAGCTTCACAAATCAGATTTGCTTGCTCTGTTTCATATACATTTAAATAATGTAAAATTAATTATGTGGACTGTCTCAGATTCTCGCTCTGAAAAAATTTGCAATTATTAAATGTCAGTTTGAGCTATTAGAACTTTAAAACATTGTCATATGTTCTGGCATTTTACAGACGAATCAAAATAACTTCTGTATTTTTTTGTTCAATAATATGGCAATGTGTTTATGACATACTTTTCAAATAACTAAATGAGTGCACATGAAGAAGTATTAATACACACTCCTACAGCAGTGCAGCCGTGAGTTGCTGTTGCGCATCATATCACATTAATAAATGACTATTTCTGAAAATGCTTCTCATGCACATGCTGTACTGTAACACACACTGATCTTTATCCATGTACTTCTGACTGACTGAGATCAGTGAGAAATGCAGTGTCTGCAGTTTACTCCTATTTTTTGGTCATTGCTCAGTTCATTTGTCCAGTTGCAGGACTTCATAGAATAATCTGCAACTGGTTAGACAGCTGCTATAAGTTTTCCCACAACAATACAAGCCGCCATCCAATCACAGGATTCTCTGAGACCTCTCACCACTGATGCCTTACCCAAGTTAATAAAACATGGTGTTGTGTGTTATTTATTTATTAATTCACTTGTTGATGTGTCCCAGCGTGCAGTGAGAGTGGTGGTGGAGATCATAAGGCTGTGCAAGCGAGCAGCCCTGCTCTCTCCTCCATGCCATCACCATCAGACCCATTTGGCCATGTGAAGATGCTCCCTTCTGTTCACATGGGGGGGAGCGCTGGGTGGGTGTTCTTCCAGAAAGACTTTTCACTTTCTCTTTTCAAATAAATCATTTATACAGAGAGATGCTCCCTCATGTACACAAAACACCACAACCCTTCCTGTGATGTGCTACACTTTGCTACCTTCATGTTTTTGCTTGTGCATTGCCCTTGTGACTGTCAACGCTGGTTTCTGTGTACAAGAAGTGAAGTAGAAGTGGTAGACGCAGAACACAGCAATTTAACGTTTCTTCTTCTTGTTATTTTATTTGAATATTCATTTGAATATTTTTCATTAAATTCCCCATCATTTAATGAAACCTTGTCAGTTTTTTCGTTTAGTTTTTTAATATATACATATAAATATATATATCTTTTGTAAATTAATTTCTTTTTTAGACTTAACAAAAGCTTTAAGAGAAACAAAGCCATTTATCACCTTTTTTTTCTGGGTTGTGGATGTGTCAGTGCTTTGACTGATAACCTGACTTCATGTGGCAGAGTAAACTCTAATTAATCCATCCTCCTTAACAACATCTGACACTCACTGTCTATCAGAGCTCAGCGCTGTCCACAGCTCAATTGGAGGTTGTGTGCTTCTGCATTTATGTGAGATTTTTGGAATACATTATGTACTTATATGCATGTGTGTTTGTGCATGTGTGTCGAAGGGAGGCTATGTTTCTTTTGAACTGCCTGCAGGTTGACTACACACCCACAGACCAGACATCTCTCAGGCGACAATGGATTCTGTGTGAATGAAAAATGTATCCGTCTCCTTCACTTATTCATCAAGGAGGAAGATTTTTCTGCAGGGATGCCCTCAAGAGATGTGGCGCTCACATGCCAGGCGGCCTGCCGCCACTTTACCCACAAGGTTTTCAATAAAACAAGCAAACAACACAATTCCAACACCTATAAATAAGTGATTGTTCCTGAATAAAGTGCTGTACACAGAGCCCCTCACTGAGGCCACTCATCACACTTTAATGGGCCCTGTACCGGCCAAAGTTATTCCTCTCCTCTCTCCTTCTTTCTATCTTTCTCTATCTTTGCACAGAGAGAGGGAACAAAGTTAATGGAGGTAGCTGAAATAGGAGACGCTGAGTCGCATTCAGATCATCATCATGCCATCACCTGGCTCAACACTGGTTAAGATACAGCACTATCTCTTTCATGATTTATGAGGCTATCAACTTGCTCTTTCTTTCTCGTCTCCCTCTTTCTTTCCCTTTCTCCCTCATCTCGTTCACACACAAACACACAAACACTTACACGCAAACACACAAACTCCTTGAGTTTACTTCCCAGTTATTTTCTCTCTTGGAGACAGGTTGTTCACAGCAGTTTGAACATTCAGAGCGTTGGCTTGCCAGATGCTTGGGCGTCTGTCAACGTGGCGCTATTGTTAGCTCGTTTTTGATAAGATTTACATGGCAGAAAAGCCATCAAATAAGATATACTACTGAGAATATGAGAAGGGATCACACCTAATCCGCACACCTGCGTCTTGGCAGTGTTAAGTCTCTTCTCTATCAAGACCAACACACGCGCATGCATATACATGCAACCGCCCACCCACTCCCACACAATCTGCAAACTTAGAGCATACATCTGAGAGTTACACAGCAGCTTGAGTCTGATTTAGTCGTGGGTTTTCCTTGGGCTCAAATGCTCACACATACTTGTTCAAAAACTAACACACACATTATACCATGTTTGCTCATGCGTATCGTATGGTTTCCTTTTCACCGCAGGAGCTTTCCTTTTAGGATTTTACCTGCATTTACTGTAAGCCAGACAAACCTTCCATTTGTAATTATATAAAAAATGTTTGTTAACATTTGCAAAATTATGTTTCAAAGGAAGTGGTTTTATTAGGTCTAATCAGTCTATGGGTCTAATGAGCTTAATATTTCTGAAGGTGAAATTGAAATGCAGACAGATTCATCGCATTAGTTTCTTGGGGCCTTTAACTTTCTGGTACTATTTGGCTAAAAAAGCCCATTATACTTTTGTCTGCCTGATGTGTTTTCATGCACACACACACACTCACAGTGCACATCAAACCTGTGCTGATTCGAAAAGAACTGGGTCACTTGTGCCCCGGCTGGTGGCACTTTCTGCTCTGGCCCTATAAGCCCCTCGGTTACCCAGAATCCCTTGGCATCCATGTCAGAGCCAGGGCCTGCGGCAACACACCTGTGTCCACGCTTCTTCACTGGGATCAATTAGCATTAAAGTTTCAGAGCTGCTCTCCCGCAGTGTGGACATAGTGTACACTGGAGGGGTACAGCCTGAGAACATCCACAGAAAGAAACTGACATCAACGTGAAGAGAGCGATAGATTTGTAGACACACGCCACAGCGGTCAGAACACAGACACACACAAACAGTCTTCTGCGGTTAACCCTATGTTATATTTCTGTGTCCAGTTCAAAACATCTGGGTGTTTTTGTGACAACTTGCAAACAAATCACAACATTTCACAGGAATGTTTTCAGAACAACCTTCTAAAGAGCCAAAAAGTTTGAATACAAAAATACATTAGATATTCTGCTGTACCTGTATTATATGCCGGCTGCATTTACTGTTCACCCTTCCTCCCGCGTTCCACTAAATTAATCTCTTCGTGACTTTCTTAATAATTTGTTCCCACATTTAAACAAGCCGATTCAACTTAGACTACATAGTGTACTCCTGAAGACTTTCTGAAATGTGAGTAGGGAAGGCATGCTATCCAAATCACATTCCTTAAATGAACTCTGAGCACTGATGTGGGGAAAGTGTCACTTTATTGTGTGTATCTCTACTTTCCAGTCATTTTTATTATGAAGTTTGATTAGATCTATATAAAAAAAAAACATAACTTTCATCTGTTCTTAAATGTGCTCTTTGTGGAGAAAGTGTGACACAACTATCTGCTCAGGAAACTTACTCCATTATACTGTATTTAAACACAGGAAATAGTTGTTTACCACTCTATTAATGTTCTGAATGAGGTTTATAGAAACATTTAAATGTCAAAGCCATTTCATCAATATGAGAGAATGCCTTTTCACTGACTAAATACCAACTTTTGTTTTACATTGTCAACATCTTTTCTGGCATATTTTCAATTCTTAATTTCACAACTGGACTCGAAAGAGGTAGTAATCCTTTCGAACTAACATTATCTGTCTTCTAGATAAAATTCCTATCCACCCACAGGTTATTGTTGTTTTCCACCCAAACTCTTCCACATCTCCCTAGGTGGCTCTGTATGAGTTTCTATCTTCCCATTTACACAAAGTGTCACATAGCTAGCCACCAGCAAACATATATTGAACAAGTAGGCGGTAACATTTGCTTTGAAAATCCTGTACAATCCTAGAGTTTTCTCCCTGGGGCGATTTCCCATTACTGTGTGTCAGTTTAAACAACACATAGATGGTTTGTCTGTTTGTCTCTGCCTATGTGTGTGTGTGTGTGTGTGTGTGTGGGTGTGGGTGTGTGTGTGTGGGTGGGTATGTGTGTGTGCGCGCGCGTGTGCGTCTCTACCATCGAGGAAAAAGAGCACTGAGGCCAGCTGTACCTGTGCTGCCTCGTGGTTATCTCTTGACAGTGCCCTTCACATCACAGCATGGGCCTGGTCGTTGGATCTGACAGAAGTGACCTCCATGCCACATCACCCTCACAAGACACACAAACACATACCTAGACAAAAACAGACGTGCACCAAAACCAGACAGACAGATCCACACACACACACACACACACACACACACACACACACACACACACACACACACACACACACACACACACACACACACACACACACACACACACACACACACACCTGGTATCTCACTTGCATATACGAAGACAGAACCTCATTTGAGACGAATCACACACAAAACCATCTACCTAGATATGCATAGAATGCCATACATTTTAACACATTCAAACCGTGTACGACCACAAACTGCAAATCTCAAAAACCCCTCTGGGCTCCTTAATGTCAGACAGTTATCAATAGAGATTCCAGAAGAGCGGCTGCTAAACAGCATGGGTAAACAAAGAAGGGATACAAAAAAGAATCCTGAATCAAAGGAAGAGTGGAACCCTGTTATTATTCCTGAGCAGGAAATAATTTGCTGGCAATTTGTGACTCATCGAAGCGTTTTGTGTGGGAGTGCTTGTGACACATACTGTAGTGATGGGGAGGTGGGTTGAAGGCAGTATAGTTTGGTGGTAAACTTGACTTAAATATTTAAAATGTCAAGTCGTTTACTTTTTACAATGCTGCTATTTCCAGAGAATTGTTGGCTAATCAAAATTGGTGTTCCGTGTGTCAAACAGAAAGCAGTAATTGATGGGATTCAGGGCAGGCACAATTCAGTGTGATTGATGGAGAGTGGAGGAAGCACTGAGACTTGCATTTTTTTCCCCTCTGTAAATAATAAACAATAGACGGCAATTGTGCTGTTGTGTGGAAATCAGTCAAATATTCTTTTTTTCATTCGGCATCTCTTTCCTGAACTTGTCAATCAGTACTGTACTAACATAGACACCTCTTTCAACTGATTAGCCTTATCTAAACCCCCCACAATAACAATGTCATTACAAGTAAATCCATTTCCTCAACACTCTTTCCGACAGAGACATATTTGTCTGGCCTCCCCTAGGGCTAATTGAAATAAAGCTAGGTGACCTTTGGGGTGCCTAGAGGCGCCTGCTTGTTCTACTAGCCCCTTTCTATATTTCATGCTAGAACCTCATAAATCAGCCTGTTGAACTGGGCCGCAATGATGGTCCCGACCTTTCTCATGACATTTCCAAATGGCTACGTCCTCTACCTAGGTTCATGGCACCATGAAAGGCAGCCAACCATGGTATATGAAGATGAGAATGAGCCCACTACACTATGTGCATGGGAGCAAACAAACCAGTGGCATTGGGAAATGGCACAGGGAACTGGCATTGGTTGTCAAAAGGGCTCATCTGCTTGTCAGTTTATCACTGAAAATGCAATGCACTCGTTTACATGCCGTGGGTTTATGAAGAATGCTTCTGACTTTGAAAACACTGAGTCAATCCCATTTCCAATATACACCTGCATGCTGTGAAGAGAAGCTTTAGATTTTCTAAGGACCCCGTCTAAATTACTGTTGGAGGAAAGAAAAAAAGCTTTATCTGTGAGGCCAGGTTGGTTTAGATGTCTTTCACTCCAGCATCCTCTGAACAAGATCCTTATTGTATGCAAATCTACAGTGGCAACAGCATGAAGTAGCTTTCCATTCTGTTTCTGTGCATGTACTATGTATAGTCGGCTGAAGAAATCCTGTATGTGTGTGTGTGTGTGTGTGTGTGTGTGTGTGGGGGGGTGGGGGGGTGGGGGGTGGGGTGGGAGGGTATTCAAATAATAAAGGTCTGATGGCTCAGATAATAGCACATTTACAAAGCAATTTTTTTGCTGGCAGGTTGCAGAAAAATAGACTGAACATGTAAGAGACTCTGATGAGAGAGAATGTGAAATGAACTAGATTCTAGAAAATTAATTTCCTGCTGAAATGTGTGCGAATGCTGTAAGCTGCTCAAATGTGTTTCTGAATTTGTACCCCTGGAAATAATTACCGCACTTTATTCCTTATTCCTACACAGAGCTCCCCCCCAACCAGAAATCAATTATAAACCCTATGGGAAACAAAATAAAGCCGCGAAAACTGGACTACCAGGTCCTCCAGGCTAAACACAAACACATCTGCACACATATGGCCTACAGCTCAAAATGGCAAAGAGTTATTCTGAGGAGAGTGTCTCCCGGCGTTAGGATAGGGGAGACATCCTTCTCCTCCAGCTTCTCCTTATATATACATGGCTGAGTGGAATTTGGAAGAGGCGGAGCCAGGGGCAGACCAGGTGCACCTGGGCAGAGGCGGAGCCAGGGAGACAGAAAGCAAGGATGGGAGTACTTAACACATGTCTACACAGACATCCACTCGAAGTCAACCATTTTTCTAAAGAATGTGCTGACAAGGGAGCCCGTCTCAGGATTAATGCCCAAGAAGCACCTGAAAACAATAAGCCGAGACAAAAATTTCAATTTTACATAGATTTATATGTTGCATAGTTTATTTGAAGGCACATGCAGCGGTGCCCCTTTCAATTTAAGTAAAACCTGCACCAAAGAAAGAAATTAGCATTTAAAGCCAAGCAAGAGCGATACAAGCAAGAAAATCACTTAATTTGTTGTGTTATCACAGAGGATACAGTATTTTACTGTTAAATAATACAGTAACATGTTGTGAAATGCTGGTAATCACTGATCCTGTACATTCACAGTAATGAACTGTGCCTGCATTGATTTCACTGTGAAATTCAAATTATATTGTGAACATTACAGGTAAAGACTGTAAAGTGGTAAAACAGTAATTTATTGTAAAATATTACAACTAAATATTGTGAAATCATGGTAATATTTTACAGTGTAAGTATGTATGCTGCGTGTATTTGTTGTCTTATGTTGTGATGTTTTTTGTTTTAATGGCACCTTCTAAAAGGGAGAAACATTTCGTTCTCTCATCGTACATGTTCAATGACATTAAATGATTCTATTCTGAAGAGTAGGAAAAATAGGGATGAAGCTTAATATTTAAGAGAAAACTTTGAAAAGGTATAAACAACAAAATGTATAGCCTCAATGTCCTGAAGTAGCTGAATGATTTAATAGTTGAATGTACAGTAAGTAGTAGTTTACTGTAAGTACAAGTATTAGTAGTAGTAGTAGTAGTAATAATAGTAGTAGTAGTAGCAGTATTTGTAGTAGTAGTAGTAGTTGTATTAGTAGTAGTTGTAGTAGTAGTTGTAGTAGCAGTATTTGTAGTAGTAGTAGTAGTAGTAGTAGCAGTTGTAGTAGTAGTAGTAGTATTAGTAGTAGTAGTAGTAGCAGTAGAAGTAATAGTAGTAGTAGTAATAGTAGTAGTAGTAGTAGTAGCAGTAGTAATAGTAGTAGTAGTAATATTAGTAGTAGTAGTAG
>NW_011369947.1:15520454-15531723 GCF_000735185.1 Notothenia coriiceps
AAAAACATTGAAATCATGAAAGGTCGCATTGTGCATGTGTGGGCTCAAGATAGATTGTGATGCTGTTAGGTTTGTATTCATTGTACGGGTTTTTATCATGGTGGTGGATCCGTGTTTTATGGAACATAGAGGTAATGTTTTGTATGTGTTAATAGGACAAAGGGTGGTTGCTTCTTTGGTGTGACATGCTTTTCTCCCCTTCTTTCATCGGGTGATTACTTGATGCCTGTTCCCTAGGATTGTTTGCTTGCTGACGTGATCAGAGTAGTTACTGATAACACAACTTCGGCCTAGCTGTGGTGTGAACGCTGGAGATACTGCTCATCTTGGCTATGCCAGCTGTTCACCAGTCAATGTTTTGTCCACAAGGCCTGCAGTGTTTAAGTAGCTTTGTTGTTGATTAAACAACGCTTTAATACATTGTGAGCTTATTATTTGCCTATGATAGCAATAGCTGTACAATAATTATAGATCTTTGAATGTTGTTTTGGTTGTACCCAGAAAAGCAAGTCATGATAAGAGAAAGGGGCACTGCCAGTGTTGTGCCGTAGATTGAAGGCATGCCGTGGATTGAAGCCCTGTTCGCAAGGCTGAACGTCAATTCCAATTATTGGGCAGGTTCCGTCTAGTTTACTAAGCAGCAAGAACGAAATCAATTATTTATCATATTGGTTATTGTATCTGTGCCCTCTCTCACACTGTTGATGTTCATTTTTTTTTTTTAGAAAAGGTAATCCTGTGTCAAATGGGGAAGATCTGGCACCGGTTCTCTAGAGCCCATGCGTTCAGCAGAACACGGGGTGCAGCTGTTTTATTGTTTTTGCGTCACTAATGAATGTAGCCGCTGACCAGCGCTGGAACACAGGGATATATTTTAACAGTTCTGAGTAAAGGTGAAATAAATACTTTACCATTAAGTCTATTTTTGTGTTTTGTAAAAATAACTGATGTAATCTTTGGGAAAGGCAAAGAGATAATACAAAAAATATATATACCTGTACATTTCACCTTTATTTTACGATTGCAGGGATAAAAATTCATCACATGCATAATAAATCAAAAACTCTGGCAAAAATACCACATGTAAACCCAATGATCGCGGCGGGACACTAATCATTAAAGAACAATACAAATGTATTAATTGGTATTAGTATTATAATTAGCTTTACAAACCTAATGTAATCAATGGAGAAGATGCCACAAATTTAGACATTTGGGTTAGGTAGGGTGTGCAGGTGAACAGCAAACACCAGTGGTGATGCTGGTGACAGTACACGACTATCTTGGAACCAGTTATAGTGAGGGTTCCCAATTCGGCAGCACCAACACTTGGTCTGCCACATGTGGAAGCCCCTCTTTAGTTTTTCAGTCTGCTGAGCACTGAGCTAAAATGCTTTTGCTGTGCACCAAACTTAGGTGAACAGCAACAAGCCAGTGGTGAATTTGTGACAGTAACAACCACCCTTGACAAAAGTTTAGTGGGTTCCAACTGTTCAGCTGAACATCGGGCTGTAGCAGAACCGTGCAGATCTTCAGCCTATTGACAGGGTGAGAGAGGCTCACAGATACAATAACAATAATACTTTTATTTGAGGGGCACCTTTAAAACATTCAAATGTCACCTTACAATAAAAAATAAAATAAAATACGGTAATTGGGCATTACAATAAAAAAATTGTTTGCATAGAAACCGACAGAGCGAAAAAACATTCTAAGGAGCAAGCAATTCAAGTGAGTAAAGCCAGTTTGAACTAATTATTTGGTTAGGCTTGATTTTGAAATAACAGTGTCTGCCTATATCATTTATGTGATATCAAGTATCAGAACACTTAAACAACAGAGAATGTTTATAAAATAGTACTTCATGGTATACTGACAAAACACATCTTAAACTTTCACCATGTGTTACAAAGAGAATCAAAACCTAAAAACTTAAGTTCTATTCCAATATCGAAAATGTAATGTCACTACATTTAAGTGGGAGTGCCAATGAGAAACTCTTCAGATTTGAAATCTGCTAACTGTTCCTTCATACTTCTCACTCAGAACCTCATTCCACTTTAAAATGTTACACATCTTTACTGACATTATTTCGTCGTTAAACCAATTTTAAATCTGATTCATACTTTTAGAAAATATTAAACATGTTGTTCAGGCTTGGTAAAAAGAGGCTTCCTTCAGATTTTTTAGAGTGCGTGATGTCACAGCATAGAGGGTAGGACCAGATTTAATTTTGCCTTCATATTTTCATTTAAAACCTGCCATATTCCCCAAACCTACTTCCTGAGACACAATTTTTTCATGAGAAACGTAGGAAAAACATCTCGTAGCTTTAAAAAAAAAAAAAATGGAGCAAAACAAATTAAACAAAATGCCTCTTGAGGGCATGAAAGTGACCATGGAGAACTATTTTTTTGACTCCTGGACAACGTTCGTTATCTTGAAATATAAACCCTGTGTCATGGAACACGATGATGTATAACTCCAACTGACATGCCTTCAGAGCGAGCAAGACTTCAGATAATGGTTATATGGTCACTGCCCTCACATGTCCTATGTGCTCATTAGTGATGTTTTCCTCAAAGCTGTTGCCATGGCATCCCTTGCCATAAAACACGATATACGTAGCTGTAACTCCTATGAAAAACCTTATCAAAAAGTGCTAAAACTTCAAATGTGTGGCTAACCAAGTCCAGCCGTTGAAGGAGATCTATGGGACAGTTTTGAGATTTCTTCAAATGAGTTGCATGGGCAACACAATGCTTGCCCATGGAACACAAGTCTTTCTCATACTTCAGTGAAAAATTCTCCAAACAGCCCGAAAACTCACAGGTTTGGTACGATGCAGCCATCAACATATCTAAGCGTATTACTGGGTGTCACAAATACCGTTGCCCCATGGCGACAATCATTCGCCTCAGTAGTTCATAGTTTGCAGTTCAAATATTCTGCTGCTTGTTCCAAGCCTTTTTAAACTTTCTTTTCTTCCTCTCATCCACATTCAAGCCCCAGTATTCATGTAAATAATTTCAATCTAAATTCTTCACTTTTTCTTACACATTACACTTTCAGCATAGCAGTTTACGCCGTCAGCTTTTCAGCATAAAGCATTCCCACTAGCAGTTTCTTCCAGAAATTGCCATTCTCTAAGTTTTATTTCGTTTTTCCGCTTAGAAAACTAGACCCGAAAACAGCAATCATTGAAATGACGTCAGCCTTTCGCGGCGTCGCCCCGCCGAACAGGGCTTCAAATCCACGACAAAGCCTTCAAATCTTCGCCAGCAACACACTGTACAACTAATGCAATATACGAATGGCGTCAAAATAATAAATACTTGAGGCTGGCCAACCATTATCTCTGACCCCCAACCCATGTATTGAACAGTGAATTGAATTTGTTACCATCAAATCGGAGATACGGTTAAGACTAAAGCAACTTTTTTGTGCACCAGCCGATCCTCAAATTTAAACGGCACGATGTTAAATCAGCAGGACAGATGTTGTAAAGTAGGGTGTGACGACTCCTCCCCCTTTCTCGCAAGTCTTGTGTTCCCTATTGGGGAGTGTATCCTGTTTGTGCCCGCCGCTATAGGGCGGAGCTTCAAGAAGGCATAAATTCTGCCCAGCTGGTAAGGTCAGTCTTCTTCTGATCTGGCCTTGCTGCAGCAACCTCAGCCTTCTTCCTGTTCGTGCACCATCCAACATGCCTACAGCAACTTCACACGTCCACACACTGTCTGAAACGACTGACAATCTTATTCTTTTACATATCCAACTTACTAAGCTTGGAGCCACACGAGACGATAACACAAACGGACGCAATCGTTATCAAGAAAAAGTATTCCGTCCGCACGCAACGGGCACCAGAAACGTGTCCGTTCACCTAGACCGCTCGAAAGCGGCTGGAGACGCTGTAGTACATATGCCGGGAACTGTAAGTGGCGCTGTATTCCTGCCACAAAAGCCAGCGAAGAAGCACTTCCGCGCATGTTGCCCTTCCTGTTTATCTCTGCTGTGGACGCTCTGGCTCTTTTTCTCCCTCCCCGGAGGCAAGCGTTTGTTCCTCGCTGCCTGTAAATCTCTCCAGTAGTCCACCAAGCAGATGAAAAACACCCACCTCTCCGCCTCTTCCAAGGGACAAGGGAACCGTGCGGCGGAGTTTCAGTTCGATTTTTTTCCGCTGGTCAACATATCCGTTAAAGTTTAAATCCAAATAGAAAAGTACCGGTCAAAGGTCTTTGTTATTTATTAAGCTTTAAAACAAATGAATAACAACTCTATATAATAATGTAATAGTAAAAAACGGAGCCTCTCTTTTCCTCCCCCTCTTCTGAGAGCCCAGCAGCTGATCTCTGAGCAGGAGAGGTGGGGAGAGGCGGGGCTATTTCTTCAACGTTATCAGGAAATGATCGTATAGGCGTAAACACGGAGCCGTTTGCTCCCCCAGAGCGTTTTGTTTGCAGATCTACCCACATTGGGACCCGTTATCGTTTTCTGCGTTTCCATGTCGGCCTCGTGTGGCCGAACCGTCTATCTGATAGTGAACTGTAGCAGATACGACCGTTATCGTCCTTGTGTGGCCCAGGGCTTAAGAAGTTAATTGTGTTAAATAAACAACTTATTGGCATATAACTCTGTGTAGCCTCCCTCTTTGTTGCCAGCCTTAAGGAAGGTTGTAACAGAGGGTCTTGAGCATGTTGTCATCATACATTACATTGTTTTGCTTTCACTCAGCGCTAACAAAGCCTTTGGTGTGGGCAGCACTCAAGTGTTCTAAAAGGTGCAAAATATGTAAATAAGGACAATATTTGGATAACTATAAAATATGGATCTGGAAATGTGGTACATGCAGAGGGATGTCATAAAAAAGATTTAAACAAACTGTGCTTAAAGCAACATCTGTCCAAATCATCATCAACCTGAATAAAAGAGTGGCAAAACATAACAGAAACAGATGTTTTCATACCGAGCATGAGGCGGCACTGACTAGTATGAGTATAAAAATGATGTGAATCATATTTTATGGCCCTTATGACTGCGAGAGCCTGAAATAAGTGCTTGAATTATGTTTACAAGGCTGATATTAAAATATTCCTTCCCCGATCAATTCAATACGCTCAGTCTTTCAATTATAATTATCGGAAGCCAAACGCTGAAGAGGGAAACGATTGTTAGAGGTAAATGACTAAAGAGGTGTTTTAAAAAGAAATAACAGCCATCATTTTCAACTGCGACGCTGATCTTTCTCTCTTTTCCTTCTTTCTTTTGCCAGTTTATACCCACGGGGTCATGGTGGGGTGTTGACAGCCCTTGTGCTGCGCTCTGTGTGTGTGGGCATTAGTTTGCTGTCAGTAGCGCTTCCATGGGGCGACTGTTGCCATTAGCTGTTAGATTTTTGATTCACACCCAGTGGGAGTGGGCTTTCAGGAGCCAGGCTGCCAACTGGCTGAGATCATGGACAGTAGGCCTCCCCCTCTTGTCCTTTATGACCATTGATCGAAACTAAAGCTGCAGCTAAAGATTTTTAATAAAGGATAATCTGGGGATTGTTTTGATTCAATATTCATCACTATTTTCTGAGTCTTGTTTTGTTTGTTTTTTGGACTATTTCTCAGAAAACAAGACTCAGAAAATAGTGATGAATATTGAATCAAAACAATCCCCAGATTATCCTTTATTAAAAATCTTTAGCTGCAGCTTTAGTTTCGATCAATGGTNAGACTCCTTTGTTTACTACCTTAATAGTGACATCACTATGTAACACTTGTGCTTCAATTGGCTCGTGCTCCAACTCATTGTACGGGATAGGCTATTGGGCGGGACATCTCTAAACAGTTGACCAATCACAACAGAGCAGGCTAGCTATAACCAATCAGAGCAGACTGGGCCCTGGTTTCAGACAGAGGGTGAAAAGAGGTGCTGCATCACAGGCAGTATGAGAGAAATAAAGAGCTTTTTGAATATTATGAACAAAAATGAAAATATGAACCTGAACATTAGCATAATAGTCCAAGACTTTGTAGAATGGATTTATACTAATTCAAACAGATTGGACTTTAAATGTGCTGCTGAAACCACTGAGTGACTCACACATTGTGAGGAACAAAGTTGATATCATTGTATTTATTCTGCTGTTGCAAGTCAAAACAGAGAAGAGTGAATCATCTTAAATTTGCAAAAACGCTTAAGTTATGACAGAGGCAGCAGAGATTTCTTTTGAAATGTGGAGTGCAGGGTGCCATGCTGTCTACACTAAGTGAAGTGTAATTGGGTTTCAGTGTAGAAAAAAGGTCCCGAGCTTGACTTCAAGTTTAATTTGCTACATAGTGAAAAGAATGAATAAGACGTATGCAGATGGGTATGTTAATATGAACTAGGATTTTTTTCTTGGCTTTCATCATTCACTAAAGGCATCATGACATTACCGATTTTGTCAAGTGGATTCAGCTGAAGGAGTGGAACAGATGTTTTCTTGAAAAAGGTGAGGAGAAGGTTTGTAGGGAGCATCTGATTTCATGTACAACAGCACTTCTATATTAGGCAGGACTCAAAGTTACTTAAATGAACTCATTTCATTTTTCAGAAGGTCAATTATTAAAGGTCACCTATTATGCAAAATCCACTTGTTCATGTCTTTTATACATCAACGTGTGTCCCCTCTGTGTAAAGAGACTCTGAAAGTTTCAGGAAAATACTTTTTGTCCTGATCCATTTATATAAAAACCTCTCTGAAAATGAGCTGATCAGATTTTGGCCACTTTATGATGTCATAACGATGTGTTGTCTTGTGTAACCATTAGCCAATCACCAACCAACGTGCTTCTTTGCAAGCTCTTGTGGGCCACATAAAATGAAGTTGCGGGCCGGATTTGGCCCCCAGGCCTTGAGTTTGACACCCCTGATAAAGTAACAGACAGAGAATCAGCACTTTCGAAACAGGGCTGAAACAGAGGGGATTATGGGATGATCTGTTTGGCATTTAGATCCAAAGATTTCAGAGACATGTTTTGTATATATCTGAGACCTATAAAATATTGATGAAAAACAGTATAACAGGGGACTTTTAAATAACATGCCCCTAATGGGTTCAGTTGGAAGTTACTCCGGACTTCCCAGCTGCCATCACGCTCTGCTGAGGCGACATGTTTTGTCACCAGATGAGACTCTCACACACTCAATTACCTGACATGATTTATTTCACATTTCATTTGATGAGACTGACCCTTCGCTCCAGCCACAGAGAAGACTGAGTTATAAACGTCAGCCATGAGATTTTGATTTAGGAAGATCCAAGTGATTAAAACGTAATTGTTGAAATGTGTCAAGGTGGAGGTTTAATTATGGCGAACGAGGCACTCATTTGGGCTCCGACTTTAAAAAGAGCTCAGCGGGTAACTAACACTGCGAGGCTCGCCTGTGTGCATGCGGCGCTGCTTTATTTACTTTGCAGAAGTCACCGTGATGACCCCTGGGGAAGATAATTAAGGTGGAATCAACATTTCATGCCACACGTGACGAGCGTATCAAGACAATTACGCTCTTTAGGAAATGGACAGAGGAGCTTGAAGCAGGAGAACATGTTGATAACCAGAGTTACGCAGGTTTAAATTGCGAGGTATAACAGACAGTTTTGAGTATTCAGAAGCAGCTTATCCCCAGGCAGCTGCTTACCCGGGATAATTAGGTCCAATGTGGTATCTGGAGGAGGAAGCTGCTGGAGTGGGAGTGCATGGATTCAATCAGCCTGCATTTTTTACCGTATTGTTAAGCACTTGAGCTATTCCCCACTCAGTAAGCCAGTTCCACCCGATGTCACTGGGGAACCAACAGAACGCTCTACCATCTCCTTTAGATTTGTCGGGCACATATTCACCACCATTGATTTTTGTGTCAGGTCATAGTCCTCCATTGGCATTAATGTATTCCATCTTTTCCGCTGGATTTGAGAAGAAGAGAAGCTATGAGGAATTTTCTCGCATCCCGCAAAGTTTGAACTGGGTCACGATAAAGACCCCGCAGGCCATTTCTCTTTGCATAAGTATTCCTTTAATGGCGTGCCAGTTACACAAGGAAAGTTCATTTTCAAATGAACTATTGCCCCTTTTCTCTAAGCACATTCGACTATCAGTCAATAAGGACACACAGCGTCACTCCAGCACAAGATGCCGAATTCAACAAATAAAATCAATGTACGCCCCTGCAGCTCTGAAAGCAGCGCCTCCTGCAGGCTGTGAATATAACCCTACAAATGCTGCTTTAGTTTCCTCTCGATATAATGCAACTAAAATAAAACTTATTTTTATTATCAGCCATTTTGGTTGAGTATATCCCTGTTTAGTCTATAAAACATTATACAAATTTGAAACAATTGTCCAAATCATATGTATTCATTTCTGCTGCTTTTTAATTTTTCCAACTATTGGCCCAAATTCAGAGACATTCAGTTAATAATTATATAATATAGAGCCAAGCTAAAACTCTGAGATGTTGGAACCAGATCATTTCGTATCATAATTATTTTAAAAACACAAATCTTTTTGGCATACTTTCTTTGTAAAATGACTGAAAAGGAATAGTGGAATATCATGAAAGCTATCGATTAATCTTCCATTTAATTAATCAACTAATCGAACAAGCATCAAACTGTGCATAAAGTATGAGAAGATGATGGACTTTTCTACAATCATCATTCTTTTGTGATGTTGGCCAAATGAAAGAGGGAAGGAGGGGGGGGGGGCATCGATTCAGGAAAAAAGTATTTATGAAGTTATGTCTGAGGTAATGGATCTGCAAATAATTATGTTATGAAATCTAGTACAAATCTGTTGTTTATAAGTACTACTATTAAATCTGAACTATCTCTCTCTATTCGCCTTTTAAGCTAACTCGGAGCCTTATTGCAGATATTAGGAAATGGAAATACATGATAAATCACATTATACGAATAGAAACCCAATCATAAAAGTCCCAATTTGAATGTTTCAATGGCATGAAAACACACGCACATAAACTCATTCAATATAATTGCAAAGCTAATTTTATGGTGGCCATGGGGAAATACGAATTATTTGATGTGTGCTGTACTCATTTCACGCCTGATGGAGTTTCACCTTTAACCGGGAATGTGCATGTCTTTCAATGCAGTTTCAGGCACGGGTCTTTTAATAAATGAATAATGGAAGCATTCTCCCTTTTTAATTGGACATTGTAAGAATGACATATCAATCCTGCTGCCGAGATGCCCTTTCCATGTATACTGTAATTGAAGCGTTCCCCATTTCCCCCTCCAGAGATCGAGACTGCTTATGTCTCGCAAATCCGTACCGTCGGCATGATGGTTTATTGTTGACTCTTTCTTTTCTGAGCATCGTATCATTGTATCAATTTTGATTTATATTCTGACTAATATCTTGATGCTCATGTGATTTATACTTCTGGGTCGTAAACACTTCTTGCGTAGAAACACATTAAAGTGCAATTCTATTTGTATTCCCACTGATATTAGCAAATGCTATTACTATTGCACGTTCATCCGCCCTCATATTATTTGTTTTCTGCAATTTTACATTTGAAAAACTCTGATTCCCATTAGCATTTTTTTTTTTGCAATCATCCAAAAATTCTATTAAAGTTATTGGCAATTAAATGACAAGAACTGATCATCCTAATAAGCCCCCGGAGCTGAAGACAACATCATGTGCACAGTATTGTATGGTAATCATTTTCATTAGAGGGAAAAACTGTGAATTACTACCTGTGTTTAACCACTCAAATTCCATTTAAGGTATTCATGGCATGAGGCTGACAAGCGAACTGAAGCCGAGCAAATAAACACTGGCAGCTGCCGGATAAATGGCTGCATGTTTGGGTCATGATAAGGAAGAATTACATTTTGTACCCATCACTGAGGAGAGAAAACAAAGCCTGGTGTGGGGTTAAAAGCTCTTTAAACTCTTGGAAAAAAACACCCAGGGAAAGAAAAAACTAAAAGCATCATTCTTTCTTAGTGGTTTAAGCCTTTTTCTCAGTGGAAGACATAAGAGATTTAGAGCTCATCAAAATCACTCAGTATGACCCCCCAAAGCACACATAGTAAAAAGCATGATAGTGGTCCGCAGGAAGGGTGAGGCACTGTATCAATCTTTTTTGGGGGGAGATCCTAATGGAGCTATTAACGAGTCACATGTCATATCCAAAGAACTTCATCAATCATGACATAAAAAAACCTTAATTCAGCATTAAAACTCCCAGCTTCTTCAGATTGTGTTCGATAAAACACAACACTTGTTCATAAATTACTGTCAGTTCATGCTTTTACTCAGGAAGTCTGACTTGTATTCCCCCTTGCCCTGCTCAATGTCAATCTGCCCTTCACACATGTATACAATTAATGCAATTCACTAGCAAATCATAAAGAAGCAATTCCAAACTCTGGCAGAAAATATGCTGTCACATGAAACCCTTTATGTGTTTCAAAGTTTAGTAAAAAAAAGAAAAAAAATACCCAAATAAAATTAAAGCAAAACATAAACGAAAATGAGCATTTAGAAATAATAAAAATAAATCTTAAAGGTTGACAAGGTATGCTTATCCAGTATCCACAGCCAGTTAAAAACATTTATTTTAAAGCTAAAACATGTTATATTAGTCAATAAAAAATACATTTTGATAAGAATAAAGGTTCCAGCTTATCAAATGCTTTTTTTTAACAACAATTGCAGATTGAATTTGTTTGTTTTTTGGACTATTTCTCAGAAAACAAGACTCAGAAAATAGTGATGAATATTGAATCAAAACAATCCCCAGATTATCCTTTATTAAAAATCTTTAGCTGCAGTGTTAAGTTATGCTTAGTTCTGCAGCTTAACGTTGCATTCGGAGAAAAAACACGGAGATGTAATCCATTTAGCCAAGCCTGGCATATTTTATTATAAGGGCTGCACGCATCACTCTCACGGTGACAGCCTCCACTGGAATGAACTGGTTCCACACACACGTGGCAATCAAGAGCTGTGATTAGCCTATAGGAGGCAGGCATGCATCCTATACCCCTTGTCCTTGCGCCTCACTGTGGCACAAGCACAACATTGCACACCACATGGAACAGTACAGTACCACATACAAGTGAGGACATATATCCCATCAAATCTCAACACCCCCCGTTGACAGTTCACTGTCTAGCACTGGCTTCGTAGTGCACTGATCGATTAGGCTAAGCTAACCTGTAGCTGCTCCCTCCACACTCACAACAACTCTATACATAAATAAA
>NW_011369947.1:15531741-15552007 GCF_000735185.1 Notothenia coriiceps
GGGGGGTTGTGCGGAAGTGTGCGGAAGAGAAACTCCCCAAGGAGGGAACACAGGGATTTTAGCCTTTGCAAGCCATTTCACTTCACAAAAACCTATATTTACAGAAGAGGGAAAACCCCAAAGAGATGAATAGGGCCCCTTTAAAGCGAGATGAGGTTGTGCATGCACATTTATTTGTACTGCTAAATGAACTTCACATAAGACACAAACATAGACAGACTTAATAATTTCCAAGCTATAGCCAATAGTCATCAAAAATTGGGGCGCGATTTTACATTATTTTTTATCCATGAGGTGCTTTCACTTTAAACTACGAGATAGGGACAAAAAAACATGATATTAATGGCATTTAGTTTATGAAGACACAACTGCAGCTTACATTGTGGCATTACATCGATTTGTAATAAGCCTGCAAACCAATTAAAGAGGTATCTTTTTAATGTGGCTTTTTATTTGGGTTAAATTCCTGATAGCATTATTATGTTTTGTGAGATTATTGTATTGCTTGTTTTTCTCCTACATTGCTATTGCTTTCTTTCTTTATTTTGTGTCTGATCTTTTGGGCTGCAGTTTTGCACGAAATACAAAAAAAAATACAAATTATAATAATGTTCTTTAAAAAACAGCCAGTGTGCACACATAATATTTATATTCGCTTATTCATCAAGTATATGTTCGTTAAATATATTCTAATGCGTTGTATTAAGGGTAATGAAGTGGATAATCTGAGTTCTTCTTACACAACTGCACATTTATAGACACATTTTTTATCTGAGACCTAAATAAAAAACCTGAGGAGGCACTGATTTCCAGCTACAACATTTAGAGTAGAGCACTTTTAGTGACAGCTGTACATTAGCTATAAACGAGAAGAAGGAAACTCTGTGGAGATGTGAAGCAAGGACACTAACTCCACCTGCTGACTGGTGCTACTTCCCACGAGAGGAGGGAGAGCAGGGGGCAAATATGGCCCCGAGACAGAGGGTCTGTCACAGTGTAGCCAGTGCCAGACTGATTTCACGCTTGATGTCCCCCAGAGAAGAGAAAGATGTTCCATTACTCCCTGCAAGTATATCCTCCACCAACAGGGGTCACTCTGTGTTTAGGAAAAAACACATAAACCGGCAGCTGATGGGAAAAAGAGTAACAAGAGGGAGAAAAGGGTCATCAGGATGCAGCTTGAACGAAGGTGAGCTTGGAGGGAAAATAACACGGGTGAGGGTCCGTGGTCAAGGGGGAAATGACACAGGAGATGAGTGTGGACATTTGTAGGGGAGAACAGATTGATCGGAGCAAATTAACCGAGCTGTATGGACGTGTCCAAAAAGACAAACAGACGGACAGCAGGGGCTAGAATAAAATACCAATCTGAAATTGAAAAAGAGGTGAGGGAGGGACTCCAGTGGGCTGCATACCATTTGGCACTAACTTCCTCCAGTGTTTTTTGCTTCTTGAAAACTGGTCAGTGAACAGACTGGAACGTTTCAAAAAAAACCACCAGCTCTGTGATGGCTGTGGAGCTATGATCCTCAGGGAGTGAAAAGGATGGATTAGTCCATTTTTATTGCTTGGCAAACGCAACCAACAGCCCTGTCTGCTCATCAATCATTCACAGTATACTCCTATTCCCCAGTAAGCTAACCCCTCGTCCTCTCTTTCCAAATCCTCCCTTTCCCATTCTTCTTTCGTTCTGTCTGTTCTCCATCGTCAGTCCTCAGAGCCTCGAAGCACAAGTTGAGATACATTAAAGATGAATGTGCACGGATCTTCCCATAGGATCCTGTCTTAAGTTTGTGGAGTGAAGTCAGTTTCACTGTCTCACACTTCACTGTTTTGGTTGGACTGAATGTGACGTGAGAGTCGAAGACTGTTCTCAGGGTAACCCTCCTCCCTGACAATTAGCGGGAACTTAACGGGCATCCAGCCAAATAGATTTTACTCACAATTAAACAGCCAGGAAAACTCATCTTTAGAGAACTGCACTTTGATGTAACTGTTTACACAACTGGTAAAGTGGAGCAGAATAAAATTAGAAAGCTCCAACTCTCCAGAGACAAAACTGAGTTTTTTGTCGTGCAGGGTTAGCCACTGAGCTGTGGCCTTGCAAACAAACATCCCCATATCTTATATCAATGCTTTACAGATTTAAAGTCCAAATATTCAAGATTTGTTGAGGCCCTTAAGTTACTTCACCAGAAATAGGCCTTCGAGGTTCAAGGTTCAAGGTTCTTTATTTGTCATACGAACACAGCTACAGAGTAGTTATGTCGATGAAAATCTTAGGTCACAGGCTTCTCCAACAGTGCAACACAATAATACAGAAAAACAGAAAAATATAGTGCAAGTAAATATTAAAAAGTAAGTACAAAAAGAAAAATAGTTTAAAAAAAGTGAAGTAGTGAAATAAGAGTCTATATGCAAGCTATTGGAATTATATATTAGATAAATAAATAATTATTAAGTAGCAGATGAATGTTATGGATGTTGTTTCAACAGTTCAGGTGTTTAACAGTCAGATGAACAGTCAGATGAAACTGTCTCTGAATCTGGTGGTTTTAGTCCAGATGCTGCGGTAACGCCTTCCAGACGGCAGCAGACTGAGCAGTTTGTGGCTGGGGTGATGGGGGTCTTTTATAATCCGGTGGGATTTCTTCCTGAGCCGCTGGGAGTAAAGATCCTCCATGGATGGCAGCTCCTTCCTGGTGATGTTCTGTGCAGTTTTCACCACCCTCTGTAAAGCCTTACGGTTGAGGGCGGTGCAGCTGCCGTACCAGGCCGTGATGCAGCCAGTCAGGATACTCTCTATGGTGCACCTGTAGAAATTGCAGAGTATCCTGGAGTCCATGTTGAACCTCCATGTCAGGTCCTCAGTGATGTGGACACCGAGGAACCTGAAGCTGCTGACTCTCTCCACCGTAGTCCCATTGATGGCGATGGGGGCGCCCATCGCCATCAATGGGACTACGGTGGAGAGAGTCAGCAGCTTCAGGTTCCTCGGTGTCCACATCACTGAGGACCTGACATGGAGGTTCAACATGNTAATTGAATCCGGCCCACAAATTAAACTTGAGCTTTTCTTGTATTGTACTAATATATCTGTAAACATGTATTACACAGTAGTGTTCATGTGTTAATAAGCCCAATTTACAATCAATTCAGTCAGTTACATTTGAAAATATGTTTTAACAAATCTAAGTCGATAAGAAAAAAGCCCATAACTTATATACATAACAAACTTAAAATATACACTTCCTATTTCCTCTTATGATAATCTATCAGGGGCTCCTGTTGTAAGGGATGAGCTGCTAACAAATTAAATGAAACTCTCTGGAGAGCTGGGATGTGGGCTGTTTATTTTTCTTAAAGCAGATTCAAGTATCAAGCATAATTTACCTACTTTTGATTGATTTTGATAACGTTTAACTTAACTTATGAGGCAGTATACCTCACCTCTAGTGAGTGGCCCGGCCCTTCGAATATTTGTCTGTGTGTGGCCCTCAGTGAAAAAAGTTTGGACACCCCTGCTTTCAATTCTTACTTAGGAATTACCCCTTGAGAAGCACATTTTGTTTTCAAGAGGGTCAGCAACAGCAATTATACATGCAAGTATCCTAATACTGTCATAGCGATGTTGCCTGGATTCATGGCCACAGACCGAGTGCATACTTCTTGGCTTTAACACAACTTCAAGAGTAGGTCACAGTTTCTCACAAATAACTAAATACAGTACCTGCTCTTTTTAGGTCACTTCATTTGCATGGGGGTGGTGCTTTTGGGGGGAAGGTTATTATAAGGCATTCTTGATTCAGATGCAAATGGGACAGCTATCAGCAGCCAGGACCTGATGAATAATGGGATGTACAAAACACACGGCCCTGCATAAGGAAATGAAAGCGCGCCTCTTTTCTGCTCCACTGATTTCATTATAGACACTATTATTGGCTTAGAATGGCAACATCTATTATCTGGAGTCAGAATGTGAACGTTTTTTTTTTTTCTTTTTTGATGCGGACAGTCTTTTACTACTGTCAAACCTCATCAAATATTGCTGCCCCAGATAGGGCAACAGGCACAATGTGGAGAGAGGGAGCCTCCAGGCAGCGGTCAGATATAGGAACTGCTAATGTCTCGTTAGACTTGAGATGGAGCTCTGCCTTGACGATTTCAAGTAATGTCCCTCACTTTCCTTTTAGTATCAGGTTATCATGCAGCAGCTGTAATAAGGACATGTTGGCTGTTGTTTTTAGTAACTTTTGACAGCTGCTACTGCTTGAATCTGAAATGAATTTGACATGTAAGTGCTATATGTGTACTGAATGTAAGGGTGTAGGGTCACACTGCTCCCAGTAGAAACCTATAGGGAAGATGAATGTTTGAGCTGTCTAGAAGTCATTTCATTCCTTTAGACAGCTGAGCAACAGCGACAAGATACAACATGACATTACATTCACTGTTCAATGCAAATACCCTCTTTCAAGTGCATTGTTGTACCTGATAAACTGAATTGCTCCTGAATTGCCTGCAATATAGGGACAAAAAAAGTGAAAAGTAGATCATTTGGAGTGGAGGATCTAAGAATAGAAGAGAGCCTGTGGCAGAGGGCAGAGGGAACAGGAAGGCAGAGGGATCGGCTGTGAATAAGACTCACTGACAGTGTGATAACACTGCAACTAACCTCGTGGGATTTGTAATGTGTTTCTTTACCTTAGCTAATACTACCCTCTGACATTTCCACTGAATTCTCATTTATTTTCATAATGTCCTCCTTTTGGAAGGTTTTATTGTGAATAACCGCTAATTATCTGTTTACTGAAAGCTTAAGTGTGTACTGCAGTGTTTCAGTTACAGTTTAAGATGTGTGCTGCATCACAGAGGTTATTAAAAAGGACAAAGTCAAATTGATTCCTATGTGAGACCATATCACCATTACATTTCAAATGATGTTGGTGAAATTGTTTCTTACTGAGCTTGAGGAATATGGAAAAATCAGGAGGGCTTGAATGGTTAGTCTCTCAGAATTCACATTGTGCCACGTTCTCAGTTTAGAAAATGCTTCCAATCAGACTGTTCACATATTTTACCGGATCAGTACAGGCAGAATGTACTATGTGTAATGCTTGTTGCAACCATGAAATTACAAATCCCTAATTTGGATGTTGGTCTGAGGATTTCTAAGAACCCTTGTTTTATATAACAGACAAAAGGAAGATCTTGGACAGTCTTTGCCTCAGATATCTGAAATGACTGTGATGCTACCCCAGAAGTATGTGATTACAATACACCTCGAGTCTAATCCCTAAATTACCCCACGACGATCGCTATCTGTCTTGCAAGAATTGAGTAAGCTGGCAAGGTGGCAGAGGAACAAAGTGGATAACAATATCTCTGCCAGCCACAGCGTAGGACAGACACTTTTATCGGAGGGCCCCTGCATGTTGTGAAGTTAAGCAAATTTGTTCTGCTTTCAGTGAAGCACTGTGTAGTTTAGGTACCTTATAAAAGGGTTTAAGACGCCTCTTGCCAACCGGGTTGAAACATTCTTTTCTTCACAAAAATATCTGGCTTTGGTTAGATTATGTCTGTTTCTATTCCTGGGCTTGGTGTATTGGGGCTCAATTCGCCAGGCCCTTCACCTCTCAGAGCTTAGCTTTAATCTGCATTTAACGGAGGCCCAGAAAAGACGTGATTATCACTACGTTTATATTCTCGGAAGTCTTTATTTAATAATTTGTTTTAATGTCTTGGACTACTTTCAATGTGTCATCTGGATGACACATTGAAAGTCAGAGGTTAGGTTGTTTCTTTCCTCTTCAGAGGGTAAACAAATAATCTGAGAGTTTGGGGAGACAGGAGCTAATTTTAGTATCATAGAATCCCTCATTGAATTATGTGGTATTCATCTTTTTTGTTGCCAGAATCTTAATAGGGGACCCACAAAGGGACTCAATTCATTGATCTGTTTTTATAACTCAAACAAGCAATTCATGTAGCAGTGCATGTTTACTGTAAATTGCAATTTCATTCCCCATGACAGATATGCCTCTTTTCTATTTGTTAAGAAATGTGGAGCTTTTAGTAGATGAATTACTCTGGTTGTTGTAGCCGTGTTCTCCTCACTTCCCCTTTCGTTTACTGTCATATTTCAAAAACCTTCAGGCACCTTCTCCCCAGCACACACACACACACACACACACAGACACACACCATCCCCTCTCCTCTGGTCTTGTATGTCGTCCAAGTGATTGGATGAATAAGTTGTGCCATCCCATATGGTGGGCTGTCCTGCTGGATCTGATCACAGTAGTGAATGAAGGAGCCCGTGAGTCACCACCGGTTTGTTCCGCCGCACTTGTCACGCTCTGCTGTCGCACACTTCCCTCTCTCCCTCCGTCCATCCTGCCAGCCAACAGACGCCGTGCCTTTTAAACTCTCTCGCCCTGTCGTTCACTGTCTCCCTCTCTCATGCACATCATAAGTGCAATCTACTGCATGCCCCCTTGTGCTCCTTTGCCACACTCTCTCTCCCTTTCCCACCCTTTATTTTATTTCCCTCTATCTCCCTAGATGAAACAAAGTCTGTGCCCTAGTCTCTGACAGCCTAAACGTCAGAATGTTCCCCAAGCTCTGCACTTCCTTCACAGTCAGCGATAACATCATTGTCATTTATAAACATTTGATGCCAGCTCTGCAGGGTAATAGCTCATTTCTCCCGCCACACGACTCTTCATTAAAAGTTGATTTTGTGTCAAAATCCATCCCAATCAAATTAGCTGCCGCTTCTTGGACAACTTTGGTTTACCTCGACATGTGTCTAAGTTGCTCACTCAGATGCATCCATGGTTGTATTTTTAATCAGTAAAGATGTTCATGTATTTGCTTGAAAAGAGCTAGCTTGATTTAATTAAACATTATGCGGTTAAATAAGCGATAAAGCACGAAGAGATGTCTTCATTTAAGAACGTAATAGAAATATTGATGCGGTGACTTTTACAACATGTTATGGCATTGTACCTGTTTCAGGATACCTCAGAGATCCTTATTGTGACCAACAACTGCCACTGACCGAGAAAAATAAAACAGTAGTTGGAGTTTAATTAAAAGAGACGATAAATAAAAGGTTTTAAAGATACATTATGAATGCAGCTTTATTACATCAGTGTCTTAAGTGTTGCCCATGAGGTCTTATTTAAATGGACTGTTGACAAGGGCACAAGCAAACTTCTAAAGTTAAAAAAGTTAGAAGTCAAGTAAGGCACTGCAATGCTGCTTGGACTTTAGACTCTATGCCTTTTAATAGGCATGAATCACTGTATGTCCATGTCTTCCCATGTGTGATTCAGCCAAACTCTATTTGATTTGCTCGAATACAGCTTTACACAGAATTGCACACAAACAAACTTCTATTGCCAGGTGGAAATGATTGATGGACGATAGATCACCACAGGAACACCATGAGATTGAGATTTATCAATTTGGGTGCAGGGTGTTTGTGATGGTCAGCTACAGGAGGCCACACTCTCCCTACTTTGATGCTTCTTGTCTTATTAGAGTAATCAATTCATATCCAACAGGTTCATTACTTCACACATGCTTGCCCATATGAGCGCTGGGAGTAAACATAGCCCATTGTTTAAGATTTAGGACTGTTCACTACTGTTTCCCAATAACATAAAAAAAGCCTTTTCATGTCGGGCAATTTCTTCTCTTATTTCACGCCTTCCACCTTTCCTCCTCTTCTCCATAACATTCTCTAGTCTTTTTTCTTCAGCTATTATTTTTCTGAAAAGAAAAATCAATACCCTCTCTTTCTGAGCCGTGAGAAAGTAAACACTCACAATAAGTCGAGAGTGGTATTTTCTGTTCAGATTCCAAGGTTTCTTTTTTCAATCTGAAAGTATGTGTGTGTTCACATGCTCTTTATCTAATTATGTACTTTTGTCATGTTGCCACAAATAAATCGCTGGGTGCTGTAGTGGCTGATATCAGGAGCATATCATCGCCATGAAATGAGTGCACTGGTGATAGTGTTAGCAGTGTCTAAATTACTGCTCTCTTAGGTGCTGCCTGCTTTGCCATCATTAGCACGGCCATTATATAGATTGGTGAAGGAAGTGTGCTGAGGCCCTGGCAGGAGACCAGCTGAGTGTTCCTCAGGCTGGCCGGGTCATCAGGAAGTGTAGTGTGCTTCCTCCATACAAACACCCTCCTCCCACTAGGTGTCCATTGAGACTTGGCTGCAGGCTGCAGAAAAGCTGGAGATTAGGTATGTGCTTTTGTGGCCATGACTATCACTGTGAGGACCAAATATCCTGATGGCAAGGGTGGGGAACATGTTTGCTTAGTTTTAACTCCTACCAAGTAAATGTGGGTTATTTCTGTAGACAATGTTAGTTAAAGAGCAATATTAGATTAGTGGTATATGGAAGATCTGAATATATGAATTAACTTTGGTCCCCACAGACATGGACATGTTTGAGGGAGGGAGAGAGCGAGGAGGAAGGGAGTGAAGGGAGGCCGGAGTTATTAATCCAAAATCTCGCCTAGGGCGCCAAATGCCAGGCCTGGAGGCAGTGAGCAATCATTCTAGTTGGACTGCTGCCACTTCTATCAAGTAACTCAACCTTTCATGAAGCTATAGCGATCCACTCTACGTGTTGTCTGTTACACCATCATATACTCTGTGATAATACCACCGCCTATAGCATTACTTGATACGCAGGTAAACGCTGTTTAAATTGATGCAGTGTTTTAGCCACTGCCGCCAGGATGACATCTCACTCAAGCTCAGCAGAGTTATGAGTGATGACTTTAAGTACATGTGTTTGTGTGCTTAAGTGACAGAGTGTGAAAGATAAAATAAGTAATGGCTCTGTATTTAGTCGATTACAGGGTGGATATGGGAGTGAGCCAGCGCAAATCCATGCAAAGCTACATCAAGAAGAGGGGTTGGAGTGGAGAGGGTTCACCTTGCCAATAACATGACATTTTCCTCCGGCAATAATGCAGGCTTAATGCGGCTCTGAAGAGCATCTGGTGCAAATTGGACATAGTTGTTCCTTAGCATCCTTACAGGAATGATAGGCCCTCTGTTCATACCTCTCTCCAGTGTGATAATGGCGTTGAGTCTTTTGACAAGATGGACCGTTATTGCCGTGAAATGAATGTACTTTAATGTGGATTTGCATTTGAAGTATATGACAACAACAGCCAGGAAGAGACTGTGTGTGTGTGTGTGTGTGTGTGTGTGTGTGTGTGTGTGTGTGTGTGTGTGTGTGTGTGTGTGTGTGTGTGTACATTCATCTGACTTTGGTTGTGTCCATATGTATTGTGCATGTGGTACCTGGGTGTGTCGTTGGGGGCCACTGAGGAGGAGCATGTTAACCAGAGGAGCAGCCGGCCCACCAGATGTTTCTATTCCCACCAGGCTTGTCACAAGTGGACCTTTCCTTCTCTCCTTGCAGTACACACAAACACACCCCCACCCACACCCACACCCACACCCACACACACACACACACACACACACACACACACACACACATNATTAACACATGAACACTACTGTGTAATACATGTTTACAGATATATTAGTACAATACAAGAAAAGCTCAAGTTTAATTTGTGGGCCGTATTCAATTATACTTTTTGAATTAGCTGAGGGCCGATTCAAAATGTCCCACGGGCCTCATTTGGCCCCCGGGCCGTAGTTTGGACACCCCTGATTTAAAGTATATTAAACATCTGGATGCAATGTTCAAATATCCTTTGATAAAAGTGGTTCCTATATTTCCTTACTCCCAAAGCGGGCAGTTTCCTGAGGATGCCTGTATCCATCTTGCCTCCTTTTTTCCTTGACATGTCCTACTTCTATGAACAAAAGACAGGATAAGAGTGCATCATAGAAAGCAGTTCATAGAAAGCAGTGAATAATCTTGGCCTTCCTTTTCAGAGAATGTTTGACTCACTTCAGTAAACCCTTGAGTTTTAAATCCCTGCTGCTAGCCAGGAACACACCATCTGATATTTGTGATCAATCATAACTGCGGGAAAAGATTGCACTGGCTCAAAATAATAAAAAAGATGCTATCCATAAAGGGGCGACCTGTGGAGGGATAAACTCCTAGGAGTAAAGTGTAGCTGCGCCAGACAGACTGTTCCAAACCCCCTGTAGACGGACAGATTAATGAAGTGTGTTTTCATATAAAGTAGTGGTCTTAAACCTAAAATTAAGTTGGGTGCAATGCTCAGCTGTCTAACAACACGGTCAGGCAACACACTGTACGGTCATGTGTGATGTGTTGAATCATGGGTAGCTTGCTTTTATGTGTAAATCAATGTATACTTGACCATTAACCGACTATACAGTAAAAGCTATTCTAAACCCTGCATTTACATAACAAAACATGTCCAAACAAACACACACACAATGTCTGTTTCACACATGTTACAAACACAAACAATTCCTAATGCCAGAGGGCAAATGGGTAGAAAAGGGGAGTGGGGTTCTTTTGTGCGCACTCTGACTTTAGGTCGTGGCCATTAAATAAGCTGCCGCTACAGAGGTGAGCTGCACTGACAATGATGTATGGGGGAAACACAAATCATTGCTGTTATGAATTGGTTGGCTCAGGTGTGGACAATGCTTGCACACACGTGCACACACAAATACATGCAAACACGCACAGAGACACTCACAAGCAACTGCGCACACATACATTACACACAAACAATAGGCAGTGGTAGAGCCAAGAGTATCTAACTCTCTTCCAGACAAATTCAATTTTCATCCAGGACATATGTAAGCTGATTAAAACAGCCAACAAAGACTGGAGAAATATGTCACATCCTTCAGGACTGGACACACTATTGAGTGCTGCTTTGGCAATGCTCTCCTTTTGCTTCACCCCTCTTTCTCTCTCGAATGACCTTTCTGTGTCACCTGATGCACTTTCTTTCTTTTCTCTTTCTTTTCCTTTTCCTTCACTCACTAGGTATTTTTCCTACAGAGCTGCCCTTGAAAAGGAAGACATACAGTACTATTCAATGTACTGTATGCATAGTAATACATGCTATGAATGCCCTCTATGTATCTGCTGGCATGTGCAGTGGCTATCTAAGCTCTAGCTCTAAGCATAGGTGCCTTTCATGTCATAAACCATCTGAAAACTTCATAGTAAAATAATAATTTGAATCACCCATCCCGCAGTTGCAAGATAACAAAGGAAGGAAGTGGCGGAGGCTCTGTCTGTGCACTTGGGGTGGAGCCTTGACAGTCAGAAGTATGTCAGGCACACACATGTCGATGCACCAGGGGCGTCACAATGTCTGTTTAGCCACTGCAAAATAATGTCATATCACAAGAAGATGTGTGAAGAACACAACTGAATTATGAATGATGGGAGGTTAATTATGGATGGAGGGAAGGCAGAAGTAATGCCTTAGACATTTCCTTGAAACACATGGTTGGATTCATGGCTCTGGACCCACTGCACTTTCCTTGGCAAGTAACAAGTCAGATTCTTTAATTAGCTAGTCTCCACTGATAATGGTTGGTCTTTGTTGCGTGTGGATGTATTCAACCTCCTTTTTGTTAAGGAACACTCTTCAAATGAGTGCATAAGATGAATGTGCTTAACTTAAGTTGACAAGAAAAACTGTGCTCTTGTCGACAATAAAGCCGCACAATTATTATATGAAAAGCAATTATAATCACAGCTCATTCTTATAGGATGATGTGAAAAGTGATTCTCAAGACAGACATAAAAGGAATCCATTAAAAGAGAGAACAAAACATTGAAGTTGACTAGTGTCAAAACTTTCTTTTTAGGCAAATATCCTGCTTTCAATCGTTTTTTAGATGTAATTAATGGTGATGACACACATATATATTTGACAGGTATAATATCTGTCCTTTTCATGAATCTAAAGTTATAGATCTTTTCTGTTAGATGCAATCAATCATCTGCATTTATGTGGACAAATGATTCCTTTGCAAGAGAGCCGCACCTGGAGCTCTGATGGATTGAACATGCGGTCAACCACAAACAAAAGCAATACCCTCCAAAAAGGGGGTCCAAGATTTAGTTCCATAGCAAAGAATGGGGGCCTGCAGCCTGGGTTGGTAGGGTGACTTAAAGACAAGCAAAAGAATAAGGGTGGAACTAACAAGGGGCGTGCCTCCGCCTGCATGGGAAAAAAAGGCAAGGCCATTGGGGAATGAATGATGTTCCAGACACCCTTGGGGTCTTGATTTGGGGGCTTGTGACCCCTGCAGGTTGTGAGGAGTTGTAGGAGGTTTAGTCAAACGGCCCCACTGCTTTTGTGTCACTGTCGTGACAACTCAGCTTGTAGTCATGAACTTTTACTGACAACAGCAAATTCTCCTCTGTCACCCACCAGCTAAAGGCTCCAGCTATTCAACAACCCCCAGCTTTAAAATATAATAAGGAAAATATCTGAATCATGTCAGTTAGTAACAGGAAACTGAACATTTTGTCTTACATCTACCAGACTTCTGTTTGGCAGTGAAATGCAATTTCCCCCAAAATGTTACACAGCTTTTTTGAGTTATGAACAGTGTTGTTACACTAAGCTCACTCTATATCCGTCTCCTCTAGCCATATCTGCCATGTCTCTAACTCTACTTATCTACCTAGATATAAATATATAACATTGCTTATTGTAATAAAGAGATGACTACGCCTACATAGTAATTACACAATATCATACATTTATGCAGGTTTCATCAGTGGATATATGCAGGTAAGACTGATGCCAGTCTCAGTATAAATACAATTGCAATTCCAGTAGAGCAGTGTCTTAATAAGGGCAAAGATATGAAAGACATTTCTATTGGGTTCAAGTTTGAAGAGAAAAGAAGAAGAAAAGGAGCTGGCTCTGACATTGTCAGGTCCAAAGGAAGCTGAGGGTCCTGGAGAAGCCAGGGTCTACCGTCCGCCTGTTGCAGTCCGCAGCACTCAGAGCCTTGGGACATCCACATGGCCCATTCACCCTGCTATACTGAAACATTCAAAGCCTCGCTTCCAAAGGGCCACACTTTTGTTCCTTCACAAAAGGCAAGACCAGAGGTTCTCCCATAAATGGGAACTCCGTTCAAAATCAGATTATTTCCAGTGAAATCCTCCTTTCTCCACCTGCCAGTTAACTATGTCAGTGCCATTGTGTTTTCCTTGAAAAAGCTCTCCATTTTGGCATAATGGAGGCTGGATGTGTATTATTGCTTTTACTGCCATTTATTCTTGAAGGAAAGAGGCACACCCCACCCCCACACTCCTTCCTCTCTTTAGATTTTTTTGAAGAAAATCTGGGCCACATGCCCCAGAGGAACGCAAAGTGCTTTAATTCATTCGCACCTTTTCTCTCTGGCTGCCATCTCCAAGGCCTCTTTTTATGCCCAGAAGTGATTTGTTCAGGCTGGACCATCAAAGCAATTATGGTAGCGGCCTGCTTCCCTATTATGAGGAGAGATGACTGACAACACAGGGATGGTGCGGGGGGTGGAAGGGCACTTGGCTTCAACTTATTTGATCTAAAAAACAAATATATTTTTTCATTGGCATCCACTCGTGTAACAAAACCCAAACAAACTTGAGAATGTTTGACTAAAAACCTCTTATCCAATTATCTTTATAACATTTTTCAATTACCTTTCTCACCTTCATGGGCAATGAGATTGTGGGCCACAGACGGGTGGTGCAGGACAGAGGATGCCAGCCGTGTAACAGAATACTGAGGGGCATGGCAGGCAGTGATGTGTAGCAATTAATGTAATGGACATGAGAGAGAGTACAATCCATGGACTAATGAGAATGTCTTATATTACAGTGCAAATGCACAGGGTCGCCAAGACTCCTATCATTACAGGGCTATAGGAAGATGGCTCACCACAGAAGGGGATACTCCATAAATGGATAACGCGTAGAGAGCAGAGTACGGCGCCACTGAGCCGGTGTTCCATCCAAGAGTAATACTTCTGCCTGGAGTGACACGGGGTCATTGGGATGGATGGAAACAGGATGTGAGGCTAAAGTATTCATTTAAAGAAAAACAGGGCATTAGGCTGAAGAGGGGGGTGGTTGAGGAATGTAGCAAAGTGAGGTTGATAAGGAAGAAATTAGAGTAATACTAGGGTAAAAGCTGGAAGTGAACGTGTGAGTAAGGAGAGTTATAGACTAAGAAAGAGGAGGACTGGGTGGTACGGGACGAAAAAGAGATGAGAGAGCATAGTTTACAGACAGCAATGAAGCAATATGACACATTGACTAATCAGTCTGCTGTCTTTTTCTTTCACAAGCTGTCATCTCTGCCATCAAACAATCAAGACCTTGTGCCTCTCCCCCTCTCATTGACTGATTCCCCTGTTCAATTATTCAAGGTTTATAAGCAGAAACCATCCATTCAGCAAGCAGCCGATCCAGTAAAATAATAAAAGGGCTGCTTCTTCAGCCATATTGACTGTCGTAAAACTTTTACAATTGGCAAAAGAAAAATCAATTTCTCAGACAGACTGTTGCCACCACCGTAAACACATTAAGGGTGGTATTAGGAGCGAAGAAAGAGCCATATTGTGCAGGGGGGCTTTAATAATGCCCACCGTAAATTATTTTACATGCTCTTTCACTAATCATAATGTATGCTGGCTTGTATTTACAATGATGGAATGTTATATTTAGACGTGCAGAAATACAGATAATGTTTGCATATTAAGCATAGCTGCAGCTGGAGTATGTATGTGATAAGATGTAGGGAACATACTGTATGTGTGGTTTATGTTTTCACGCTGACCCACTGCCCCCTTAAGAACACCCTATGCGAGTCATGTTGTTACATATAAATCAGGTTAACCGCTTCCCTACTAAGGAATGCTAAGCTTCAGTAAACATTACCACAAATAAACAGCTCACACACAGTCACACAAACCAACATGCACGCAAAAAAAAAAGATCAAACGTTTGGACACACACTCCCTCCCTTCACTTGTCGGAAATCTTAAGGAACATCACAGCTCCCATATGCCATAATCCTCCCCGGGGCAACAGTGACCTGAGCCACTGGAAGAAACTCATCTAGAGTGGAAGGAAAAATAATAATAATAATAGTTGAGGTAATGCAGTGTGCAGCCTCATCCTTTACTTAGCTGGCAATGCCTTCAGGGTGCAGATGTTACAAACTCAGCAACCTCCAAAGGCTTTCCACTAATGCATGACCCTCTGTACGGTTGGACTACTTCTCAGGCCTTCACCGTTACACAGAATCTGAGCTACTTTTACATACCATAAACCTGCTCAAATACACACACGGAAACACATTTATAGTATACACACATACATCAGACACAATTATATCTGTGCAGATATACCCGCCAACTGTCAAGACAGACTACGCTGTCACTCCAACACACACTCAAAACACAAATATCTACCCTTTACCATCCACTGGAGGAAGAGGCTCTGAACTCTGTGGCAAACTGTCTATTTTTAAACTTGACATATTCGTCATCTCTTAGGGGAGTGACATTGTAATTTATGGAATTCATGAATACCAAGCTGTTGTGTTCCCATCTTGTTTCATTTTCTCGCACCTTCTCAGCACGGCAACTGTTTTAGATGAATTTGAATGAACTCACGGATGCAATTGGGTGGGATCCGTGTCTCCATAAGAGCACAGATGCCAATCAGCTCTTACTGAAGGAGCTCAGTTGCTCATCATATCATCTTGGGACTTTTGCAGAATGTGTTGTGGAGTTGTAGCCCATTTATTTCCTCTTCAGCCACCAGGGGAAGGATACAATTGCTCTGAGATACAAAAGGTGCACAGGCAAACACTGAGATTTGGTTTTTCCGTCTCTTTATCCTCTACTATTAATCCTACAAAAGTGAATCTCAAGTCAGACAACTGATCCCCTCTCAAAGAAGATCCCCTTAACCCAGTTGTATTAGACATTATCATTTTTAAATCAGCTGCTTAATCTCCATTTCTATTTTGTCACAGCTGATCTCAGACTTGCATAACAATGTTAATCAGAATTGTAGATTAAGACAGCTGATTTTGATTAATCTAATGATAGCGATGTAGGAAACTGAAGTGTAGTTAGTTAAAATGCAATTTCCTCAGCCATTTTCAAATTGGCATTCTTTGCTCATCTACAAGACAAAGGTCCTCTGGCAGTCCTTTGGCCAGAGATATTGGCTTCCAAAGCTAATGGTCTCAAATTGTACACTTGTGGGTAATTAAGCATCGCCGTTCCCTCAGTAGCTTACAGCAGCAAATATGTCATTGTGAGAATAAACATAAATTACACTTACACTCATTACATTCTAATTGCAACATCCAATGTTATAATGATAAACAAAGGCACAACATGTTAGAAACCAAAATAAACAATATGTAAAGCTATAACAAAATAAAAGAACACAAAAAACTAACAACAATCTATTTGGACGAAAAAGGTGGTTTTGTAAACACTAGGCATTAAATAGAGCGTGCATTTAAAACCCCTTATGGGTATTTGGTGGTCAACTGCAACGTGCTGCATGCACTTAATGTGGCTCTGAGTGCCGCTGAATATTGGGAAACTCATACAGGGAGTAATTTGACCCCACTCAAATCCGTCCATCAGACACTAACCAAATAGAAGTCAAAGGAACGAATGAAGAAAGACAAAGAGATAAAAGGAAAGAAAAAATAGAGAAGCGGCTAAACCATTGGGATTAGTGTAACTAAATGGGCCATATCACTTTTCCATTACCAGAAAGGAATAGCTATTTCAACTGCTGGAATTTAAATAAAAGGTGAACTCTGTCCCCCCGCCGTCTTTTGTTCATCCACGTGTAAATGTACCATTATAGCTTTCCGTTTATGCCATCTCTATATGAGCAAATGGAGATTTGCCATCACATCCTTGAGGCCCATCAATAAATAAACTTGACGCAAATAAACAGATAAATATGAAGAGGCTCGCTAATGGGCATCAGTCAGCATTAGTGATGGAACCATGTCAAGCACAATCATGCTTGACTGGATGGGGAGTGCCTGAGTTTAGAGAGCATTCTTGCTGATTGCACATCCAAAGTGTGTGTGTGTGTGTGTGTGTGTGTGTGTGTGTGTGTGTGTGTGTGTGTGTGAGAGAGTGAGTGTGTGTAGAGGGGGGTATTATGTGTTATTCTGCTTTTTACCTTCATTTAACCCTCTAGGTGTCTCCTGCCCTCTTTAACTCTTTATAGCTATCACTATCGATGCATCCGTCTTTTACTGCACACCCACTCCATTTCACTTGATTCCATGCCTCTACCTTGTGCCTTGTCCCGGTCACATACATACCTCTCTCACCACAACATACATGACATCACACCTTCTTTGTCTTTCAATCCTTGTTGAGGTAAAATAGATTGAAAGTCTCAGTGATCTTTTTTTACTCTCTAAATCAGGGGTCGGAAACCCCCGGCACGCGTGCCAGCACCGTAACCAGTGGCACACTAGGAATAAGTGTGCACAAATATTTCAATTGTATTTTCGGATCCTGAACGAGACCGCCGCCAGAGCGCGTCTCCCCGTTACCTGCAGAAGGAAGCCATGCACGCAACGCAGCCCCGCTCTCTTTATCTCCAGGTGACTTTCTGGACTTCGTGGCTGTGTACTTAGTTGAAAGCCCAGTGGCGATCTGCTCATCTCTCATCGAAATAATATGCTACAAAGGGGCGGACTGGCCATCTGTGTGTTGAACTTTCCTGTCGGCTCCCAGACCGTAGTCGAGGAGGGCAGCAGCAACACGCTTCAGGTTCAATAACCCACTTTAGCTTCAATGACTGGAGAGAGGCGAGCTCTTCTTGGGAGGCCGTTGCATTTATTTAGCTGTTCTTCTGTTTCACAAAATACATCACAGACCTCTGTTTTTCTGCTTCCTCGTTTCACTTCCAGAAACATACACACGCTCGCTCACTCTCGCTCTACCATCCACACACGCCACACCCCTCTCTCTCTCTCTCTCTTAAAGGGACAGCGATCTCATCTCACTCAGCATGACCCTAATATCATAACATGTGTGCTCTGGAGAATCACAGGACGGACGATCGTCCTTATTATTATGCCGTTTAAACCAATTATTTAAATGTGTTGCGCTTGAGTTACTTTACCCCAAAGGAAGCTCAGCTCGAAGCATGTTTTTCAAAATAAAAACAATATTATTTTTAATGGTAAATATTTGTCATCTTCTCTTGAACGTATTTCCTCATGTTGTTGAAGTTTCTGATGACCCCTGACCCCCTGCTGTGTTCCTGCAGAGAGTCCAGTGTGTCCTGTAATGGCCTGAGGGGCCGCCCCCCCTCCCTGCTCAAAGCCCCGTCACTGAACCCCCCCTCCGCCATGGGAGACGGTCTGGAGGCCGGCAGCAGCCTCAATCCCAACTTCTCTTCCCTTCGGACACATCTCTCCTCTGACTACCCTTTTCCGATGCTCCATCTAATCTTCCGGAATTCACACTTCCTCTACGATAGTTATTTGTAATCGGGCTGTCTAAACGTCTCTAGTACTTTCTTCACAGAGGAGAACCAACATTCCTAGATGTCTTGTTGTTGGAGAGGTCGACTCTCCGCCCTTATCTTACGTACAAAAAAGACATTACGCGTTCGACGGGGACTATGCTTTTTACTTTCTGAAGTCTGTTTTCCCCGTAAAAATTTTTCTGCTCAGCTTTTACAGTCTCCCTATTTGATTTGACTCATAACTACCAAAGTCACCTCCTACACGACACAGCACACACACAAAGCTACACACAACCACACAACACCACACACACTACGGCTCTCCCGACACTAGCCACACACACACACACAACACCGAGATGTCCCATTTCAGGGAGACTACCTCTACCCCACACACACTAGATGTCCTTCGGTCCTTCCGGTGCCGTTGCACTACAAAGCTGTTGATAGAATTTGTGGAGAAATTCGATCCATCTACGACACCCATCTTCTGGTTTTAGTGTGTTTGTAATTAATGTTCGTGTCTCGCGACAGCCAACGAGCATCTACCTTAATACTGTTATACATTGAGACACCCACAACACCACACACCCCGAAATATAAAACTTTTTGTACCGAAGATCGACTCAAAGCAGCGAAACTCCTATTATCATTGAGACACCCGAAAAAATCCTTTTTATTTGGTAATTGAACTCTGGCGACCATTTTTAATATCAAGAAAGGACGCGAAAAGAAGACACACACACAAAACACAACACACAATAATAATAAAAATACACACACAATAATGACACAAACACTAGCCTTGGGCCTCGAAGGACATTCACTTGCTCTATGAGGTACACTGGTCAAGACCTCATAGTGGACATTACTTATGTCAAGACATATATCAGTCCCGGTGTTTCGTACATACCCCGAAAATAAAAACTTTTTACTCGGAAAAATCTGAAGGCAAATCCTATGTTAATTGAGAAACTTTGAAAATAACTTTTTGTCGATAATAACTTTTTGTTCGGTAGTTTCCTATGTTATGTACACTACAATTGTAATACCCCGAAAGATAAATCTTTTTGTTCGTCGGGGAGATCTTTTATGATCGACGTTGAGAAACCCCGAAATAAACTTTTTTTATGTACAGGAGGACATTCGCAGGTCAAACTCACTATGTCCCAGTGAAAATAAACTTTTCGTTCGGAGTTCTATGTCATCGAGAGATACCCCGAAATAAAAATTTTTGGTCACGGCAGATCCCTATAGTCATAAGATACTTTGAAAATAAAACTTTTTGTCGGAGATTACCGTCACGAAGAATTTCACACCAGGCCCTGTAAACCACCAGGCACCGTGGGATCACCAGGCACTCAATAACATTGTAAAGTCTAAACTTCAAAAGGCGTGAGAGCGTCCCTTATATACAAAACATATATATATTTAATCACACATAACAATTCCACCAGGAAACCATACTTTTCAAACTCTTTGTGACGAGATTCACTATGTCATTGAGATACCCCCGAAAATAAAAACTTTTACAGGGAAGAATTCGAAGGACAATCCAAATTCATATGAGATAATTTGAAAATAAAAATTTTCGTTGCGATTATTGTCATCGCCATGGAGTAGAGCATAGAGTAGGAAGTCACACCTTATTCTCACCTACAAAATGGACGGTCGACCAACCAGACAGAGAACCCAGACCTCCCCAAGGTGTAAAGACCCCGCCACCCGAACTATCTACACACCGCTACACCCAATCGCCCCCTCGC
>NW_011369947.1:15552052-15562145 GCF_000735185.1 Notothenia coriiceps
GAGCACGCAGCCTTGAGGGGCTCCGGTGTTGAGAGGATCAGGGTGGAGGATGTGATGTTTCCCACCCGCACTGCCTGGGGTCTGCCCGTCAGGAAATTCAGGATCCAGCCACAGAGGGCGCTGTTGAGCCCGAGGTCTCTGAGCTTGATGACCAGCTTGGAGGGCACAATGGTATTGAAGGCTGAACTGTAATCAATGAACAGCATTCTCACATATGTGTTCCTCTGGTCCAGGCGTGAGAGGGCAGTTTGGATGGTGAGGGCTATGGCGTCGTCTGTGGACCTGTTTGCTCTGTAGGCCAACTGCAGGGGGTCCAGGGAGTCAGGGAGGGAGGAGGTGATGAATGATTTGACTAGCCTTCATTTGACTTTAACATTTGCACCGAATAGCTTCAGTCTAGCCAGTTTTCAGCACAAAATGCAATTAAGTTTTATATGTATACCAATTAATTTCTCAAATGAGAAACGAGAAGCCAGGCCATTTTGGAATAATAGGTTATGCATGTTAATGCACTAAAACACTGCCCTGTGGACAGCTTCATTGTGCTTTTCTTTCCCCTTTGACATCAGTTTTAGCTTGGTAAAAAAATGAATTAATGTCTCTTCTCTGCTCAGAGATTGGAAAGTAATTTCACTCTTTCCCCCCTTTTTTTATTTGAGAAGCAAATGCATTTTCCATGCAAGCCACCGTGCTCTCTCTTTCCTAACAGATGTTTGGGTGTGTGCGCAGCATCCTGGGTGATTAACCCTGGATTTCGTTCGACTAAATTTGGATGCTCCAGATTCTCGTCTGCACTGTTGTGGGATCTAAGTACTCTCACGTAACACTGAGGAGCTTCCTTATCTATTTTTAATATCAGAAATGGAGGAAGAATTCATCCTGTACTTATTGCTTGAGTAAAGATACTCAAACCACACTATAGAAATACTCTGTTACAGGTAAAAGTCCTGCTAAAATGTGTAATAATATATGTAGTCATTAAACTATTTGTACTCATGCAATAATATAAAAGTAGAATTACAAATACAGGACGGAAACTAATGATTATTTCTCATCATGTTCAAATCTGTGATATTTTTCACAATCAATGGATTGATTGCTTCGTGAAAATTAGTATATAATTGCAAACAAATCTGTCACAGTTAGGTCAAAGGTACATCTTCACAAGGCCTGATATTTATCTTATCATCAAAACTTAAAGATTATTAAAATAGATTGAAACTATATTGAAGGTAGGGTAGGTAATCCACTTCAGAAACACTTTTTGTTATATTCCATGGAATGCTCTTAAAATCCCGATAACAATGAATATATTAAATGCTTTGACAATAAATACATAAAAGAAATTCATCTGTGGAAGCTGTGACGCTGTAAAAAGCACGACCAATCATCTGAGCCGGCCCGGGTAAAATAACTGGATGGCCTACCTGCCTGTCAGCCTTCCATCTGTGCACAAACTTATCTCGTGGCCTCATTGGTCATGTGCGCGTTCGTGTGTGTTGGGGGAGGGGCTCTGTAAGGAAGCCTGAAGGAAGAGGCAGATCTTTTCGGCTGCGTACTTTCAAATTCTAGCGCACTCGAGCTGGTTTTTCCATTCTTACATTTGTGATGCCTGAATCAGGAAATATTCAGCTATTTTGCTCAATTAATGTACTGTCCATTAATAAATCAGTTAATCTATGCAATGATTCATCGCTCATATGCATCAATTTGTAAAGAAGCAACAAATAACTCAATATTATAAATATTATAAATACTGAAAAGTGCAATATTTACCTCTAAAAGAAAGTGGAGTGGAAGTAAAATGTCCCATAAAGACAACATAAATAAAGAAGAGAAGTAAAGTATATACCCCATAGTTTTTACTTAAGAATACAGTAATTGAGTAAATGTTCTTTGTCACATATCGCCACTGAAATACATGATCTAAAAATAATAAGGAGCGCATCGAGCCATCACTGTGAACATCATCACAGTCCATTATTTAAGGCAGCGAGACTCATTTCGTCTCTTGAAAGCCTCCTCCATTATTCCCTGCAAACAGCAGTGTTTTTCCAAATAACACTGCTGTAAATTAGTGTACTCTCTGCTTTGGGAACACCTCTTGAAATCAAACAACTCACAAAAGTAGGCTGTGCTTGTTTTCATGATGTAAGGCCTCCTCAAAAGAAGTGTCTTTCTCTTTATGTGTGTGTGTTTTTGAGAGTGGATTGGCTACAGCTCCCTTGTGCACAGTTAAGCTACAAGAGCTCCCCATGTCAATATTAGTGTTTCAATTCACACTCAACTGTGACTCACTTTGGTACTTCTGAGGATGGATGGTTAATCTTGCCTTATGTCACTCTTAACATCCTTGGCAAATGGCCGGGTTTATGGACTAATGACTGTTTCTGTGGGCTGGGACCAGCAATTAATTCAGCACAGTGTTGGTGGAGTGAATCAGTAACTTCTGCTTTCTTTTCCACAGTGACGATGGCTTTTTCTTCATGCTTATAGCTCTGTGGGTGAGTTCAGCTTACTATTAAGACACAACAATGAAATCAATCAGGTATCAGATACTGTGGAAATCTCTTATGAAGTCTATCCAGCTCCATGGGTGATTATTATACCCAATATTATGTTCTTTATCCCCCATATCACCATCTTATTGACATATTAGTCGTGAAATAGGCAGCTTTGCCATTTGATGAAAGTTATTGACTACTAGTGCTGTGTGTGTATTTATATTCAGATACACTGTAACACAGTCCAGTATAAAGCACTAAGTTAACTGTTGTTCAAATGATTGCCAAAACAGTAGGCCTAATGACCTCTTCACACATTCAGTCAAATCAGTAGTGCACATAGGCTACTAAGTTTGGCTGTGAATTCAGTTCTTTTCAACATAATAGTATCTTTTAGCTCTTTATTTTGGTTTAAAGGCCTGCAATTCACTCTTTAGTTTCAGAATCAAAGCTGTTATCAATGTTGTTTTCAGCCAAAGCAGACAGCAAATAACATAAGAGACTAGCAGGTGAACAAGGTGGAGCATTTTGCAAATGAAGAGCCAGATATTTTTCTCAAGAGTTGTTGGAGTCCAAAACAGAGCCACAAAGTTAGTGAAAGTTCGATACATGTCTACTGAAGGAAAAATAAGATTTGTATGTCTTTTTGTGTTTACAGATTGTTCAGCTGGCAAAAGAATACAAATAGGGCTGTATTTATTGAATATATATATATTTGTGTGTGTGGCACGGAGCTAGACAGAGCCCATGCTTTTCATTCAGTTCTATTACACTGCTTGAAATAAATACAAATAAAGTTGAAATTTGATTTTAAACTATTAATGGCATGCCACTAAAGCAAAGCACCAGAAAAAAATGGAACATTTCTATAAAAAAGGTGAGAAAATGCAGGAGTAACTTTGTTGAATGACTTCTTTTTCAAATTGTTGCTTTAAATAAGAACATTTTCTTCACCAGTTAATTAAGGTTTAAAGGAATATGCTAAGGACTTTTGTGTTTGCGCTCCACATCCATCACAGGAAAGTAATGTGTGTGTCTTTCTAATCTGCGGTTTTATAGAGCCGCCTTTGGAGATGAATCGAGATAGAGCACATGCCACATCAAAGCCATCAAAGCAGACTGAGATGCAGATGGGCTTTGTGTCCCTTCATTACACATGCACTAAACCTCTTGGCTGCGATTTCACTTGCCACTGGTGAAGGGATATGTGGCCACTTAACCAGCTGTAGAGCTTGAGCCCATTGTGACAAATGGTCAAACACATTTATTGCTCTCAATCAATACGACTGTCGATTACTAAAAGCTCTTTATAGAAGATCATTTCCTCTGTCAGATAATTCTTCCCCCTTTTGTTTCCCGTCCGTCTTCCTGTCTCCATTTTTCTTCCCACTTGTCTCCCAGTCGCACACACACACACACACACACACACACACACACACACACACACACACACACACACACACACACACACACACACACACACACACACACACAACCACGTGCCGTGTACACATAAGTTCATGTGTAAGGATGGGATCTGGGTGCCATGACAACAGGGCACATCAAAATCCAATTAAATGGAACTTCCTCCTACTTCAGCAGACCGACAAATAACTTCCTCCCACCCCCTTCTCCCCCTTTGCATGTAAAATGTGTGACTTTTAAGTTATTCACATCTGCACTCTTGTAAAGTTAATAAGATTTAAGCATCAAATCAAACTGGTGGAGGAAATGGGGATGGGGGTGGGGGGCATTTGAAATGTTATACACAGCATAAACAAGTGGTAGCCTGCAGCACAAATGCAATTTCTCCGGACATGACGCTGCGCTGCATGAAACCAATACGGAGTGATAATGCTCCAATAACTGCATAATAACACTCATGCATTAAATCTGACACTTAATGCATATCAAATCTGTGAAAAATGTGGAATATTTAAACAGGCTTCACACCTTATGCCTCTAGAGTGATACTTTAAATCATTAGTCACCCCTCTCCTGACACGTGTCATTAGATGTTCAAAGGGATGATCTACATGAGGAAAGATAGTGCAATTGTAAAACAACACACTGACACACTGTTGCCACAATGACTTCCTCTAGCCCTGGGTGTGTGTAGCTTTGCATCGAAGCATGTATCAGTAGATCCCCATCTGCCGCTGGGTTTCCACAGTGTGTTAAACGGAGTGGGCATCATCAATCACTGCCACCCCCACATGGGCACTGCCAAGCCCCCAGAGAGAGAAGCAAGAGCCGGGGCAAGACGGAGAACCAGGCTCCCTGCCTCCAGTGAGGAGCAGTTTACACATTACACATCCGAGGGGGTGGCCGGGTAATGTCCCTCCAGGGCGGCCATCACGCTGTGCTTAGTGGCTGCTGGGGGACAGGCTGCCGCGGCAACGCTTAATGCATGAGAGTGAACATCACATTAAGGCCGGGGCGAGCCTTGGGAGGCCTGCCACTGGAGATGGAGAGGCCGGGCCCGCCACCACAATTAAAAGGAAAATGATTAACAATTAGCCTGCCAGAGAGAAATAAACAAGCGGTTTGCTGAGACAACTTTTCCACTGCTGTAGACCCATTTGTGTAACTGGGGAGCATGTGTATTCTGCTGAAGAACCTGAAGTGCTCTCCATGTGCTGATGAGTGTGCGTAGCCCACGGGGATCAGCAGGGTTTGTGCCTCCTACACCACGCCGCCCAAACCCACGCACTCCACTAGTCTGAGCAGAGAGAGAGGAGAGAGAGCAAGGTCATTTGTTTAGTTTGTAGCATACCGTTGGCCTCAGCACCACTTTTCCGATGTGACTACTCTACAATTTGCAAAAATTAATAGATTATTTGTAAAAAGCTATTTCCTATCGTTTGGTAACCGTTGAGTTCTGCACCCTGGATGTTTTCCTGGAAGTTTGCTGTGTGTGGGCCGCGATGACACTTGTCGAATGCTGACTCAGAGTGACTTTTATAAATTGTAAAATAAATCAAAAGACACAGGAGAAAACATACTTGATCAAATCCTCTGACAATTGAATGATACATTTTCTGCCCCTTACTCGAGTGTGCTCCGGATTGCCTGGAGGTTATTGCTGTGTACTTTATTCACTGTTGGTCATTCATCACCTGCGTGGGCTCGGTATCAGCCGCAGTCTCCCAGTCACATATGCAGAGGTAGAGGGAGAGAGGGGGGGGGGAAACAAATACAGGCTGCCTCACTGCTATAAGGAGTATTTACTGTATGTTTGTAGAGCTAACCCAAGTCTTCTATATTTCTTATTTACATTGCTTTTTACCATTTGCAGCATAGCAAATCTTAAATAGAGCGCCCGATTACAGAGAATGGGTTTGGTTGGTTGTATTAAGGGGGTAAGGTATATCTCGTGTACGTGTCTAATTGATGCTCAAGTTGACTGCCTGAACTCGCTCGCAGGCTTCGCTCCAAGTTTTGATTAAAACAGTTAATTCAGGAAGTAAGTGCTGCTCAAATGTTGTGAGTAACACAAACTTAATCCCATTTACCGTGAATGTCTTTTCGGGTAGAGAAATCTCCAAATTGTGTAGCATAGAACAGGAACTATCTTCATGGCTACTAGACACACTGAAAGTGGCAATTGTTTGTTATCATTTAGTTGAAATGACCCTAGGAAATGATCAAATCTAGAATGAACATTTATGATGCAAAATGTACGGGGTGCAAAATGTTTTATCAACCCTAATAGGTCAGGGTGTAAAAGAACAGAGTTTATTTTTGGTACAGAAACATATGTCGAAACATGATGGCACAACCCAGCATTGCTATTTATCAAGTAGCACTGCCATTCTACATCTATAACATCCCTTAGTTGGATTTGTGCATCTGAATTGAATTCAAATGTGAGACATAAACATACACATGTCTTTGAGTTGCAGTTAAGACTGCCTGTGGAGAGCGACACAATATAAGGACACGACCATAGATGCACATTAACATTATAGCAATAGTTGCGAGCGATGGCAGACAGCTTATCTGTAATCATAAATAATAATTGTCGTTTCCTCCCCGTTGTGTGACCACCTGCTGGTTCTGACACCGGGAAGACACGTGAACGACGTACATGCTGCATCTCATCTCAGCTTTGCTTGTTTTCTTATGAATATATTAGGAGCGTCTCTCCATCAGTTACCCCGGCGAAGCAACATTGTGATGTTCGAAACCCTTCGCTTGGAAAATTCCCAAACAGCCTGGAAGTCTCCCAGATTTAAAGTATGCATATTCATAAGTCCTTATCATGGCTGAGGCTCTGTAAAACTTCATTACATATGCGCACACAGGGACTTTTCTTATATACACAAGTTAAACTACTTTATGTTAACTCTACCTTACAACAGTATACTAATTTAATAGTTGAAAAATTGAATTCCTACTCAAGTTTAAAGTCTCTTTATTTATCGGTGATAGACTAACTACAATTACAATACTTGAAGTAGAACGACCTGGATGTGTTTTGACAAGAGGGAACTTGGATGTTAACCTCCAGAAAGCTTCTTACACATTATTACTGTGAGCCTAACAAGTGCTGCATTTGTTTTCTTGGTCCTTAAACTGGAATTTGAGTGCTGCCACAGAGAGATGCAATTAAGATAGTCTGAGTAAATGAAATAGAGCAAAACAGAGACCAAAGATAAAAAAAAAATGGCTAACAGATACTACAAAAAGAAAGAAGTGACAAAGCTCTGACTGTCATTTCAAACAGTGGACATCTTGGCAAACGTCTTACTTTGGGCTTACAGGTAGAGCGCTTTCTTTTGAGCTGCTGCCGTTTATTTCTCATCCATCCGTCAAGAGAAAGCGGCAGCATGTTGGCGGAGCGCTCGCCGCCTTTGTCTTGTAAATTCAACTTCTGACATCCGAGAGACTGCAGAGGGTTGTCGCTCGACAGAAATAGAATTGTGTTTTTGGTTTTTCGGTCTTTTTTTCATCGTTCACGAACAACAAAGCACCTCTGTATCAAAACCGCAAAGGGTGTACCTTGAAGTAGGAGCCATATATAGACGTCTTGTAAATCAGGCATGAATTAACACTGAGGTGGCTGCTGGCTTGGAACATTTCAAACACCCTCAGAATAGTGATGATGTTGGCGATGACAGAGGAAAGGATTTATTATGAAAGTGGAAGCAAGCAAGACAAAAAATGCCCTTTGTACTAATGCGGCGCAGGAACATTGTGCTCGTACCTGGGATCATTTCATGGAAAAAAATACACTTTTCATTACAATGCTAACAATGAATGCCCATGTGACTTTGATATTGCTTATAGAGCTGAAAATGACTCCCTTTCAAACTAAACTTGTATGTATTTTGGAGCAAAAATGAAAAGTTTTTCACAATCAATACATAATAGCCCGAGATTTAAAAATACTGTGCCGCTACACTGCACAGTCTGATGCCGGATCAATAGAGAGACGCATCTGGTTCACAGCAGGGGAGATTGAGGGTGGATCAATAATAAGCACATTTCCAGGAATTGCAAGTGGTATCGACTATTTAATTAGCCATTTCTCTCAAAAGGTGCATCAAAGACTCATGACAAAAAAAAAAAACCCGCTAATGGGTCTTTGTGAGGAACGTAGACTGCATCGTGCGGATGAGTGAACGCGTGTTTCAGGAGAGAGAAGAGAAGCCTTGGAACATCAAAGTCATACTAACCCTTTGGACAAACTTTACAAACTTGCAGAAGAAATACAAGTTTTCTCTCCGTCTGTTTTGTGAATTTGGGGATGCACTGCAAGTATTGGGATATTCCTAATGATTTCTATTTGCCAACAAACCCCATGAAAGGACTACGATTCTGGTCAAACCCACTGCAGAGACTCATGCACAGCAGTGCTTCTCTCCTGGGTGCAAGCTCGTGTGGGGTGAACCAAAAATAAATCAAAGTGTTGCAGCGCACACCAGGATACTAGGCACAATTTAACCAACAGATATCATTAAAAAACACAAAATAATATCCTGATGTGCGCTGGAACTTTGATTTCTTTTGGTAACACTTTTGTGATCTTTTCATGGGATTTGTTGAAGGTAAGAAAATCACCAGCCTTACCCTGCAGTATTATGTCTAAAAATGTATGCATGAATATGTCCTTGAAGATGACATTGGCAACCAATAAGATCGCATTTAAAGCCCAGGCATGAGTGGGTGTAATTGGCCAATGAATGCTGACATTTAAAATCTGGCACTTGAGAACTTAAAAGCATGGAAACGATCTGAGAAAAGACGCAGACATGGAACAAAAACTACTTTTCGCTTTAAAATGTTTTTGCAGTAAATTGTGGAATTTCAATTTAGCTTGTTGTTTCCTTTCCAAGAGCGTCACCCACACTGTGATGCCACGTCTCTATGCGAGGTGAACATTCACTCGGAGGGGTTTTAATACGGAGCTAACACAGAGAGAAGAAGGTAGAAACATATGTGCGCCAAGGGATGTAGTTCCACCTTTCCTGGCCAGCGTGCAAAAAACATGAAGACAAAACAGATGCATCATGAAAAACAGAAAATAAAACCAAGAAGAAAAACCTGATGGATGCCTTTGTGAGCAGAACATGCCGACGCTGAGTGACGCTTATGGGCATTGGAGTTTTTTTCTTCTGATGACTCCACTCATGATTTATGTAGGTAGAGGCTTCTCCTCTGACCTTGAGAGACACTCCACTTTGTGCTGATGTTCGGGTTAACTGGGGATTGTGGGAATTGGAGGACCCTCTGAGGGATCTTTTTTCCTGACCTCACACAGGCTTTTGGTGTGTGCAGGTATCATGATCAATATCCCCCTCAGTCCATGTGGGTTTTTCAGAGATATAAGGTACTGATGATGGATTGAGGGTTTGATTTTCCTTTGAACCCACCTTGCACGAAAAAATCTGTTTTGACATTTTGCCAGAATGCAGAAACATTGCTAGAAACTATGATATTATGATCATTAAAGAGGCAGTATTATGATGTGGGGTTTTTTGCTTTAATGTAGTGTGTTATATAGGCTTTGGTGCATGTCAATGGTTTGCAAAGGCTAAAATCCCAAAGTTCCCTAAACTTTACCCCTCCTGTTGTCTTCGGGTCAAATCTGACCGATTTCCTACTCAATCATAATTTTTTTGTTTTACATTCGATTGCATTAAGGCTTTATGATATCCTTCACAGTAGACATTTGAACATATAATAATAATTGCTGATCACCACTTTCATTGAATTTTGGATGATTTAGTCAACTTTGTAACACCCATGGTGTTCCCGGAAGGGAATTAGTAACCATCCGGATAAAGAAAAGGCATTAGTATCGACACACACACACACACACACACACACACACACACACACACACACACACACACACACACACACACACACACACACACACACACACACACACACACACACACACACACACTCTAGATGGGTTCCCCCCCCTTATGTGCCCATCCCCCCACATGGATCACACCTGGCACACGCAATACATGTTCAGTGTCTATTCTTTGTATATGTACTGCAGTTTTTCATGTATACCAGTAGTCTGATACAATATTTACAGTTTGAAAGGGTGTTAAATGAAATTTGGTGAT
>NW_011369947.1:15562190-15610609 GCF_000735185.1 Notothenia coriiceps
TAAGATATTCATTTAAACGAAAAACAAGGGCATCCCTAGCTGAAGAGGGGGGTGGTTGAAGGAATGTAGCAACAGTGGAGTTGATAAGGAAAACATTAAGATAATACTAGGGTAACTAAGCTGGAATGAACGTTGAGTAAGGGAGAGTTAAAGACTCAAGAAGAGGACGACTGGGTGGTACGGGACGAAAAGAGATGGAGAGAGCATAAGTTATAACAGACAGCATGAAAGTCATATGAACACATGAAAATACAGATACAGCATATCTTATTTCTTTCACACGCTGATCATCTGCTGCCAATCAACAATAAAACACACTTGTGCCACATCTCCCCAAAACCACTCAATCATAATGACTGATATATCATAAAACTAGACATATACAGGTTACAACACCCATATCAGAAGACAGCCGATCAGATAAAAATAATAAAAGGGCTGCTTCCTTCAAGCCATATTGAACTCAGTCGTAAAACTTTTAACATTGGAAAGAAAATAATAATATATCAGAGAAAGACTGTTGCCAACCACCAAGTAACACATTAAGGATGGTATTAGAGCGAAAGAAAAGAGCCATATTAGTCGGGAGAGCATTATAATAATGCCCACCAGTAAATTATTTTACATGCTCATTCATAATCATAATGATAATAGACTGGCTTGTATTTACATGATGGAATGTTATATTGTAGACGATGCAGAAAATACAGATAATGTTTGCATATTAAGCATATACCTGCAGCTGGAGTATAGTATTCGTGAATAAATGTAGTGATTGATACATACTAGTATGTGTGTTTATTGTATTTCACGGCTGACACCGCCACCCATCAAGAAACACAAACCTAACTGCGAGTCATGTTGTTACCAATCATCATCAGTGTTAACGCTTCCCACACTACGGAATAAAGACATAGCTAAATCAGTAAACATTACCACAATATACAGCCACAACAACAGGATCACAACCAACAACATGCACAAGGCAAAAAGAAAGATCAAAACGTTTGGACACACACTCCAAAATCACCTTTCCACAATGAAATACGGAAATACTAATAAGGACATCACAACGCCGCATATCCATAATCCTCATCCGGGGCAACAGTGGGACCTGAGCCACTGCGAAGAAACTGCATCTAGACGTGGAAGGAAAAATAATAACTATAATGTTGAAGGTTAATGCAGTGTCAGGCCTCATCCTTTAAGGTCGATAACAATCGAGCTAAGAACTTCAGGGTGCGAATGTTAAAAGAAACATCAGCAACCGTCCAAATTGATAACAACACAAAATAAGAACAATAAGCACCCTCATGTACGGTTAGACTACTCCTCAGGCCTTCCCGTTACACAGAATCTGAGCTAAAAAAATATTAACAATAAAACATAAAAACCGTGCTCAAAATACAAACACACGGAAACACATCTTATAGTATACACACATAACACTCATGACTACAATTATATTCATTGATGACAGATAAAATACAACACAGCCAACAAAATGATCAGACAAAGACTATAAAAACCACAAGAACAAGAACACAATCCAACACAACACTCAAGCACAAAAAAATCATACCAACACTTTACCATAACCACAGAGAGAAGAAGCACTGAACATAACTAGTGGCAACACATGTCAACTAATTAATTATAAACTTGACATAAAATTCAGAATCAATAAACATCTTAGGGAGTGACATATGTAATTTATATAAAAGGAGTTCATAAGAAAATAAAACCAAAGACAATGAATTACGTAGTTACACATCTAAAATAGCAGGTCAAATAAAATCATTATTCTCAAAACCAAGATATCATATCACGGCAACCATTCTCAAGTCACGCGCAAACTGTTTATAGATGAACTCTTGAATAACTCCACGAGATAGCAAATATGGTGGATCCGATTTTAGCTCCATAAGTAGCGAAAGATGCCAATTACAGCTCTATACTGAGAAAGGACAACAGTTGCTGCATCAAATAATCATACTTGAGGAACTAATTTGCAGAATGCGAAATGTGTTTGGTGGAGTTGTAGCATATAATTTCCTCTTCAGCTCCCACCAGGGTGAAGGATAACAACTTGCTCTGAATACAAAAGGTGCACAGGGCAAAACTGTTGATTTCGATTTTGTTGCCGTCTCTTTATACCTCTACTATTAATCCGTACAAAAGTGCATCTCAAGTCAAGAACATCCTGATCCCTTCAAAGAGATCCCCCTTACCTAGACATTTCACTCCGCTGCTAATCCGCCATTTCTATTTTCGTCACAGCTGATCTCAGACGTTGCGATAACACTGCTTTCAATCAGCAATTGTAGATTAAGAAGCCTGATTTGATTAATCTAATGATAGCACGATGTAGAAAACTGAAGTGTAGTTATGTTAAATCATTTCCTGCAGCCATTTTCAACATGGCATTCTTCTGGTCACTCCTGACAAGACAAGGTCCTCTGCGCCAGCCTTGTTGGCCAGAGTATTTGGCTTCCAAAGTAATGGGTCTCATAATTGTACACTTGTGGGTAATTAGAGCCAATCGCCGTTCCTCAGGTAGCTTAAACAGCAGCAAATATGTCATTGTGAAATAAACATAAATTACACTACACTCATTACATTCTAATGCAACATCCAATGTTAATATGATAAACAAAGTGCACAACAGGTGTTAAGAAACCAAAATAACAATTATGTAAAGCTATAACAAAATAAAGAACCCAAAAAACTAACAACAATCTACTTTGGTAGAATAAAGGTTGGTTTTGTAAAACTGGCATTAATGAGCCGGTGCATTCTTAAAACCCCTTATGGCGTAGTTTGGTGGTCAACTGCAACGTGCTTTGCAAATGCGGCACTTAACTGTGGCTCTGAGTCCGCTAATACTTGGGAAACGTCATAAGGTGGAGTAATTGTTGACCCCCACTACAAATCACGTCATCAGACACTAACCAAATAGAAGTAACAAGGAACGAATGAAGAAAGACAAAGAGATAAAAGCGGAAAGAAAATAAGGAAGACGCACTAAACAATTGGGATTAGTTAACTAAAATGGGCCATATCACTTTTCCATTTACCAGAAAGGAATGCTATTTCAACTGCTCAGCGAATTTAAATAGCAAAGGTGAATCCTGTTCCCCCCCGCGTCTTTGCTTTGCTTCATCCACCGTGTCAATGTACCATTATATGCTTTCCGTTTATCGACCACTCTATAATGAGCCAAATGGAGATTTGCCCCATCACATCCTTATGGAAGGGCCCATCAATGAAATAAAACTTGACGGCAGATAAACAGATAAAATAAATAATATGAAGAGCTCGCAAGATGGGCATCAGGTCAGCATTAGGATGGGAACCATCTGTCCAAGCACAATCATCGCTTGACTGGATGCGGGAGTGCCTTGAGTTTAGAGAGCATTCTTGGCTGATTGCAATACCAAAGTGTGTGTGGGTTGTGTGTGTGTGTGTGTGTGTCGTGTGGTGGTGTTGTGTGTGTGACGAGTGATGTGTGTGAGGGGGGTATTTGTGTTATTCTGCTTTTACCTTCATTTAACCCTCTAAGGTGTCTCCTGCCCTCGTTTAACTCTTTTAGATAGCTATCACTAATCGATGCATCCGTGCTTTTAGCTGCACCACAGTCCATTTCACTTGATTTCCATGCTCTACACCTTGTGGCCTTGCCCGGTCACACTAAATACCCTCCTCCCACAACATACATGACATCACACCTTCTTTGTCTTGCAATCTTGTTGAGCGTAAAATAGATTCGAAAGTCTCGTGATTTTTTACTTCTCTAAAATCAGGGGTCGGAAAAACCCCGGACGCGTGCCAGCACCGTAACCAGTGGCACACTAGGAATAGTGTGCAAAAATATTTCAATTGGTATTTTGACTCGTATCCTGAACGAGACCAGCCGCCAGAGCGCGTCTCCCGTTACCTGCAGAAGGAAAGCCATGCACGCAGTACGGCAGCGCCGCTCTCTTTATTCCAGGTGACTTTCTGCCGGCTTTCCTCCGTGGTGCAGTGGCATGATCGTCTTCACTCACAGAGGAAAAGCACTTCACAAATTGCAGTAGGCATACCCATCAAGGAGGCGTACACAATGGCCCTGCAGTTTTTGCGTGCTGTGTATCTTAGTTGAAAGCCCAGTGGCGATCTGCTCATCTCCATCGAATAATATGCTGACAAGGTGGCGCGGACTGGCCATCTGTGTGTTGACTTTCCTGTCGCCTCCCAGACCGGTAGTCGAGGAGGGCATAAGCAACAAGCTTCCAGGTTTAATAAGCCACTGTTAGACTGTTAGATGAACTGGACGAGAGAAGAGCTCTTACTTGGGAGGCCGTTGCATTTATTTAGCTGTTCTTACTGTTTCACAAAATACAATCACATGACCTCTGTTTTTCTGGCTTCCTCGTTTCACTTCGAAACATACACAACCTTCCCTCACTGTCGGCTCTGCGCATCCATCACACACATCACATCACAGCCCACTCTCTCTCTCTCTCTCTTAAAGGGAGCAGTGATCCTAATCTACACTCTGCATGACCTAATTCTAAATGTGAGCTCTGGAGATACAGAATGGACGATCGTCCTTATTCTTATGCGTTTAACCATTATTTAAATGTTTTGTTAATTCGGCATCATGTAAGTTCGCTTACAGGTCCACACACCTGCTTCTCCGCACGAGGCTCCCACCGCCTCCTGCTCGATGTTGCCCAGCGTCAAGCTCCCCCCCCCCCCCCCGTGATAATTCTCGATCGTTGGCATGCTGATAAATTTTTTTTTTAAATGGCACTCTCAGTATCAAAAAAGGTTGCCGAACCCTGGTCTAAATGCCTAATGTCTACCGCGGTCATCTGTTCCTATTCTTTGTTGTTTGACATCGTTGAATTGCCTATCAACATATCTAATACTTTGTTTCGTCATAAGCTCTGAAAAGCTGTACTATTATTTATACCGATACGATCCAGGGGTACTTCAACCTAAATTCAACGAGGTCCAGTTAGAGAAAATCTTCCCCATGCAAGGCGGAACATTCAAATTCTAAGTTGCTTTATGAATCTAGGTTAGATATATACTTGAAGTAGCCTGAGACTTTATACAACGTCTGCAGAATCAACAAACTGCTGCCTAATCAATAAGAAACGTACAATTCAAAAACACTTGTAGGCCTAATTAGTCATCTACATTGGAACTATCAGATATTACAGTAAATATACTGTGGATATGTGCAATTTTACCTGCTCGCCTGCTTTAAAAATAAATAGAGAAATAAACTAAAATATGCTTTTAAAAATATGCATGCATCTCTAAAGTGCTTAAATTTTACGATAAACAAATAAAGTGTCAGCAGCAGCTTGAGGTTTTCCTTTTTCTTTTGTTCGTTTCACACATGATCTTAACTGTTTCAGACGATTATAGAACAATAATCAGTCTTTCCACATCATACACAACTACCTTAACAGTTTTAAAGAGGGTTCTCTTCTTTGCCTCTTAAATTGGCAGTCCTTCACCTTCGCTCGAGCTTGTCCGGCCAGGATGTTTGTCTCATAGTGGAATGGTGTCAGGGCCATTCTCATACACATGCAGGTGCTCATTGGTTAGCCTCGGTTAGCCTGCCCTGGAACGATATTTAGTTTTAATTTTGATCCTGGTGGACTGATCATATCGGGCTCTGAGGCTGCTTATTTGTGTGACCTCAGTTCTGACTTGAGAGGGAATGTTTGGTCAAACACTTTGTGTTTTGTCTCATAGTGGCGTTTTGGCACTTTTAATGAGCGCCACGGTCTCTGAACAAATGAGACACACTGGTTCTGTGCTCCCAGTGGGCAGGATGAACATGAATGAGTCCACTCAGGGTTAAAAGCTCTGTTCTCACTGTCCACTTTCCTCTTCTTGGAGAGCGCCATGTGTAATTATTTGTCTCTCCCTGTCTGCCACTAACACGCCTGTTCACTCTCCTCTCTGTCTTCTCTCCCTGTATCGCTAACTCTTCTCTTCACTCACTTTCCTCTCAGCTTCTCTTTGCCGCTCTCTCGTCTCTTCTTCTGTGTTTAACTCCCTGTATCGCTCACTCGTCTCTTTCGCCCGCTGTCGGCAGCGGTTAAAATAGAATCGCCCCGTCAAAATTGAAATCCCCTGTTAATGTATTGATTATAGGTCCGGGTCCGTATAGGTCGGCGTCCGGATCCGGACCGCGGTCCGCCTGTTACTGAACTACGATATAGATGTTCACTGATGCAATTGCAACCATCACTCAGAAAATTAAAAAACGAACAGACTTCTTCTTGGCGTGAAAGTCAGGGTTTTTTCATGTCTCTAACAATGATATGCTTATTATTGAGCTTTTGATTTTGTTGTTCAGACAGCCATTATTTTTTTAGTTGCCTAAATCCACGAGAGGTAAACAAAACACCTTGGCTGTAAAAATGTGCAACGTGTGCAAATCCCACTAAGAGTGTGGGAGGATTTATTGATGCCAAACATTTTATTTTACACTTTTAAACTAGTGTTAAGTAAAGGGTGCACATTAATCCAATAACATGTTGTAAGAGGCATCAGAAATAATGAACCTTTTACCTTTATTTTGTTGCTCACAATCTTAAAATAAGGCAAGGAAAGTCTGTCAGGCACTAAGGCTTTAAAACTTGAACATTGGAAATGGAAGATTCCTATTTTAAATCAACTTATCTCATAACGTCAACATTAAACTAGAAACTTGGGTTTGTTCTTTTATCAGTTATATTTTTTCACGCACATATCTTCATTCCCAAATGCATCATCATTTATTTGCATACATTATCATAATTCATTTTTTTTGCTCTTGTGTTTCTACCTTCCAACTAAATGAAGGTTACATACTGATAGTGTTCGATGTGTTATAGCACAGGGAACAATGTCAAGTGTTAATGCCAGTGTCACTTTCACTTTCTGCCAAAATCATCTCAGAAACTTTAACTAATTATGCTTTTTTCATTTTGGTGGATTTTGAGATATTCTCAAAATTAGCACATTCAAATAACTTCAACGCTGGAAGCACAACTTTCTTGCACTTCAGACAAGGAGAGTATGACTTAATCAACACCACTGCAAAACATGTTGAATTCATTTTGTAACACTATTAATTGAAGTGTGGAAAACTCAGGAAAGCAATGCTGCCCGATCTACCGACTTTTAGATGTATTTCAGAATTGCAATTTCTTTAATAGCCTTATTCCAAACATCACCTTAAATAGCATGTCCCATTAAATGAAACATTTAACATCATTTGACACATTCTCTTTTGTCTGTATCACTTGGGAATTACTATGATCATTCTTCGCCTGGACGCCGTTACTTTTCCATACCTCCTTATTACAGACATCAAGCCAACCTAATGGGAATGTAAAATATTAATTCCACCTCATTGAGGCTGACAGATTGTGGATTGTGACTGACACTTCAAATGCAAACATCAGCCTAGACATTATATCTTATAATTCAATGATAGCCACATTAAGGTGGTAAAAAAAAAACATGAGTATGACAGCAGAGGAAGCAGCTTTTTATTCTGGCACTGCCTCCTATTGTCAGTGGAACACATAACCATACAGGATGGCATGCTATTCCACTGCACATTATTTGTTCTCTAGCCGATCATCAGTTGGCCCTGCTGTATGCCTAATGAGCGATAAATAAGGTTTAATTCAACCGACACAAGTCGCCCATCCTTCAACACTAAGCATGATGGCCTGGGTGAGATTCCATTGGAATTATATGAGGGCAATTTTTCAGCTAGTGGGACGGTCGGACATTCACAGGCATTCCTTTGGCTTCAAGCTCCGCAAGTTTATAGGTCTATTAGGAATTCATCAAACAATGAACGCTATCAATCTTATTGTGTGAGTGTGCCCTGGGTAAAAATAAGATGAAACCTTCCATTATGGGGCCTCCAAAGCCTATTTGCCCTCCAAAATTGATCTAGCATTGACAATTTACACTTAGGGTGACCTTTCATAACTGCCCACATACTTGAAAGCCAATATTGTTTGGAGAGTGAGCAAGGAAAAAACACAGCCCACTGCAAACGCTCCAGGATATTATTGAATATGATAAGCTAGTAGACATTTTTTGCTCTCCAGTTGTTGATGTTCCAATGGCATGAGAGCTGAGTACTTTTTACATCAATGAGGACCTATGCAATTAAGACATAATACAATATGTGACACATTTGTTGAGAGTTCTGAGTCTATAATAAGACCAGGTCATTGACTTTATTTATAAAAAAAATTAAATAAAAAAAAAGTGTTACTATGGGAAGCTATAGGCTTCAGACATGGGTTTGTAAAAGGGCATAAAGACATCAAAAGGGCAACCAGACCCCCTGTCGATACCCTGTACTAAAGTTGATACCTTCAGTATATTTCAAACATCAAAGGGGGGTACTTAATAGCAGGGGGAGGGGCAAGAGACCCCTCATTTCCTTTTATTAAGATTTGATTTATACTCCCAAAATGGCTCCATGTCACACTTCACTAACTGTATTTCATTTCTTGGCAGAGTCAAGCAACGGATCAGTTATGCGTCAAGGGTACTCAAATGGTAGATCAAATCTTCATCTATATTTCCATGATGGGGTTTCGGCTGTGGATAAAAAATGATCGGGTCCAGAGAAAGGCCCTATGGGTCAATGGGAGGGACAATGGCTTTGTCTATGCCCTTGGACGTCAAAATGTAAATGGGGTGGCTGTCCATGCCTCAGTCCTTTTCAATATGCCTTTCCCTTTGGCTGTTGAAAAATATCCTTATCTATAAGAAGCAGGTGATAGATTTAGACCAGCATGTCTCTACAGTGCTGTGCTCCCATCTACTCTATTGATATCTCACATCCACTAAGCAATCCAAGCTACAGGAAAAAAAAGTACCCACACCCTCTGGGTCTCATAGCCCCAAATCATGTTGGCTCTACTTCCTGTAGGATCACCTCTGGGGTCGCGGCAATGAATAACATCTATCAACGCCCTGAAGTGGAAGCCAGTAGCTTCTGGAGGCAAAAGGCTTTAGTCCTTAGCTCAGAGAGCCTACTGCAACAGTCCCTATCTGATATGTGACACAAGCTTGCACATGTGTGCGTGTGAAACAGTATAGGAGAACAACTGCTGGAGAGGTTGAGAGACAACAAGAGAGAGATAAAGCGATGGGTACAACATATGTGTGAGCAAATTAATTGCTAAGGGAATTGCGATCACTATCGCATCCTGTGATGTAATTTAAGAAACAAATGGGTGATTTGCCACCAGATCAGGGGAAAGATGAGAAAATAGCTGCCAGGCTGAACATAGTATGGCCGTCTACATCAGGGTGATGTGGATAACAAACACATAAGAAATAAGTATTAAAAGATCATATAAGTCAAAAAAGGGGTTAGGGAATGTAAGAGAACCAGAGGCCATTCTTTATCGTTGCCACCGTCTCCTTCTTACAGACACTTCCCTTTAGTCTTTTCATCTGCCTCCTTGCACATGTATCCCCTTTCTTCCCTTTAAAATTTCATGAGAGAAAATAGGTAATTTAATCTTCATTAAACTTACAGGGGGCCCACTCTCTGGCCTGACCGGCTGAATTAACTGCGAGGCCTCGGGGGATTAGACAGTTGGGCTGAAATTCCGTAACCCTGACAAGCATTATATCATCGCATCTCTATTTTTTAATGGGAACGAGATGATCCCTCCCTCTTCAATGTCAAATAAGTCCTTAAGAGGCTTACTACACAGGAGGGAACTTTTGATGGACTGACTTGTGAAGGTGAAGAGAGTAGGGCAGAGGAAAGGAGATAGGTCCTGTTTTGGGATTGTAATGACGTTGAAAAGGCAGTAAATAAATAAGATTAGCTTGGTCCTCTTTGAAATCTGATTGATGTGTCTTTTGGGATGCCCCCCATGAAAGACCTACTGAGTCTGTGGCTTTCATCCCTGACCGAAAATCGATGAGCCAGGATGTATGAGAAGCTCCTGCCCTCTACCCACCAATCTCTTGCAGGAAACCCAGGTAACTGTCTCACAATAAAGAGTATCATTTATTTACTATCGCTATTCAAGTAGAGCTTTGACATATAAAGTGCACTGTCTTCAAAAAAATATACAGTGTTCAACCAACATGATTCAACACCACTGAGTACTTGATAGATTATCTTCCTGAAATGAGACTGAACCCACAACATAAATGCTTTTCTGGTCTCCATCAATCCATCCAGCTTCTGTGTGTTGAATTAGGACTGGCTGGTGTAATTGCATAACACATGAGTATGGCCTCCCGGGTTAGGTTTTCCATCTTACACAAAGTGGAGACAAGGAAATGGGAAATGCTTCCGGAATTGGCTGTAATTGTGACTGGCGGCGCCTTGAATTGTGTTCTGTCTGACACATGAGGTAGTCTACGGCAGTATAGTTTAGCCCTAAGGACGACAAAAACTACACGCCAGGTTTAAATGAACTCCTTTGACGTAAGTGGAGATTCTTGTGAGTGACTCTCTCTGGTGCCCGCTGCTCGTTTGAGGATGACAGAAGGTTAATCAAGCTTTAAAGCATGAGATTACAACAGACATGACAAGCAGGATAGAATAGATTTGGCACACTGTCTGATACAACTACTCGAGGAACCTTCTCCACTAATAAATGCAGGGACTGAAAAACTGTCATTCTGCACGTCAGGGAGAAAGCAAATATGTACCCAAAAAAGAACACAAACATGATTGCTGCTGTACTGATCCGAAAGTCAAAACTTAATTCGGTAAATACTGACTAGACCTTGTTTCTCCATTTACAAAAGAAAGTTTTTAGTGGCGGGAATGTCTTTTGTTACCAAATTGCCCGTCGCTGGGGAACTTAAATGTTTACTTTACAGTCCCTTAAAAAACTGCCTTTACCTCAAACTGTGTCTAATGGTTTTTGATTGTCCCTCCGCAACTTTTCTAAATCTGATCTGGAAACGAGTTCAATCGCTATAGAGCGTAGGGGGAATATGTTTCATCTCATGAAAGGGGATAAATCTTTAGGCACATATTCCCCCTATGCTGTATAGCAACTGAACTTATTTCCACATTCCATTAAAAAAGAAAATCCATTGAGCCTGCATGTCAAAAGGATTTCCCCCTCTCATCACCTCAGAGTAGAGCATCCATGCAGCTGTTTATCAAACCATACTTTAGGTTCCATATCAGTAAACAGGGACCCACAGTGAATAATACATTTTGGTAGCATAGTGATGTGTACTAGCAGAAAAAGTGCACTGGGAAGGGGCTGATGCAGGGAGAGAGCCATCATGAGAAGCACAGTCTAACAAGGATAATAAACTAGGTTGCAGTCATACAGAATGTTCTATTTGATATCAGGCAAAAACAAAGAAAGCATTCATAACCCTCATGTTCATTCAAACATTCAACATAGCAGCGCTACTCTGGGGGTTCATGAGTATCCCCACGTAACCAGCGATTGTCATTTAGTATGTCCATAAGCTAGGCAACTCATATCCATCAACAAAGTATTCCACATCTTTAAAGACAACATTCATAGCTATGTGTCAGCGAACCAATGTCCTCTCCTTGCTTTGTTTAAATTACCTTAAGTTTCTTCTTCTGATTTGAACTACGGTTTTTCTGAGAAAATACATATATATAAAGACATTGGTTTAGCGAAACACTCAATAGACTTTTGACAGATACTCCATTAAGACACGAGCATAATGTCAGGTACTTGGACATGCAAACACAACAGATCAAATATATATATATAGCGAGAGACATTTTGGAAACACGCAGCCGAGTTGCAGCCAATTCATTCTAAGCCAAATGTGCCTAAAAGTAGGCCTGCATAGCTTACAAGACAAGCATCCTTCAGAAACAGGCATACAAGTATCCAGGTTGCTTTGCACATCAGTGAGACGGTGAAATAAAAATAAAGAAATATATCACACAAAACCATTATTTGTGTACTGTACAGGTGTTTCCAGCAGAACATTTCCTAAACATTGCCACAAGATAGCAAATGATATCATGCTGTGGCAACATAGGCAAACAGCAAGAGCAAGACAATGAGACGATAACTCGAGCTGCTCTACAAGGCAGAAATTATGCATAGCAAATCAAAAATGATTTCCTTCAAGTAAAGTGACCGCTGCCAGGATTGTATTAGTGTGACAGGATTAAACATTTCAGATCAAAGGGCTAGCACAAGGGCAACTTTAATAATAGTGTACTTAACTGTATTGGATCTTCAAGGTATTGAATGTAAGATTGACATCATGTCGTTCAGCAGCATTATTGTCCATTACAGGCTGTCCAGTAAAGACTTTCCTTCTCTTTTACTGCACATGCTAATTTTATGCTTAAAAAATATGAATGACTGGTTTTGAAATATATTGTAATATGCTTAAGTTATATGTGTTATTTGAACCTGTTATTTGTAAAATTGCTTCACATGCTTTTATTCTAATGAACACAGGGCATCATTTTGTTTGTGAATTCCTTTTGGCGGCCGTTAACAAAAAGCATTACTTTTTACTGTGTTTTCAAGAAACTAAGGTCATGTTATCTTATGCCATACTTCTGCTGTGGCAAGACTTAAAATGGCATGTTGCATTTATTTTGTATTGTCTGCTCTAAAAATATATATGTGCTAAGAACATTGGTTCCATCCTTACACAGATCATAAGAGAGAGAATAATATCAACGTAAAGCTCTACTTGCGGTCTTTGCTAAATACGTACTGATACAGACCAGTAATAATTCATCAATGTTTTGACATGACATTGCAAACTTGAAGTTGAGGACATTTTAGACGTCTTTTTTTTCCAATGAGGAGCTGCGTGTTAATAGGAAGCAGATGTTATATTGGCTGTAAATAAATTGAATTTACTTCCATGGTTGCTTTTTTACATAGAGTTAATCTTACATGTTATACCTTGTTAAACTTTGCCTAGTCAAGTTCAGTAACACAGCACAATTCTCTACATGTTGTAGACCAGCTCAGCTTAAAGAAGGAAGGACTTGTGAGTGATCTAGCAAAGAGAAGCGCAGCAAGAGGCAGCTTCGTGCTCTATGTGGGTTAACAAAGGTATTTTAATGCACACACCTAGTGTTCTGTTACCATAGTTAGCACCCGGCCACCGAGAGGATGGACTGGAAGGGCTTTGATCACCTGCAACAATGTTGGTGATAAAAATAAAAAAAACAGAAAAACAAGAAGAAGGGAAGGATGGAGAAAAGGGGAAAGAGAAAAGGCCATCAGAGGTGACACATTGCAGATAAGGCAGGACATATCCACTCCCAGAGTTTTGTGAAAAACACATTTTCTTAAAAAGCTGCACACACATTTTCACACAGACATAGACTCAAGTTAAATCCAATCCCAAGAAAGAAAAAGATGTGAATAAAGTAGCTGGTTCTTTTTTAATGATAGGCAGCATTATAGGTGTTGGAATAAGAGTGAAGGGTGTGTGAGTAAGTGTCAGAATTATTTTTGATGAGGTTCATAATGAAGTTACATGATCTGTCATGCATTATATATTTAGATATGGTCTTAACAAAAACATTAACACATAATTATGTATCATAACTTGCATTACATTTCCCATGATCATAGCGTAAAGGGTTGTGACCCAGGCAGTGTTAGAAAAAGCCTGACAATATGTCCTGGCCTTGTCATCAAACAGGTAACTTCCCCCCCTTACTTATCTGTAAAGAATGATCTTCTTTATATCAATTCAAATGGACCATATATTGTACACCATCAGAACATATATCTTATTTGACTAATTCTGCTTATAATAACAATAGATAATCAGACATGACACTAATTGTCACTTTAAACAAAGAGTACATGACAGTGGATTTGCAATTGTGTAAATCCCAATTGTACATTTTGCCCACTAACCCTTTTATAATATATATTAGACAGAAAATGACTTGCTGAAGCTTAAAATGATATGTTTATTTGTATTGCTCGCTTTGCAGTGTGTAGCCTGTCTGTTGCAGACTCACTTTATCCAGCTATGGTCTGATTGTTCCCTCCTCTTTTTTTTCTACCATGATTGCAACTGTGGAAATGGCAGCACCTGTGGCTCTTCCACAGAACTATGACTTGCATATGAATTGACCCTGGCACCCCGACCAGGTGGAACTCCCCTGGGTAAAGGCCATTCGATGTGGCGAAATTACATGTTTTAACACCAGGATTACACTAAATCAACCTCGGTCCAACTGCAGCCAGCATGGCTATATTATCATAAGTGCTTTATGAATGGCAAAGGGACAATACTTTGCTAATGACCTGCACAGGGCCACACATGTACTTGTTTCTGTGATAGCTTTTCTTCATTGTACATATGTTACTGTTTAATGTGTGTACCAATCATGAATCCTTGGAACCAGACAAAAGACATAGGACTACACACTAAGTATATAAAAACTGTAGAGCAAAGATTGTTGCATGTGACAAAAAGGAAACTATTAACAACTAGAAGGGTCAGGTGGTCCTTTCTGCACACAGGTGAGAGTATAAATTGGCACATACCATTTCGCGGTGTCCTTTTTCTCCGATCACGGAAGGCAGCTCCGGACTGCAGGGCCTCCATTAGGCTATCCATTACACCAGTCTCATCTCCCTCTGTAAGAGAACATATGATAGAGGCAAACATGTTTAATGTACAAATGCACACACACACACGACTGGTCTAAATGTAGGTATTCTGGAGTGGAAACAATGGATGCCCTCTAACTAAAGTTGCATAAACAATCACCTTACATCAAAGCAAGAGTGAGCTGAATGAATAAACAAGTCTTTTATAGAGCACAGGCCTGAGTGAGACAGAGGCCTGTCACTCAGGCCTGTCTTTTTTTTTTTCAGTAAACAGTTTTAGAGGAGGAAAAATACACTTAAACTTTAGCAACTAATACAGGCAGAGGAGCCTCAAGATGAAAGCATCCACTGATGGTCATTGACAGATATTCTTTCTGTGGCTAACGCAGGGGAGCTAAGTGCTCTTTACAAAGATTTAGTGGGGAGCCGCTCGATACCCGGGCGCTCTATCATTGTTCAGTCAATGACACCAGGACCGGCCTTCGAAAAACATTCCCCCTGCCCACGGTTTTAGCTGTCGTGTGGATCCATAGAACTAGACAATTGGAGGCAGTTGGCCTGCATGGTGAAAAGACAGGTAGGAGACACGTAAAGTGCTATGAGGCCAACAGCATGACAAGTTGTGCCCACACTGCACATGCAGCATACGGAAAGAGAGTTCAAAAATAAGCTTAGGTTCCATATCTGGGTCATCTATCTTTACGCCCCAATACTAATGAGTCAGAGGGACACCCTTTTTATCATTGTGGTCCAGAACAGACATTATTTTAAACTAGGATCATTAGGGTGACTTATTGTGGAGCTGGAGACTTGGCCATCAATTATTTTCCATACATGAGTGAACTAGCTCTTCCCTATGTTTACCATCGGAGTCCAGGCATCTTGTTTTTGTACTGGGATAAGAGCTAGAGCAGAAGGGTAATATTCAAAAATAAGTGGAGACAACTGCTACTTTCAGCACAAAGCACTTTTTCAGACACTGTGGTGATCAATCTTTTGTTATTCTCGTGTTCCCGAAAAGACACGACACTCAGCCAAATTGAATTTATGAACAAAACACGTTGACACAGAATGCTACACGATTAATATAAGGAAATGGCACAAATTTTGCCATTATCAGAGAAAGTAGGGCCTGCTTATGCTTTCACCTTCTCCTCCAGCAACAAACCAACCAACCTGCAATCATTGATGCAAGTGAACGAAGATAGAACAACTAAGAATAGAAACACATTCTTATGCAAATTTAAAAAAAAGCAACTCTTCACTCATACTCACACACATTTCTGTCTATATCTCATTCCTTGTCTTTCTTCCTCAAGTCCTTCCCAAGGGCTACTTATAAATCAAAGTGTATGTTCCGGCTGTGTGCTGTGCTTAAAAGCAATTCCGATTAAATCAAGCTTAATTAGACCAGCTTTATCAGAACAAAACCAAAGCTGAGCCAAGTAGTGCTTATCTCAAATTGCAGCACTACACCTTAGATAACAAGCTCCTTGGTTTAAAAAGGGGGAGCATGGCTTTTGTCTACTGTGGACCCAGGTGAACAACTTGCAGCTTCTATAACTGTATCAACTCCAACATCTCTAGCTATCTTCTTCTTATGTAGGCTAGCAAGGACACATGGTTTGTCTGACAGAAGGTAGAACGTGTTAAGTGGCAGGTAAACATTTATCTACAACCACCTTGGCACAATAAACTTTCTGACAGCCCCTTCTTCATGGAGACCTAGACATCACAGGGGGCACCTGACACTTTGATCAATTTGTCCTACTTCTAGCTTAACTGTAGCACAATTCATCATTTGTAATGGCCAGGACTTGGGAGCGGTAGTAGACTGGGGTTCAGAGAGAGGAATGCAGACACAAAGAACCACAATGACTAAAATGGGAAACATACTCCCAAGTCACTCCACGGTGCTCAATTAACTAGGTCCTATTGGACCAGAGCTTCAACTCGAGCCGACCACTCAAAGCAAGAAATTGTCACAAATGAGCTTTCACACGATATGAACTTATTCATATAGTCCTATATATGCATTTAAGTGCCTTTATTTAACAAAGACAAGGGAGCCCTTAGTTGAAAAATAAATCAAACTGAATATTATTTAACTAGACTTATTCCAGTAATCCTCAGAGCAAACATTCTTCATCATTTATTGTATTGCATTGCCCACTTTAGTAGACATTTTTGCCTCATTCCTGCAATTTACTCTTGTCTTATTTTGAGCTGTTAAACTTAGGGCAAATATTCAACCGCTACTCATTAGCACCAGTGGTAGATTGCATGCTGGGGAATTACAGGAAAGCTAACCTTTTATTCCCAAAGATCTTTCTCAAGAGGAAAGATCCCCTTTGCTCACAGGAAATTGCTTTCTAAATGGGTTAAGATGGGCTAAGACCCAAGACATTCACAAACCCTTCCAGTGATGAAACACCTTGGTGGGCACCTCAACAGACAGCCCCGGGGTCCTTTAATGATCTTATTAAAGCTTGTGGAAGTGCTTAACATGGTTGCGGCTTTTGCACTTTTAGGTACTTTCTTAAATAGTTAAACCTTTAAGAGCTGAAATAAAGCTATGTGAAACTTTACCTCCCAGAGAGAGATGGTGTACCTATTCCATATCTTTCCCTTTGATCCATGACAACATCCAGTCTCTCATTCACCCTCTCCTATACCTGAATACCAGGTGGTACCTTGACCCAGAGGCTGTGCCAAATGTGACAATGAGCCCTAGGGATTGGCTCACTCTGCTGTATATTTACAAGAGGTACTATCACATGTTCTAATTAGGAGGCATAACAAGAGCAATGTGCTCTCAGCAGGATGGGCATGAAAGAAAACCAGATTTGTTTTCCTAATAAAAAAAATAAAAAATACAGTCAAAAGGGAAGAAAATGGCTGCAATGTACCATTCATCAACCCTAGCAGCTGAACACAAAGTGGAGTGTCAACAGTTGTAAATGTAAGTATAGGAAAGGAATACGTAAATATATTGTAAGTGTGACTATCAGAGAGGAAGATGTAGAGGATATAATGAGAGAGGAGGAAGAATATAGGGAGAAAGACAGCGCCAGGGAGGCAGCGAGTGAACAGGGTTTCTCCTAGTGTGCTTGGTGGAGTGGGTTATTGAGAGAGACTAGTGGAGCGAGGTAAGACACAAGGTGGTAAAACACCTTCCTGGATACTTGACGGCCTGAGCCGTATGACATTTAATTATTCCTAAAACATATACTGCAGTATGCACGGACAGGCACACATAACCTTGCCTCTGCTTTTAAAACCTGCCTATACATTTGAAGAGGTTCGGATGCATGTTCTGTATTTGTAAGTCTATTGGTTCGACTGTATCATTTATGGGACATCATTTTCAGCTGACGGATTAGTTTTTGACAAACAAAGACAGTTAGGCTTGACGAACGTGAGGCGGATAGAAAGTGTACTCGACTAATGTTAGATTCAAGATGACCTATACTCATGGCTGATCACGGCAAGATCGTTTAGAGGAGACAAAGGAATCTAGCCAAGTCTTTCAGAAAACCAATGCATCAGGAAGCCTCCATATACAACGCTTGAACCTCAGTCGAGTACCATTTAGGAATCAATCAAACAAGCTACATTTATGCAAAACCTGACATCTCATTTGTTTATTTATACTAATTAAAAAACAAGTACATAACTGTGAAGTAAAAGAACAGCTGTTGCCTCGAAAATGTGTCAAAAGCATTTCAATCATCCAAGCAGAAAACATTGTATGTATTAGACTAAAATGCTGGGCTTTTTTTTAAAAACACCAAAGGCATGGCATTCCTATAATTATGCAGCAGTGTCAACAAAGCCTGTTCATAAATTCAATTTGCTATCTGTCATCTCCTGCATGTTGCGCAGGGGAGAAAAAACACAGTGGATCGATTGAGAACTACATTTCTGATGGCTCGCATGCAGCCTTCGTGATTCATGGGGGAAAAGAGAGACAAATAAGTTTTCGAATTCTAAAAAGCTTGTGTCTGGTACGTGTGGGTTTCTAATATATCGGCAAATGATGACATCCCTTATACCACAAGCGAAAATGGTAACAACAGTGGCATGTTAATTGGATGGATAAATAACAGTACGAGCATACGAAGTAATGACATTTGTCAAAGTCACATATTTTAATCAATCACAGCTACATATCATCTGAATGTATTAAAGCAAAGCACTCTGCTTCCTAAACAAATGAAAGTGTTTGACATAAGGAAAATCAGGGATAAGATATATGTCTCTTATCCGCTTCTATCTACTATCCTTCCAGTAGCCAATCCCTGAGTCTAATTTGCACTGTAATGAGATCTAATGAGTGCTTACAAGCCTTGTCCTTGATGAAAAAAAAACACTGGAAGAGAGGAAAACAGTAAGAGGTTAACCTCACCCCAGTCGCCCCCCATGACTCCAGGAGAGTATATGAGAAAGAAACGGATGAATAAAGAGCAGAGGAAGTGTTTGCTTGATGCAGACTGTTTTTGAACACATTTGAGCCCATCTGTTCCCCTACTGAGAGTCACCTGTGCAATTAACCTGGACCATTAGCCGTGAAACAAAAACCTCATGGAGGGGGGGTTGTTGCTTTATGGCCAGGTGGAGAGGCAACAAATACACGTTCTTTTAATCTTGCCTCCCTCTCTCCACTCTAGCACCTGGTTTTGTGTTACTTTCACATCTGAATTCAGGCTCAGTCCTCTAGACCTACACAACCACCTGCATTACTCAATTCCCCCCTCCTCTACTCTCTCACTGTCTGGCTTTGAGGGGAGTCACCCCCCTCCCTTCACCCTGCTTACCTGCAGACCCAGCCAGACAGAGACCATTACTGCCACAGAGAGCAAAGAAAACACAAGTGCCGGAAGGACAGCAGTCGTGCACCTGTTAGGTGTCCTTGTTTTTCACTCTCTCCTTTTGATTCCATCGCCCTGCAGTCCAACCAACAAACTCTTACAAAAGCTTTGACACAATGACCCTGGAAACTTTTCAGACATGCCACTGCCTTTAAATTGTGGGCGTGTGCGTGTGCATGTTTGCTAATCTACTGCGGTGAAATAGAGAGGAGGAAAAAGGGGAACGGAAGGGTAAGATGGCTAATAAAAAAGACAGATTTGCTTGCTGATTCATCTGAATTGTTTTACTGTAACAACTTGATGAGCAAACCCACTCATGTCCTCCCTAACTGAATTAGGAACGCTCCCACAACCCTCCACTCCAGGGGGAAGTGCATTGTAGCTTCTACTTTCCTATTGATATGAGCCCCTGTGTGGCGCCAGGGTCAGGGGGGGAGAGAGGGAGGGAACATTTGAAGAGGGCCGAATGTCTTGAAGATGGAAAAGGTGGGTGGGAGGTCAGAGGTGAATTGACATGCATGAAGTAAAGATAAGTATTGGAGGTAGGCTGGCCTGGTCAGGCCTGATCCCGTACCCTGGAAGAAAGAGAGATGTCCCCACTGCGAGAGACTCGGGAAAACACCGAGAGAAGTTGGATGTCGACAAGGGAGAGATGAAAGTGGATTAGCCGCCGTGGCGATTTGCATTCTGTGGTGGAACGAAGGCCCCTGCGATGCCCCGAATAGCTGGATGCATGAATAAGTAAACAAACAAAAACAAAAATAAACCCTCCATCTGGATGGATGCTGCCAGGACCCAAGTGGGAAACAGTAGGGAGGGGAAGTTGAGAGATGGGGATGGGGGGGGGGGATGCTTGCAACGTAGCAATCACCACTCTTTGCTTCCTCTGCTGTAATTTACTTTTACTGCCTGCAGGGCCCCCCCAGTAACCATATTGCTATCTATCCACTGCTTCTGGCTAGTTTGCCCAGTAACACCACCAACACACAGGGGAGAGCTCCGACCGAGCAGTGACAGATGTTAAGATGACACACTTTCTCCAGGCCACAGAGGGTCAACATGTCAGGGTGCCAGCAGGGCCACAAGACCCTGTCCTCACAGCGACTGATGCTTTTCTATAGTCTGGCTACAGCTATTTTTAACTGCAATATGGTAGACCCTGAATTACATGTATTTTCACTGTGGTCACAAACCAGGGGATAGACAATGGTGGGTCTGCTCACTGTTATCTGATCTAAATGCTTGTGTGGATATTGCTATGTTTAGCAGTATTGTAGAATCTCTGCTTGTAAGAAACACTCTTTTTTTTATGTGTGTACAGTAGTTTGCATTTAAGGTTTTACTTTCATTCTGGTTTCCTGATGATGAAGTGCTTCAGTGTACATGTATGCTACCTACCAGTTTATTTTTACTATAACTAGGAGGTATATTGCAATCTGAACACGTTCTCCTGCTAATTCACATTCAAATGTGTTTACATGCTCAGCATTAGAAGGCTTTATAATGATACAGCAACAGGAAGTGCAACTGTAATCCTCTATTTTAGTGACTGTGTGTGACTCGTCTACTTTAAGGACCATTTATGTGCTTTTCTTTCAACGGATTGGCTTACATATTGCAGGGGAAGTATGTCAAAGAGAATGAGGTGAAATGGGGCCGGTAAGATCAACATCAAAATCAACTTGTATCACCTTTCACACTGCTGCTCTGACATATGGATGGAAACTATTGCCATGGTAACATCACAAGGTCTTATCACAGTCACATATGGCAGGGCACAGTAACTGTACAGACATTAGCATATGGAAGTGTTCATACAAGGGTCACTTCTATGGATTTTTAAAATAAAAGGGATGTCAAAGTGGCTTTGGAACAAGGATGCTATACACATTTTGGGTTTCATTCATCAAGGGCAGTGTCTATTAACTATTTTACACAAGTGCACATATGGATAGTGGATGAAGAGATTTGGAATCGAGATCAAGTTAACTTCTGAAACCAAACCACACGTGGGCTGTTTGCATCAGTTCAAGGCGGTGCTGTCTGGGGAAGCTAAATGGATTTGACAATAGGATTTGATTGTCTTTGTAGTGAGGGTAATTAGGTTTGATTGACTGTAAAGTGACTGGTGAGGTCCAGATCTGGAAGTGGAAATGATCAGGCACTTTAACTACCCACAAATTAATGAGATTCAACTGTGCCTGAGCTGAACATAGCAAGGAGAACAATTAACTAAAGGAACGGGATAAGACACATGCAGATGGTAGGATGACTATAGTGAGTGTGAGATGCAGACATAGACAAACACAGTGGAATGAGAAAGAGAAAACAGGAAAGGCAGAGATATCTGATGCATGTCTCACTTCCTTGATTGTGACCTTAACTTAATTGAGTTAAAGATAAAAGATCAAAGTGATTAAAAGCTTTAAGGTGCAATTTAATTGGTGTTCTTTGTCTTTATCTCGATACAAGAGAGCGTGCCACACGATTTAAAATAACAATACACAGAGAGGCATAAGGCAGGCAGACAAACGTGGGCGATACTTTTCCCTGGTCTTGTCTTTAATTGCTAATGAAGTATGGTATGTATCATATCCTTTTCAAGGGCTTCCTTTAAAGCCAGGCTCGTTTTCCTCATGCTGACAGTTTTTTGTAGACATACATTGGTAATCTTATCATTTGGGGTGTTTTATTGTAATACCTTCATTCACAACACGTCATTCAACCGGATGTGTTTGATTATTTTCATTTAATTGATTATTCTCTTTTTCTACAGGTTTCTAGTCATGCTGCCTGCTCCTATGGGTCTTATTTGAGATGCAGTCAGCCATATTCTGTACGCCATCATTGCTGGAGGCAGATTCAGATTTCAACTCGAGATATACCACAATCTAATACGCTGTTATTTATTAGAATGGGTGTACGACAGCAGATAATCCTGGTGCCCTTGTTCATGTCTTCCGAGGTAATGAAGGAATTCACCGATCTATACTCAGTAGTTTCAGAGCATCCTGCACATCCTGCACTCCGGATAGACTCAAATGCAAGGACAAAGAAAAAAGCAATTTGCTCCGAGTTTGGCATTCCACTGCTGTAACATCCATATGCAGATGTTGTGAGAAATCCTTCATCTTTATAACTCATCAGATATTACAATTATATACCCAGAGATGGACGCCATCTCATGACAAAGAAATGACACTTTAGGGAATAAACAGGGAGCGCATTTCAAGGCATAGTGCCATAAATCATCATTACATTCTGGAAAGGTCTGTCCTTCGTCTGTTCGTTATATTCTGTAGCAAACATGAAGGTCAGCTTTAGCGTTCTAATACAGGATTCATTTCCCAAGCTAAGCTGAGGAATGGTGAGTCTTATAAGGCACTTTTCTTTTATCTACTTAGGTTTCTGACCTTCACGTCTCAGTACGGCTATCTCCCCCAGTGATATTGTTTGCCATGTCGGCTGTGCTGTGGAGACACTATGCAAACTTATATAGCTAACCTGTTCACCCCAACACTGGCTGTCAGCGCGTGTCAATGATCGCCTAGCTGGTATGGCTCAGGCGCAGGTATGCACTGGCCATCCGGAAGCTGTCAGTGTCACACAAAGCCATCAATCCACATCTCTGCCACTGTCATTGCTGACAGGGCATCGCCGGCCACAGACAGCTGCATAGAAATATGCCAATTTAGCCATGCCCAACTAATAGACACTTGAATTAAAGTACTGCAAAAGTTACTCGCAATTTCTTTCGGGGAAATGGACAAACAGGACTACACTATGATGAGGCAATACTAACTATAAATTAAAAACAAGTGATCCATCAGCCAATTAGATTACAAAAGGTGAACAATACATTTTGATGTGGGGTCTTATCTGACAAATGCTACATGTGAATCTTCTTGATTCACCATGTCCAAGTGTGACTATATATACATAACATTGATCGTACTGACACTGCAGTCAAAGCCTACACTAACTTGGTTTGCATGTATTTAGTAAAGTAAATGCCTTTTTCTTTTATAGGGGAGCCCAATTTTATTTATGTAAACAAACACTTGCTCATCTTGTGTGAAAGGTTGACAAGGAGGGTGCATAAATAGAAGCTGCAGGTCCATCATTGTCAAAATGCCAACCGCTCTCTGCAGAGAATCACAGAGACCTTCTTCTAGCAGGCCTTGCTGAACGGGAAATATGCTCAGACGACAATCACTTGCTAAAAAAAGGTTTTCGGAGAAGGAAGGAGGATGGAACTGTAACTGAAACAAATTATTTAAATCAAAATACAATCCAATATATTGATTCAGTTAAAATGACAAGGAACCATTCGTTGCCAGCTGGTTCTTAAATTATTTGACATTTTGTTAAATATTGTTGACTTTCTTGCTTTGCAAAGTTTAACATAATAAGACCCACGTTTTTAACGGGGTGATTGAGTATGAGGTACACACAGCTTCCAGCTGTTGCGTAAACAAAGACAATCACATTTATGATGATGATATTGTGTTCAATAGTTTCGTAATTTTAACATAAACACTTTGACAGAACCTATTCTTCCACTATAATATTCTCAGAGAACAACCTAATGAACGGTTCTGCATTCTGCTGCTGTCTGCAAGCTGTTGCAAACATGTATTGACGCAGCTGAGTGGGCTCCAAGTTATATAGAAAACATATATATCACTGCGTGGAAAACGTAATCATGAAACCACATTTGTTTTAGGGTGTTAATGGATAATTGTATTTATATTTACATAGTTGTTTCAAAAGTGTTTTTTCCAATCAAGTAAGAGAGGACATAAATGTTGTTAAGGACATTATTTCTTCTAATATTACATGAGCAGTTGGATTACAATTCATGCGTGCACTAAAGTAAGATAGCGGACATTTGGGGCAACCATAAAGGGTGTTGTAAAACGTGCAGGCTGCTGTACAACCAATATACTCTTGATATTCCTCAGGTTGGCTATAACAATGTTTTGTAGAGGTTCATATGGTGGAGGCTCTAACACCTGCTGCTACAACTATTGACTTACTGAAAACAATACTGTATGAAGTAAGTCTAAGACAAGTTCACAGTGAACATGTTAAACACTAAGTTATACAATATTCCTCTTGGGTACCTGGCCTGAATAACATGTTGAAATAACTTTTTTTGTCCTGGTTGTTTGTTTATTTCTATGTGCCTTATGCCAAGCTGCATTGAGCTCAAAGCATGTGGGCTTTCCGGCTCTGTTCTAAGCTCATTGAATTTGACTGGGATACACAGTTGACATGTGGGGGCAGACACTTGCCCCAGACGGGAGCACTGACCCCCGTGATGCCAGCAGAGCAGGCGGCCAGAGGGCCTGCATCTCCTCGCCTTGGAGAAAAAAAAGTCCAGATGCTTTACCATGCTCCGGCTTTTGACACACTGTGCATGCTGCTTGTGACATTATTTCATATGCCGCAGTAAAAGAAAAACATTACTTTGGGTTTATTCTACAATGTTAAACAATGATTTCCAGTGAAGTAAAGTGATTGCGTAAATGTGGAACATCTGGTCAGTTCAAGAGAATATGGGAATCCACTTAGAGAAAATTAAAACAAATGGGGTGACCGGGTAATGGTTTCATAAGCTATTTCCTACATTGGGATTTCTAATGCTTCACAAGGAAAACACGTTTAGCTCGGCACTTGTCTCATCTATCAATCATGCTTGTTGAAGAGGAGCATAATATACCCTCTGCAATGCACTTGCAGAGGGTATATTATCAAGTTTTATCAACTGGGAAATGGCAGGGAAAAAACAAGAAAACTAAAAAATCTGTTTCCTAAAAGCATTTGTCCGCTTCCCCTCCCTCCCCCAATCTGGTGCCATCCTGACAGAAACTAAATGAATTAAACTCTCATTAAATATGCATTTCTTTGTTAATCATTTTCAAGCGAAGAGGATTAGGTCGCAATTTGTGAAATGACATAAAATCTATGCCTTCTCAAAAATAGCCTCTTGAAATTGCATTAAACACAATATCCATCACACAGTATTTAAAGCTCTTTAAAGCATTAAAATAAGTAAATCAGTAAATCCATTAAAGAGATATTGACCTGTAAATACTTCTCTTAATACAATGGCCATATGTTTACTCCATCTGTTAATGCAAATGGGTTTGTAAACATAAAGAATGTGCTATATTCAGGTCAGCAGACCTACTAATCTACAGTATGCATGTGTCTGTCTGTCTGCCTGTCTGTCTAAAGACTCAAAGTAATGAACACAAGAGGAGGTATACTGTATGAGACTGGAGATTTATTTCAGTGCACGAATTAGCCTTTCAACCTTACAAATGCAAAATTAATGTGGACATGTTTGGCCATGATTAAATAATGGTAAGATGAATTAAAAAAGCCTCTTTGTGCCGAACACTACCTTATTTTCATCAACCTTCACAGAAAACACGGCTGATGCTCGGCATGAAATATTGACGTGAAAGGGCTCCTCAAATAACCAACTCAAAATATCTGAAGCACACATTGAATATTAGAACAGAATGGGAGAAAAAGAGCCAAGACTCTCAAGCCAAGGCTGTCAACTGGAGAGGAGTAGAAGCAGAGAAAAGAAAAATGTGCAACAAGAAAACACTGCATATCGTGCTATATGTGTTCCTAACAAGCAGCTTGAAGAGAAACTGAGAGAGAACACAAGAGCTGCTGTAACCTCCAACCTGCTTCTGGCTCAGATTTCCATTCACATCATCCATTTCAAAAGCTTGATTGTCCTTTCTCTAATTGCTTTGCACATAAAAACCAGTTAGTACACATAAAATGAACTATTCAAGGTTTAATGAAAATGTGTAGTCAATGCAGGTAAGAACCTTGGAAGGGGGAAAAAGCAGCCTCGGTTTAGCATATATTGAATTTGAAATGAAAACAAGTGTATTTCATAACTGCCAAGGTCATTGTGTTTGCGACAGTCCAACGAGCTAGGTGTTGGTGTGGAGGACAATCCCCACTATCTCCAAGGCTGCAGGCAATGTTGCCCATGTCATCCTCATGTTTTATTCATGAAAGTCATATTATGGCATTCAGAAACTGAGATCAAGATCTGCTCTGGCAGAAATATTTAATATCATACCTACTTCTCTACCCTTCTCCATCTGGTTAGCCAGCATGAGATAGGGGGGTAGACAGACTCCTCCAGCTCAGCCATGTTGGATTATTAAAAGTGAAGCTTTCAAAGAGGTCACTGCTCAGGAAAAAAAAAAAAGTCTAGCATGCATCAATTATCTTGGAGAGTTTGTGGCATACTGAAGACTGTCTTGTCATATTTCCCAATGTGGCTGAGCTAGAGGGAGGTTCTTGGCTGGCGCTGACATTTAGAAGCTGGTGAATTGTGGAAATCTCAGTCTGTTTGTCAGAAAATGGACAAAAGACCACACTGACTACTTGCAAAGCCCCTTCAGGCTTGAAATTCCTTCTCAATGTCATTGGCATAACCAGACACAGGCATCCAGCTCTGTCGCCCTAATTTTTCATGTCGGAACAACTGCAACTTACACTGATCAATAAACAGTTTTACTGGCAGTGCTGAAGGACAATAGAGTAATTCAAATGATTCACAACCATAAATATAGCCCGCTGCCCGCAAATAGTCACAGACTGGAGGAATGATCTTTTTTCTGTCGTGTTGCTTGTACATGACCAGTGATAAATAACAACAGGATGATGGTGTTGGAAATCTAGAGCCTTTTAGAGCCTCTGTTAGAAGTCAACCACAGCTTCGCGTCTTTATGTGTGACCTACATATTGCGTGCCACAATTGCAAATTATATAAGTGTCCAAAGTCTTTGTAATTATAAATGTCTACCCTTCGAAACTGTTACTAATTCTGAATTATAACACTCTGTCTTTACATGTGTTATCCATTTGGATATATGTGCATCTTACTGCAGAGAATAATGTGCTCTTTCTATGTGACCATGGAAAAAAACAAGCTAAAAGTAGCATAATCTGTCTATTGTTTGTAAGCATTGTATCGGCTATGGGAGTAAGTATAAGGAATATTCACAGCTGCAAAAGATGACTCACCCCACTCCTTCACATTATTCTCTTCCTTCAGAGTTCAAATCTGTGTGAAGCACAATTCCATGAAACCCCCTCTTCTATCCTCCTGTTCTCCTCGTCCTAACTCCCCACCTGCCTCCCCGTCTCTGCCTCTGTGGTGGTGCGGGGAGAAGTGGCATACCTTTGTTCATGTCAATCAGCTGCTTCTTCTTGTGCTGGCGCTCCTGCTTCTCCCGCTCTGCTTTCTCCTTTGCCAGCTTGGCTCTCTTGATCTTCTCCTCCATCTCCTTCTTCTTGTGGTTCTCCTTCATTGCTTCCTGATAACACACACACACACACACACACACACACACACACACACACACACACACACACACACACACACACACACACACACACACACATATATATATCATTTTTTTTGGTGTTTGCTACATTTTTTTTGGTGTTTTTGTTACTGTATAGTGTTCAAACCAGCAGCATCTCATCAGCAGTATTTCTTTTTTCTTTGTAGTCGGAGATAAGCTTCTGGAATAAACATCATATCATGCCTTGTGTCTGGGCTTTTTAATACGAGTGTATTTGTCTGCAAGCCTTGTGCACTACTTTACATATTTCCAATCACTCACAGGGCATTTTTGTTGTCAATAAAACATCAACATATGCTTTAAAAAAAAGCAAGATGATAATCACACATGTGTAGCATGCTGGAATGGGATGCATGGGATATTTCCTTTGACAATATTGAGGAGCCGTGGCACAAGAAAAGAAAAGTGCAGCAGCAATGTGTCAGTCTCTCAGGATGGAGACAGAGATATCACCCTCCTCCTCCTGCTCCTCCTCCTCCTCCTCCTCCTTTGTGACCGGCCAAAATGTCAGGAAGGAGTCAGAGAAAGAGAGATAATCAACGGTACAGATTCAGCCTTTACAAATGTGTCAGTTTGTTTTTGTGCCAACAGAGAGTAAGATGGCACCATGTGACCTTTGCGGACGACAAAATGTTCTCTCATCCCAGGCCTGTAGCAGAGCCTTTGACAGGACCCATCACAGGTACTGGTGTTTGTGTGTAAACGTGTCATACTGTATCCGTATGCATGCAAATCCACTGTGTGCCTATCCTGTCCATTGGGATCTCAGTGATTCTGCTCACCTGTGGTGCTCCATCTAATGTATGCATATTTGTAAGTGTGTGTGTCAGTAAGTGAAGGCATGGCCCTGTCGTTGCACTGATATAATAAGTGGCGACAGTACGCCCCTCCCCCCATCTAATGCCCCTGTGGTCCTGATGTGTGTGTCGTGTTGGCAGCTAAGACAGAGGGATTACAGGGATTGTGGGGAAGGAACGAGGAAAGAGCAGCTCATGATGCCAGTCAATAGCAGAGCTTTGCTCCATGTCCAAGGACACGAGCCCTCATTGTCACTGTCTCCTTGTTGGATGACAAGGGCAAATACAGAGAGAGGGAGAGAGAGAGAGTGAGTGTGCTTTTGTATTATGTGCATTATACAATAATAACATATGTGTTGCTTTGTCAGCTGCTTCCAAGTCGATGAACACTCAAAAATCAACCTACATTTTATCCCTTCATCGAGGCAGTGTAAATGATACAGTCACGCTCTATAAGGGCTATTGACTGTGTGCACTTTGCTGCTGTTTTGAATTAGAGAGGATGATGAAGAGATGTGCTGCATATTCAGTAATGCACCAGTTAACATGTGCATTCTGTTTAAGTGATGGGCAGCACTGCCAGCACAAATCAAATTGATTTCTGTCTTCATTCGCTGACAGGACAATTCATTTTTGAAGAAATATCACAGCATAAATCAACATGTACAGCATAAATTGGCAGATACATTATGCAGATTACAAATAAAATCCTGCAGGCAAAACTTATTTTAAACAAACAACTAATTCTGACTGTAAACACGATTATGCAACGCAATTATGTTGCTCCAATCACACAGCACCACTAATTGCCATAGTAACAAATATGTTTTCACAGATTTTTTCCCTCCACCATTCTCTTTGACGGCCTCCATTTTGCCGCTGGCAACAACTGATTCTATCAGGTCTCATTTTCTTGCCGACTCTGTATATTGTAGGAGGATAAACAATGCTCATGGGATGTGTGAGAACACTCTTCATTGCAACCTGTTTGAAACCACATCGGAATGAAGTAAACAAATATGGTTCGTCTAGAATCTGCTCAAATATTCTACATGAATGTTGACAAATATATTTAGAAAAAAATCCATGCAATTAGATTTTGTCTTGGTGTACTTTTATCTACTCAAGATCAAAGAACAATACTTACAATATGATTTCAGGTGACCATGGAAACAAGTTATTCTTAGCTTTAACAATGAGTCATCCGTCCCCCTTTGAAGATAATCACTACAGTTATAGTGCCAACCAATAAGACGATCATATTTTTTAAATGCAAACACTCTACAAAATAAGATCTATTAATTGAGGTAAACAGTATATACGTGCATACAACACAATCATGCCACTGATACCTGTGTCTACATAATATTTAGATTCACAAATCTGAGTGTGGAGGTTAATTTATTATTAAACATGTGGATCACTGACTATCTAAATCAATTTTTCATTTTTCTCAATTGTTAAGAAAAGGAGAAAAATATTGCCAGTGTGAAAAAAAAAAGAGAAAAATTCCTTGGTGTGTGTGAGCTAAACCTCCATTAACGCTGATAGCTCTGTAAGCACTGTATCTGTGGCCATTTCTTTATAGCCACTTCCATATTTGCTTGTGGCTCTGAATATCGTGTGTAGCTCCTTTAACACCAGGTGGGGTTGTCAACAACACTATAGAGGCAGCACTTTCAGCCTATATGAGCCGGAAAACCTGTCCATCTTATACACACCAGAGGCCACATACACTCTCTTCCTCTTAGGGCCTCTGGTGTGTTTCAGATGCACATTATGAATGCTGCTCTGTCTATAACTGGCGTGAAAACTGAATGGTGTGCAACCCACAGGTCCAATCTACCAGCAAGGGCCACGAAGCATTTTCCCATTGCAGGTCCGTTCTTTCAATAATTCATGAAATGTGTTTTTTGTTCTTCCTTGACCCTGCACAACACAATACATCTCCCACAGCATGGCTCCCCTCCATGCATACAAGTTTGCCAGTCTAATGATGGAGCAATGAGTATTTCCAACTGCTCAGTTGCACCAGTGATCTCACACAGAGAGTGTCACTGCTATATCTCATTTGAATTTTACTAACACTACAGCGCCGGGCTTTAGGCAGCAAATGTGTTTATTAGCCATCTGTTACACTGTGTGCCAGGATGTGAGGGGAAATGGCTTCAAGAAGTTATAGGTTACAGATTGTGAGACTTCTGCTCTGCGGTATAGATGTATTCCCATATTGATAGCTGACCTCCAAAATCTGCTGCAATGATTTGTGAGTGCTTGTATAGTTGAAACGAAAAGAGGAAAACTGACAGTGATTCAGCAAGAAGGTGGGCCGAGTGGCTCTGCTGGAGCATCATCTTCAGCATGATTATGCTAATTGGTCATATTGTGAAGGAATTAGCAAGCTTTAGAAATATGAAATGGGCTCCGAAGTGGACGGATACACCCGCACACAGAAACAAATTATCATTCTAATCTCATAGATGCTCTATCTTGCTTCTTTCAGAACCCGGTCTGGGTCTTTTTGGTCTTATTCGAAAGTCACTCAATTAACAAGGAAGAATGTTAGCTCATCCCAGTCCATCTGCTGTGCTTTCATAACTCATTAATGGGAAAAAATCCTCATCCCCCCTGCTACTGGTCAGGATTACACATACAGACCCTACGATTGCATTTCACTCAGACTCTATTTCAGAATATGGCAGCAGCATTAAATTAGCAAATTGTTGGACTCTTCCAACACTGACTCCATGTGCTGAAATAATCAAATAGTATTTCATTGGTCGCAGAAAAAAAAATGTTTGGACAGGATTGAGGGAGAGTAAGAGAATGAAACAGAAGGAAAGTAGAGTTAATGGATTCTCTTATCAGTTACATTCAGTTCTGTGAGGACTGACTGTCAATGCGTTTACTCAAATGCCTCATGTCGGTCGGGCGCATTAAGCCTTAGCTTTTTAGTAAAAGCAATTTAGGGTGACTGTATAGCAATGGAATTCTTTAATACTGCAGATGCTTTGTGCTGTGAATGCATTACACAGGGCAATGCAACAAAGACAGAAGTTAGAAAATATGTTCTGTCTGAGTCAAACAACTCAATGTCTCAATATTGAAATGAAAGTCGGAGGCACACCAGGCATATCAAGAAGTTAAATTCAGTGCTCTTAAATTATTAGCTGCCAAGAAGTCAAAGTGTTCATTAGATGTGCCATTTGCAACAAATCAGTACTGATTGATGTAGGTCGACTTTGCCAAAGATAAATAACTAGCAGACATATCCCTAAAATCACTTTGCTGACAAGAAAAGCACAGGAGAATGCTAAAAAATAGCTAGCTTAGTTATTTTCACAGGGTAGGAAAATAATAATAAAAACACATGTTAGTAGACAACCATTGATTCCTTGTGCTCTGCAAGCAGATGGGATTAGCCTTTCTGTCAGCAGAGCTGAGGAGCCAACAACTATATGGTGATTAAAGGATTGTTTTTATATGAATACATTAATTTAAAACCATCCCCCCTATTTCAACCACAACACTTTATCCCACTCAGTTCCCTCCCCTTATCCATAGCAGGAAAGTTTAAATCAGTAATAAAATATTCATATGCAGCTATTTGCTTGAGAGAATAATTTATTTTCTTGGCAGGATGCCTCTTTTTGTCCAACTCTGGAATCCTTGAGGGATGGTTGTGTTGTGAGTTGGTGCACTTTGATCAGTGGGAATGCAAAGTTGGTTTCAGATGGGGATCAGAGTAAAGAGAGGAGAAGGATTCAGACAAGGGGACCTTGCCATTCACGTTAATAGATTGTGAATACTGAGAGCATGCCTTTTGGACACCATGTCATCATCCTGACACCGGGATCTTTGGGGCAGTGCCAGGAGGGAGGCATGCACTGCAGAAGGTGGGAAAGCAAAGCCATTTGAATAAATGTTTAACAGCCTTGCCTATTCAGGGAATAAAGAGCACTTGGTTTGTTCTGAGATGATGTAGTGTTTATCTTGTTATTAATATTACCTATTTAAAAACTAAACTGCTTCGGTGTACAGTATGTGCTTTATTCACCGCCCTATGTAACCCCATATATATACATATTTATATAACACTGCAAGAAGCAGAAATATTTTTTTTTAGATGTACTTTTTTCTACTTTAAGACCTGCAATCTTTACCTTCTCTCTTGACTCTTTACCTACCAATACAATCCAGCAAGTCCTGCAGTGGACAGTTGCTCACACACACAAGCAGCTGAGAGCTAATGAAACTATGTTGAACAGGTTATGAGGCTTGCCCAAGACTTTAAATAGCTCTTTTATCAGCAAGACACTGGAATTATAATTTCTCATAGTCTGAGGTACTTTCAAATCATATCTTTTATCTGTTTTATAACTTTGTCTTTCTCTTACAGCTCCCAAGTCGGTACTAGATCTCACTAAGTACTTTATCAGCACTAGTAGGGAAGAGGAAATGTTCACAAGTGTCTACTCTGAAGCAAAATGATGTTCTGTTTAAACTTCTGAAACAGGTTTAGACATCAGTATGCTCAGGACAATGCCATTAAGCTATGCTGTTTCCCTTTTGGTCTACAGCTCAGTAGTACTGGACGATGGACCAAGGATGTATGTGAGCTTATACCCATACTATGTATATCATCATTTAATACATGTTTTCACTTCTGCATTCACATACTGTAATGTGCTTTTAAAACAAAGTGTCTTGTTAATTATATGTTATGAATAGTGCTTCCTATGACATTGAATATATGTTGGATCTAGCGTGTGAATTTGACCCAAATTATCTTGAATAAAATAAAGAACACCTGAAACACAAATATTAGCAAAAGAAAAAGGTAACAATTTACTTTAAGCCACCGTTAACTAAAGCACATTAAAGTGGTTCATACTTTATAACACAATGTAAAGACATTTGAAGTGTTTATTAATAAAAAGTATTTTCCAGCAAATTGTATAAAACATAATTAATCATTAGAGAGGAATTGTTCAGCTTGTAGCTACTATAAACGATACATTCAGGGACGTTAATGGAAAATACCTACTGTTTATTCATTACCTACCAGACTACTATGGCATTGAAGAAAACAAAATCAAATAAAAACCTCTATGACAAAAAAAGAGGTTACCTCTTTGATACCTAAAAAGAAAAATCGTTTGAGCCACAGTGGCATTATGACCTAATAAAATATGACATATAGAAGGAAATCACTCAGCAGGGGAGCACATGCACATTCTTTCAGAGAAAAGTGCAAGGACTTAAAATAAAATTGAAAAGGATGTCAGGGCCAACAAAGGAATATAAAAATCCAAATAGGTGGCCAGAAAATATGCTGCACACAAGAAAACCTTATGGCAGTTTGATATGAGGAAAGCAGAGTCATCTCCAGAACTGAAAGTAGAAGTAGATTGCCTCAAAGGCACAACTCTAAGTGGAATATGAGATGACTGTAAGGCAATGTTTCTATCCTTGTTGTTCACTCCCAGATTACAGCTGTATAATGTCCTCTGTGTCTCTGGAGCAGATCTGTCATAACACAGGCCTGCAAGGGCTGGCCACAGTGACACACTATGAAGACAACGCGTTTTCTGTTTTAAAAAGGATCTTTCACTTTCGGTTGTGGTCTAAAACTATGGTCAATATTAAGGATAAACATATAGAGTTTTCTGAGATGAGTGTGTGCCTTCAACTCAATTACATTTCAAAAACAGATGTCTGGAGTTACTGGCTATAGCTAAATAATAGCCAACATAATAAATCAAAAACATACCTTTTTATATAAATATGCCCAACCAGCCCCCCAGTAAGAGGCTGCATGTAATCTGTATCTCCCAAGGCTCATTTATTTTAAATGTATACTGTTCCTATGCTGCCTGGTGCATACAGTTTGATATGTGGTTGTAATGAGCGACATGATGTGATACAGATCGGTCAGGTTCAGTTGTTAAGCTGCTAAGTGATACCAAATAAGAGGTAATCAGCCCATGCATGTCACATATGTATGTTTTGTAGAAATCTTCTCAATCATATCATGCTACAATTATATTATAAAGAGTTCAACATCTAACTAGAGACATTTTTCTTCAGCTGTCAGTTTTGTATTCTCGTAAATTAGTCATTTGTATGCATGCAATCCTGCTGAGAATATGAGTTCCATCCATAAGAGTAACACTGTAATATTTTCTCCATCGGTTAAGACCTACTGAAAGTATGATGCGTGCATATTAATGCGCACATTCTGTTCACATTTCACTGACATCCAATGTGTGTGAGCAAGTGAAAGTGTATACAACATAATGTGCAAGTGTGGGTGGTGGCTTCTGTCAGTCTGAATGTGTCTACTTTGAAGGAACCGTCAAAACCGTTCCATAAAGTGTATGTCCATATGCACAAACCATAAAGCATATACTCACCAAGAAGAGCAGGCGGAAGTTGGCGAGCTGTCCAAAGAAATCCTCCACACTGACTGAGTGGGGGTCAAAGGCCAAAAAACTGCCTATATTCTCGTAGAGCTTTTGCATGTTCTTGTGCATCGTTGACAGTTTTTCATACTGCTCCCTTGAATGCTTGGAGAAGCCGTGAGAAAACAGGGTTAAGGAAAAATGGAGTACAACATCAAACACAGACTGAGTATATTCAAAGGCACTGTAATCATCAATGTAATGACACCACACCAATATGTTCATCCATGACAAACCAGGCCATTGTAAGAAATGATCACTTCAGAGGCTTTAGACTACAGCATTCAAAAGCCCACCTATGTCAAGGTCAACAAAACAAAACACTGGATAAAGAAGGGTCAGAGACAATTTAATGTGCCATTACAATAACCTCTCCAACTCACTTTGGAGTCAATGGCATGGTGAGCTAATAGCTGCAGCCCTGGAGTAATGGAAAGGTGTTTTGTAGTCAGCAGCATGACACAGATGGTTGCTGGAAAAGCTGATTGCAGTCATTGTTCTATTGTTTCTCCCAACAACAGTGGGGTCAGGTTGTTTTGAACCTCACAGCTCACGTCGCACTGTGTAATTTACTGAACAGGCGAGCACTTTTCTCCTGGTGAATGGCTATTGACAGCCGACATCAGTTAAGCATTATCACAGCAGCCACTGACCTCATGGAGACTGCACTTGGACACTCTAAGACTACATAACTTTGCACAACATACAAAAACACATACATATACATATATATACTCTATATAAACTAACATATAAACACATGCCTGCACATGCTCACAAAGGCAGACACAAAAAATAACTATCATTATTTTAAACTGTGTGTTTGTTTTAATAATATTAATGGTTATTCTTAAGTGTCTTTAGCTATTACATTTATATTTTCTATAATAGCTCAAAGCTTATGACTATGATTTTTTAAATGTGTTTTTTTTGTTTTATTTGTATAGGCATCTGTTCCATTGGTCACCAAACATGGTACTTAAAGGTAAGTGCTGAGATCTCACAACGTGGCAACACTCCCTAAATAGGCCTAACAGACCAACATGAATGAGCAGTCAGCTGATCAGAAATATGAAACATTATGTTATGGCAGTATCGCCACTCTATTAGCTATTCCTCGTTGAAGAGGAAAATGGTGAGCGTGCACCACTTTGTCAAAGTTGACATTCAATTTACCTTTGATAATCCTATGAGATTGTTTACAACCTTTCTGATAAAATAGCCGATCATGGATGGATGGATGGACCTTTGGTTTCAGAGAGAACACTTCTATGTTTCCTGATGCAACAAGCTAATAAATGTAATATTCTCAATAAAACCAAAACTTAATAGTTCAGCTTATGTGTCGATATCATAGTTTTTTAGACAGTTTGGGCACCATTTCATTTCACAGTAAATGTCCATAAATCCTGAATATCCCATAATACTTGATATCTGTGTTCAGTGTAAGTGTTGAGAAAAAAGGCTTTTAATACAGACATAAACATTGATTTTTGAAGGGTCCGTGTAGAGACAAGCATGGTTCAATTGTGCTTCTGAATGTGTTGCTAACATATTAAGGCAGCTGCCTCTTGCTCACAGCATCACAGGTACAAATAGACACAATAAGTGGCATATGCAGTCGCCTTGGCAACATACACAAGCTGGTGATACAACATGACGCCTGTGATTGTGTGTCAAGGTTAAACAGTTATAATATACTGTTATTTGTTAACACTATGCAATGATCATGTGAAGGTCCCAGATTTGTCTACTATGCCATTTATTCATAATTTGTCCTGTCATCTTTGCATATGTCCATGTTCAGAGAGGTTTCTTTAGGCACATGTGTAACTCACATTTTCCCCACATGAATACAGTCATATGTGCCTGTACAAATGTGATGTATTTGTGCTCTTATGTAAGTGTGTATGGACGGATAGGCTTTTTGTAGCTGACAGAGAAAAAAGCCCTGACAGGGTCGGCTGGTTGGAATAACTCCCTGCGTGCTAGTGTTCACCAAAGTCCAGGTTCGCACCGAGCCCACACACCGGCCCGATGGATGGACTCATCCTTCTGTCTCTCCTCTTCCCTATCTCTATCTCCTTGTCTGCCTGGACCTGATGTATCCCCCCTGTTTCTGTCAGCTTGTCTTGATCTCTCCTTTTGTCCACCTCCCCCTCACTGCACTTATGTGTGAAAACCCACAGGCCCTACGTTTGGATGTAAAATTAAACTTTGCCAAAGAAAGATATATTTTCAACATCCAAACTTCTGACAGAGTTGTAATGTATTTAAGTTTTTTTGTTTGGTAACGTCTTGAAAAGGCCCCTTGGAGAGGAATAAATCCATTTCTAGGGACCAATCTGCCACAAACCAAACCATGTGATGATGATGATGACCCAAATCTTATCTTTTGGTATAGTCATGGTCTGACGTGGAATGTTATTTTCTAAAACTGTTATATGTTTTTGTATCTGAAATTCCCCATGACGTACTGCTACTGCTCTGCCCGTAGACTTTTAAGTTCATTTGTCAATCTCTGTAAAGCTTTTTCTGGTTAAATAAAACACAATATATACTGTATATATTTCTGTGTCAATTATGTGTGAACATAACTTCAGTGCTTCATCTAATAAAACAATCACAGCCAGTTCCAAGTACTAGACTATGCTTCACTTAACATGCCCCTTCTTAATTCCTAGTCGCTGTGAATGGAAGATTTCCTCAAAAATAAAATAAAATGAGAAAGCACAAATATGTATAATGTTAATGAAAACAAAGATCAGCAACAGGTTCATGCCAGAGAGCGATCCAACCATTAATGTGTCAAATTAGCAGTAACAGAGATGTTGATATTGCATGGTGATTTGTATACGATATTGATTCCTCTCAGCAGCAGAGTCCACACTGCCTTTAGTTTGTAGATGTTCGGGTCACAACTGCTGCCACCCTTGTATGATTTAACGTAAGATAAACATTAGTAAAATATTGAGGCAGTGTTTATTTTTTGGTGCTTGTCTTGGCTTGTGGCTCTGTTTCTTTTTCCATGCTCTCCCCCGCTTAGTCTCTTTCACACACACACACACACACACACACACACACACACACACACACACACACACTGAAATACACAGTGGTAGATGTGTCCCGCTGGGGACTGGACTGACTGGGCTTTTGCTCCTTGTATTTCCACATCAAAGACATGTCATATTGATGGAGCCTGACACACACTATCCTGCAGCAACACAACCGGAGCTGGAGCCTTCATCAAACACACATACTGACACAGGATGAACAGGCAACACACACACTCACACACACACACACACACACACACACACACACACACACACACACACACACACACACATTGTACTTTAAAAAAAATGCAGTCACACACCCAATGTTGTAATGTCCCTCTGTCAGCTTGTCTGTTACTCGTTCCTTTCCCTTAGTTTCTAATAGCCTTTATTGACTCTCCTTCTCCAAAGATACATCTTTGTTCTATGTTTTTCTCCTTTCTTCCTGTCCACCACTCTTTTGAACACATTCCCTTTATAATTATTTCTACACCTCCCCTTGAATTTCCCTCCATACCATTCTCTCTCTAAAACAAAAACTTATTTTTCTTTCTCTTCTACTCAGAGTGAACTTTCAGAGGTATGCTGTCTGAGGTGTCTCTGGTATTCACTTGGGCTTGAGGCAGAGCAGGGAGCAGAGGCGAAGGGTCTCCAGGTAAAGCATCATGCAGCCTTTAGTTGCCCCGACCCTGTTTGTCAGTCTGCGCTCTCCCCTTCTAGCTGCTTGCCCTCCCTGTGCACTGCACCTCAGCAACCTGAAGCAAGACGATTGCTTGGGGGCTCCATCTTTTAAATATGGATACAACTAAAGATGTATGTGGATTCCTAACTGGTTTATTATGATATTGATTAGATTTGAACATTTTAAATAGTATCTCTAAGCCTCATCCTTCTTAACTGTCTGTAAGCCTATGAATGACTGTTTAAAGACTATTTAAATAACTGAAGCTGGCACAGCTGGAGGATAAACAATTATAGTTGAAAAGGTGCTGATGGAATAACAGCAAGTCACTAAACATAACACACTCAGGGTAGACTTGCACAACTCCATTTTCTGACAGCGTCTTATCTGACAGTGTTGATTTACAAAGACAATGTCAGATGTAAAATGTGATGGCAGTGCTCTGCTAGTTCATGTTTTTATAATTCTCCCTCTCAACTCTTCTGTTTCTCCTGTCTCCTATAAAACCCCAGCCTGTCCTTGTAAAAATCTAGAATTAGTTCTTTGTCCTGCCACAGTGTCCTCATTACTGTCTTTAATCAGTCACTTTTTATCTGTGTGTTTGACATGCCAGAGAGGGTACATTTAACATCAGTAAGCTGCGATTAAGGGCACTCATTTTTAACACCACAAAGTGACATCAAAATCATATCCAAGTCAGACTTACCCCAGATGTAAAAAAGGTTTTTGGAGCTATTCAATTTTGTAATAAAAGCTAACGGAGGAGAGGAAAAACTCGAGGTATGTGCCAAAACAAAGTTAAAACAGTTTTCACAATGGCCACCTATGAGGATGGCAATAAATTACCTGGTTTGTTTACCTGTGTGCATGAGAGAGTTATTAAAGTGCTGCATAAAACCTTGCAGTGGGGGCCCAAAAAGCTTCCTCAATAAATCTCCTGTAACCTAGTTACATTAATGTTTATTTAATGCTTTTCCTATGTGCTTCCTGGCCCCCTCCATCCAAGGCCCCACACTAAGCCTGCTTTCCTCCAAGCTCCACCATCGCTGCTCCCTTTATCCCCACACCTACTGCCAACAGTCCCTGTGGGCCAAATTACACTAAAGCTGCCCGCTGACTGGACACAACCCATCATGTTGAGAGTGAGAGTGGGATGAGAGAGGGATGAAGGAATGGAGTGCAGAGGTAGAAACAGAGAGCATACAGACTACTCAAATCCGTCTATAATTCTGATCTGTTTTTGCACTGTATACATATGCAATTATTTGTTTGATCAAAAAAAGGGAGAGTTTCATAATACTCTGTTGATACTTGTACAGGTTCCCCCGTGTTAGCCAATAACCTTTTAGAATGACTCCAAAAGCCAGGTTCCTGAGTGAGGAGGACAGGATCATTCTGCTGTGTGTGTGATACACTCGGAGAAGGTTTGCAGGGCGGAAACAGAAAAGAGTCTGACAGCGTCCTGAGTTGGGCCTTCACATATACACTGGGGCTCTCAGAGGGAATTAGCAGAGCAGCCAGCTTTTGGAAAATAGGGATCTGAACTGGTGCTGAGGTGGAGGGAGGAGGAGGAGGAGGAGGAGGAGGAGGGATGGTTAAGTGAAGAAAGGAAAAGCAGGAAGGGGAGGAGGGGAAAGGAATGACTAAAATATAATGCAACTCCTTTCCATGTCAATGAGCCAATGACAATAATGCTCACCATCTCATTTGGCATGCTAGCATTTATAATTCTGCAATTGTAATTAAAATAACTTAAACATATTCTAATTTATCCTCTGAGGTTCATGAATATATATGCCACAAGAAAATCTGTCCAATAACTATCAGGACAATTAGGTCCAGAACAAATGTGTCAACATTACTGTGGAGCAAGATGAAGAGTCAGGGGCTCACAGACTTTAATTACTAAATCTAGGGGAAGTATTGATGTTTGCATGACATTCTGGTGTAATAAATACAAAATTCAAGACATTTTACTCTGGATCAAATTGGCGGACAGGCTGTCTGAACAAAGCTGAACCAGCATTCAACATTTCAAGTCCAAGAGTCCTGCTGCAACCTTGCCAAATAAAGAACTGTGGAAATATCCCCTGCAGCAGAAATACTTGTTGAGTGTATTTGAACAAGACCTGCATTTGCTAAATGATTATATTCCACTCCGGATAATAAATGACTTAATACCAGAAGAACAAGACAAAATGTGTTTAGGCCTCAACACTCTCAGCTTATATCAAATGGGAGCTGAGGAGACCAAGAATACACAAATTCAAGTCAGGTTCATTTCACATGGTGAAAATAATTAAATCTGTGACAAACTGAATGCCTTAGTGAACCAATACTCTCTTTGAATATTGCTGGACGTTGTCCAAAGTAATCAAAGCAACACCTTGGATGAAAATCCACAGTGTGCCATCAATAAACTCTATCCTGTTGATCAGTCGTTGCTACTGCACACACACACACACACACACACACACACACACACACACACACACACACACACACACACACACACACACACACACACACACACACACACACACACACACACACACACACACACACACACACACACACAACACACACACACACCACCCAACTGTTTCTGTCCCCCCTCCCTCTCTGTGATTACAGAGGTGCCACTGGGTGATACTAAGATGCATCTCCTCCTTTCAAAACAAAAAAAAAAAAAAAAAATGTAATTAATTGTAATACTTATAGTGTGGCGTGCCTAGTGAATCAGACTATGCGGTACCTCCTAACCTTCATGTTCTCAGTGTCTCAATGCTTCCCTTAGTTACTTTTGCAGCCAGATTACAAATATTTAAATTGTTACTTCACATTACTGCAACACACATGCATATATATATATAATTTATACATTTAGAAGACAGAGGAGTGCTACAATGTGTAGCCTTAATTCATAGATTCATATACATATATATTTAATAACTCGATTGGATGTATTTTTGACACATCACAGGCTAAGCAAATGACCTTTCAGTATCCTCTCCACAAGCTCATACCGACTTTTTTTCTCTTGAAATTAAAAGCCCAATTTGATGTCAATTTTTACTAGTCTCAATTTATTCTGCCCCCATCTGCCCCTGAATATTTATACCTGTAGAGAGGAGGTTGTATCTCTTTAAGCATTCAAGCCCTTCACTACAGCACCCAGCTGGTGTTGGAACAACTCAATGAGTGGGCAGGCTGTTGGGTGTAATGACTACATCTGAAAGGAAAAGAGACTATCATAATTAGATATGAGGGGATTAGGTCCATGGAATGACCTGCTGGATTCATGAATAGGCTATTCAAAGAAAGAGTAGCATGGACAATAGAAAAATAAATTTGGTTCCACGATAATTTGCCGATGCGTGAGTGGTATTTGCACACAGCACAGTTCCATAAAGATTATTGAAAAAACACCCGGCACACAAACAATTTTATCTTTGAGGACCTTTTATGGCGTTTATTCATCTTTTCCTCCTTATCCAAAGGCAATCTCAGTTCACCCATCAATGCCCAGGGTGTGGCCTTTCTTCAGGAGTTATTTTCCCGAGTGGAAATATGAGAATGGCAAATCCACTTTGTTTACAATGGTCATACTTGTCAAACTGTAAAAGGTCAAGTCTCTTGCTTCCCCTGTTGCTGATTTATCGGTAAAACATAAATCCCTACCTCTACATTTACAATGCTCACAAGAAGGCCTCTTGAAGAGAACATCGTTAAAGACAAATGAAGCTCAGCAAGTTCAGGCAGGAAGCCTATCACTTGTATGACTTCATGGCAATACCGCTCCCTTCACTACAATTGATTGGGAGCGCCACTCCCAGCTAACCTATCACTTCCCTCCATTTCACAAAGGCCTAATTATCGCCACCGTTAATCCCCTTCTATATATGCTCTTACCCTTTCCATCAGCGTCTTCCGGTGTAACCGCGGCAAGCAGCAGCAGGGCTTCGTCCCAAGCTCCATGTATCTATTCATCCGGACTCGCTATCTTGCGGTTAAAGCTACAGGCGGCGCTTCCCCAGTTGGCTAGCAGTCTAGCGCCACCCCGCAAACCCGACCGGAAGGAAAAGACAAGGAATCCGGCTCCAACAGAAGTTCCTCCGGCTATGGAGGGCTACTTTTCAGGCAAACAATTGACGCACGCTTCGTCGAGAGACAGCATCACTGGCATCAGGCCGCTTTCTAATTGCGGCGCTCCGGGCTCACGCGAACGGGCACCTCATTGGCTCGCGAGCTTCACCCATTTTCAGCTTTCTAACCACAAACACGTTAAAAAAAACATTGACTTTGAGTCACATGAACAGGAAGTGGTAAAGTGCGAACTCATATCCTGGTTTTAGGACTCATTACTGCACCACTCTATTGTGAGATCTAGTATATTACTGCTGAGGGAAAAATAATGTTGTTATTGATATCATTCGTTGACGTTAGCAGCTATTACACGTGTAAACCCCAAGTCAGGTTACAACATTAGCAGTTGGAATTAAACAAAAGTAGAAATTAGGAAAGTTAGTCAAAGGAACAGTTACATTTGTAAAATCCTGTCATTATTTGAGACAGCGTTTCCGCCAGGGGGCCGTTTTGACATCATTTGACGATCTTATTCAGCTTGGGATGCCCTGAACGCGAGGCGAGGGCGTCGAAAAATATTAATAATTCGAGAGAAGATCGAGAGTTTTTATCGCTTGAAATTACGAAAAGGAAAAAGGACAAGGACATCCCACTTTTGGAGGGGCAAAGGAGTCTGGTGGGATTCTTTTCGGAGTATTGAAGATTGTTTCCCCGACATCGAAGGTGCCTGCTACAGGACAACACGGAACGTGCACGATTTGGATGCGATGAGCGGGGGGTTTTTAGTGGAGCACGAGCGTGAGCTGCGAGCACCGGAGCCTCGCAGCGGCGAAACTGAGGCTCTCTGGTAAACTGTGGTAACATGAAGAGCCCGTTTGGGAGACGAAACAGCCGGCGATTTAAGAGAGCCGAGTCAAATGATCCGGCTCACTAATGTAAAAATACAGTATCTATAAGGGACGGCTCAAGTCAAAATTCAAAACAACCCCCACCCCCCCTCCCCCGGTTCTCAGCCCAGGTCTGGCGGAAACACTGATTTGAGACATATTTGTGTATCACCTAACAAGTGCCGTAAAGATTACACAATGAATACACCAGTGCGTCCGCGACTGTGTCCTGCATAGAACATAACACCGGGTCAAACAGGGTGACTGAACTTCAAATGTTTGCCTTTTTAACAAGGCAGTAGCAGACTGCAGCTTGAAAAATGATTCAGCAATCAGTAACATATGCAGGTAAATTACACTGAATAATCAACGCTCATTATTCGAAGCATAACATGTTAATCAGGCTGGGAGACGTCTTGTCTGAGAGGACTGATTTCACTGCAGATAACATTGCTTTGTGTACATTGATTTTAGCTTTGTGTCGTTGTTACTTCAACATACAGGCATTTCTGACAGTATACATTGGATTGATGGATTTAGTTTTGGTCCTGGCGGCTAACGATAGAAGAACAAATCCCACAAAAAATCTTTAGTTTTCGAGATGTGAGAGAATTCTTCTTCCTGTAATTTCCCAGTCCATTTCCGCCTATAACTCATGGCTGTTTAATTGTTTATATCACAAATATGAACCCAGGTATTGATGCAATATTTGCTTTATTTCCTATAATAACTATCTGTGAATATTTGGTCCAAATTTGGTGACTTTCTGATCATTCTTTCCAGGGATACATGTGATTAAGGCAAACACCTTCCCCTTTGGAGAAGACTACATTCTCACTGATTTTGGGTGCAGAAGGGGGTTCCAAACATCCACCCATTGTGCAGTAAAATACTTTTATACAACCATCTTTTTCAAAAACGAGACATATTAAAGTAAAAAACATGGATGTGCTTTGTTCTACCTTGGGTCTGGGTATCTTTACTTTTTGGGGCCTCAGTTCCTCTACTAGAAATCAGGTGCAGAGTTCAAATGATCCGTCACAGATTAGCAACAAAGGACTACGAAAGTCTTAGCTGAGGTGGAGGTTCATTAAATCCAGTGGACCTGAACCCTCTTAGAGATGTTACATGGTCATGTTCAATGGTTGCCCATGAAAAGATTTGCTCGAAGGAAGAGACTTTGAAGAAATGATTTAACTCCCAGTGAAAACCATGATTAGCATTAGCATCTCTGGGAGCTGGTGAAAGGCTTTCTGAACAGACAGCTAAGTATCTCAATATACTTTTTCCCAAAGAGTGTCGGGAGGACAGTTTGGGTTACTGTGTGCTCTGGTGGAAACTAAACGCTCAATCACATTACATTTTGTCAATGTTGAGTAACCAGGGAGTTTCCATTGTTCCGACAGCCCATTATTCGAGAACGGCAATAGTCTGTCTCACTGGACAAAAAGACCATTTGTACAACAGCCTATTATCACAAATAAAACCCATATCCAATTCTTCTGAAGGTCCATTGTACTCTGGCCCTATAGGTCAAAACGCAACATTTAAAAAAAAACTTTAAAAAGTATTTTCCGTCAACAAGTATTGCAAAGACCCTTAAGCCACAGTGAGTGGGCAGTGACCACACACAGCCTTGCAGTGTGTGTCCAGCTGGAATTATGATTCTACAAACATGCACAGAAACTGTCTCTGCAAACCTACAAGGGACCTTCTAGAGTTCAGATCTATAAGTGGTTTCCATATGTGTGAGTCTGTGTGACATAATTATAAAAAACCCGGTTTGAAGACACCCCAATTCAGACATCCACATTCATCAAAAAATGTGTTAGCGTCAGACTGTTCCTTCTTCGAGCTCACCAACTGTGTTTGTACTAGAAGTGCTAGGCCCTTGTTTTGTTTGCGTTGTATTAGTCCTGGTCCTTCTTCATATCAGTCATCATAAACTGCAAAATACAAGGTTCTACCTTTTGCAATTAGTGCAGTTTAGTGCCATCTACTGGCCATGTCAATGTACAAATCTGCCACTCAATAATGCTGCCACGTTTTGAAGCTATTTTTGATGACCATGCTTCCAGGGGGTCTTTTGACAATCCTCCTCCTGCTCTCCAAGATCAGTAAGTTTATTTATATTTGAATATGTCTTTATGATGTGGGACTCTTACGTTCTACTGTTGGCCGACGCGGAGGTTAGCTTTGAAAGTGCTACCTGGAAAAAAAGCAATGGGATTTTTCCATTGGATTTCAGAATATAAGCTTAGTGGCCAACACGTGTGATACTGACACGTTTTGTTCAGCAGGTTAATATCCACATACGTAGCGTCAATGCAATCTGCAGAAGTCAAAGCTAACGTGAGGCAATAAACTAGCTACCTCACTGTTGCATGACTTCACATTAGCACCGCTAAGCTAAAGGCGGCTAATGTTCGGCGTGATGACGATTCAAAGTTATTTCAGTCACTTGCTGGCAAACACCGCATTTATCACACGTAGAAGCCTACCTTTTGTCCTACCAAAAACACCTTCAACAGACTGCGAACTTCCAGACAAGGGAACCTGAAGAAGTAAAATGCTAATTCATTTTTGGATTGTATCACTCAGTCCTGCACTATTTTGCATCCTGTTATGACTGAACCACACTTACAGAGCTTGTGTCTGTGTGGCTACCTGTTCAGTGCAGCACCTCTGACCCTGAGCTGTGTAAGCTGCAGCGACCTGATGAGAGTTCATTGACCTGCATGTTGGACGGGGAGCAGAGGAACGAGAGATGGCAAGCTAAACAGATGAGGATGTAAAAAGCTCTTTGCTGAAAATATTAAATTGCTCTGTTGCTGTAGCCTGGGAGGCGAGAGCAGGAGGGTTGAAAAGATTATCTTTAAGAGGCCGAATGTGTCAGGACATTTGAGTGGATGGTGGGCTGTGGAGTCTCACCGGTGCTGAGTCTGATAAAACAAGCAGCCAGATGAGAGGAAGATTAGGGGAAGGAGTCTCGGCTGGCTGACTTTGTGATTGCAAACATAAAGTAGTTACCTTCATACGAGGATGTAGTCAAAAGAAAAAACCCATCCCTCTCTTTGCTTGGAAATAAAGTATTCTTCTTTAAGCCGGGAAAACAAATACTCTACTTCAATTAAAGTGGACCTATCATGCTATATTTGAATAATATAGTGTAGGACCATACCTATATAAGGCATATTTATACTTTTTATTTTTCAAAATACCAAACAGATCATGCATTTTAGCCATTCCTCATTTCGCTCAATTTAACACTGTCTTTGCATCATGGGCTGATTCTGTGAGAACAGCACCATCTACAGGCCTGGCATATGTACTACAGCGTCTCCAGCGCTTTCCAACGGCAATGTCCGTGGCTGTCTCCTCCTGATTGGTGGAGTTGGCCCAATAGCCGTAGCGCCACTTCTGTGATGTCATAGAAGTGTTCAAATCTGGATCAGTCTGTATCAGATCCGTTGCAGCCCCTTTTTAAGAGATTTGGGTATGGAGGAAAATAGAGAGGGTTGTGTTTTCTGACACTTGGTGAGTTCCCTGGAACACCAGGGACACATGTTCATGTAGAAAAGACGTACAAAAGTGCATTTTGCATGATAGGTCACCTTTAAATATAGGTTTAATGATGAATGAAGAAATGTGATGTAACCTGATTACATCCCGTTACTTTTGGATTACCACGCAATGCAAATAAATACAAGAGATAAATATCAATAAGATGTTTTTTACTTAAGTGTGTAAGACAACAGAACTATGTAACCTTAGAAAGGAAGAAACCAATATATTTAAGATACAAAAGGATTGTATTGAGAGTAAAACCTGCCTTTCATTCAGCATCTTCAGGCAGTAGCCTAAACACCAACACTGAGACACATGAGCACATACTACAGTTTAAAAAAAGCTGTAAGTCTGAGCTGACAGAAAACGCTCCACACAGTTAAGCTCACACACACTATTTTATGAACATCTAGGTTCACCTGCTGAATTAAAAACAGAACAAATGAAGCAAAGAAAGTGGAAACCATAAAGCAGATAGCAGACAGGTAGGCGTATAGATTCACACTCTGATCCTACTTAATGATATTGAGGTAAGATAATGTATTTTACATTTTTAAACAGTTATCAAGGTAGAATCACATCTTTCACTGTCACTCTACGGCCGGTTAGTTTATATAGCTGAAATTAATTTACCTGAATTAATTCCCTTTGCTTTGAAAGTGACTGGATCACACTGATGAATGAACGTTGCTGAAACGATCAGAGAATTAAAGTGAGAGCCAGCTCTGTCACTGCGGCGCTATATTTAGCCAACACACAGCAACGAGCCCCACAAACAGTATGGGCACGCACTGACCCCCACCATCTGCTCACACACACACACACACACACACACACACACACACACACACACACACACACACACACACACACACACACACACACACACACACACACACACACACACACACACACACACACACACACACACACACACACACACACACACACACACACACACACACACACACACACAC
>NW_011369947.1:15610780-15619652 GCF_000735185.1 Notothenia coriiceps
CGTGTGTGTGTGTGTGTGTGTGTGTGTGTGTGTGTGTCTGTGTGTCTGTGTGTGTGTTTATAGTAACACATCTATCACACATTATTCTCCCCTCAAACTGCTTCAATTAAGGTTAAAGGACAAAATGACCTCGACAATATTAGTATAGCTCGTCTTTTTAAATTCATGGTCTGAGACACAATGTCCTAATAATGTCTCAGAATAATATTTTTCACACACTTTATTTTAGACGTGGACTTTTTCTGCCACCTCCTGTAGCTTTAAATGAAAAGGGGGACTTTACACTGCTGCCTAAACTAAGATGTCACACTGATGTGTCTCTCCATGGAAAATCAATTATCACGGATGCAGAAGGTGACGGAGAAATCAGCGAGTGTGATTTTTTTTCTACAAAACAATAAAAGGAGAACATATTCGGGTGCAAACACACAGAACAAACAATTTGATATCTATATTTTATGGCAAGTAGCTCCGGGCTGTACATCTTAACCCTTACAGTCATTTGACAGGCTGTGTCCTTGTGTACAATGAGGGTAATAACAACACAATAACTGGGTTTAATATGGGTCTCATAACCGTATAACATGGGTGTAACAGGGGTTAATGTGTAATGTGGGTGTAATGACAGTATACAGTACTTACATTGTAATATTGGTGGTAATATGGGTCTAGAGACTATGTAATTATGGTGTAATAACAGTGTAACATGGGTAAAACGGGTGTATTAATGTAGAATATGGGTTCAATGTAGAAAATGTCATGTGACTGCCAATTTACGGGTTAATGGAAAGTCGTTCCTGGGCAAAAAGGTTGTTTCTCTAAAATACCTCATGCCATGCTCGTAATATAGAGTTCATATTTTTCTACATTTGATCCCTTTTTTGTAACAAAGCGATCTCTTCTCCCATGAAGCCCTCTGGTCATGTGTTCATACGTCAGGGACATGAATCAGTGATTATTTATGTTGTGTTTGCGTCCTCTCCTCTGAAAGATGACAGCGTTGTCGTCCTCGCAGCCTATTAGACAGGAAGACTGACAGTGCAGCCTAGTGGTAAAGCAACGGAGCAACGGAGCCTCACACACACGACACACACTGCAACGGAGCCTCACACACACACCGACACACTCTGCAGAGCAGGGACAAATCACAGAGAATAAAAACGTCTGCCTGAATATAACCCGCTGCACTCCTCTGTGTTTCTGCGCTCGCTCCGCGCTTTATTGAGACACTGCACGTAGGCACAAGGCTTCCCCTATACAGGAAGCATTATACACACACACAGAAAGCCCCTGTGTGTGCAGGCCTGGGGGGGGGTGGTTTGGCAGGAGCAGCGCTGCTTCGATTTGGCCTGGACACCGAGCCTCCGTCCCCCTCACTTAGCAGGCCAGCTGCATGGACGCTCACACTCCATATTCAGGGGGGAGTCCTCTCTTAAAGTCTCTAATATTTTGCAGGATGAGAGGGACTACTTTTCTTATCATGTGTGTGTTTGTTTGTGTGTGTGTGTGTGTGTGTCTGTGTGTGTGTGTGTGTGTCTGAGGAGAATGAAGCGATGTGTCAGCGGGGGCAGCAGCGGAGTCTGTGATGCCGTGTCCCGCAGCTCACAGGCCGGACACTTCAGTCTGAAACTCAGCACGCAGCAGGGCACACACACACCCACACACACACACACACACACACACACACACACACACACACACACACACACACACACACACACACACACACACACACACACACACACACACACACACACACACTATAATCCCTCACAAGGAGACAGACATACAGGAACTCTAACACTTTTTAGAAAGGTTTTTTAAATAATACAAATACTTGAATGATTTGAATGGCATTTAACAATTCTGAATCGTCATTCTAAGATATATAAAGTACAATTATTTGTATTAGCGGTAATAGTATTAAAGTAAACTAAGTACATTATTATTTGGAGTTACTAGATTTGTATGAGAGCTGATAAAACATGTTGGTTTTTATTTTATTTTAATATTACTTCCATTTGTATGTGTGTGCAATTTTATTATTAGTAACCATATTGGTATATAATAGATTATATTATTATTATTATTAATATTCCAATCAGCATATTATGCAGCAGTAATAATAGCCGTAGTTGTAGTTGAAAAAAACTATTCTTATTGGTAGATTCTGAGTAGTATTATAATAAGTTATTATTATTATTAGTCGCAGTAGTAGAAGTTATACTTTTCTTATTGTTGAAAGTATTCTGTAATAATACAAAGTAAAAAATCTAACATTATAAACACTATTATTTCACATCATAATAAATAAACACAAAATAATGTTATTAGTAATGATGATTTTTGTATAAGTTGTAACAGTAATAAGTAATAATAACAGGGAGGGGTAGAAGTTACTGTAGTAGCTCCAACTAAATACAAATAAAGCTGTAATTATTAGAACACGTTTTGATAGTGGTTTTAACTAAGACTATTAATTTGAGTCATATTAGCAATGTTGGTAATAGTACTGGCAGTGAAAATAACATATCGAGTTTTTCCTCTCAGACACACATAAACATAAACTGAGAAGTCAACAGCAGGGTGTGGAGAAGAGTAACACTAGGTCAGATAAACACTTATGTAATAACAACGAAAAATGTCTTGTAAAATTGTGCAATTTCTCACATTTTCCCTAATGTGTCCAAAGTTGTTTTCCCAACATGTTTTACACCTGAACCTCGTGGTGGTAGGAATTTGTGTTGTCATAACAACAACTACAAAAAAAAAAATACTACAACCACGACAGAGGTGTTTTAGGCGTATCAAAGCACATCAATATATATTTATATTTTTTGTGTAGATCAGATTTTTTACTAGAAACAATAACACCATTATGGATACCGTGGCCGTCAACATTAATATAATTAGCAGTAGAAGTTGTACAAATGAAAGCTGTAACTTTTGATGAGCTTCAGAGTTTAATCATGACAGTTACCTCACGGGACCCACAACTGCACGAACCTCAAGGTGCTTTTAGTTTATACAGTTTTATAAGTTTGAAATCAGCTTGAAGTTAATGTAGAGGAAATCCAAACAGAGAACGTGCCTTGAGTATCGAGATACTCAGTTAGACGTGCCTTTGATTCAGTTCAAACAAGAGTAGAGGATCCCACATATTTAAAAAATAAGCATTTCAATTCAAACTAAATATGTAATGTGCAACATCCCCAAAGCTATAACTACATTGAGTAAAGACCTCCAATCAGCTTTATAAACTACAAGTAATGATTTTACATCAACACAGCTCAGGTCACTTTGCAGCAGTGTGTGAAGGTGTGTGTGTGTGTGTGTGTGTGTGTGTGTGTGTGTGTGTGTGTGTGTGTGTGTGTGTGTGTGTGTGTGTGCGTTCATGTCACAAACACACACTTCACACACACACTTCTTTCTCCCTTAATCCCAGGCTGGGTTTGTTTACTTCCATCCTCCTGTCCTTCATGTTTCCACCGTGAGATGGAAAACTTGTCACTTGTTCAACTAATGCCACACACACAGCACAGAGTCCCCCGACGCCTTTTCTTTATGTGTGTCTTGGTGTGTGTGTGTGTGTGTGCGTGACAGGGACCCTGACATAGGTCTGGTCTCAGGAGGTTGAGTGACAGCAGCGATTTAGGGGCCTTCTTCGCCTCTTCTGCTTACCACTGCAGGGTAAAAAAGCAGCAGAAGAAGAAGAAGAAGAGATAGTGGGGAGAAAAGAGAGATATCAGTGTTTTGGCTCAGCAGTGCAGAGGTGAGGGCAGCACTTATCCTGTGTTAAGCTGGGTAAAGTCAGGACAGGGGAGGTGGGCCGCCTCAGGTCAAAAGAAGATGGAAAGACAGACATTCGGTCCACTCAATATGTCCGTATGTGTGTTACCACGGAGATTATCTCATGTACAAGCCTCCATTAACGTCCTGTGTTATTTGCGTGTCAGATTGTATTTCTGTTCGGACGATAATTCCATATATTCACTTCCATGTTAAGTGTTTTCCACCCGATCTCTTTTCATACTCATGTAACCTCCCCTGTGTGTGTGTGTGTGTGTGTGTGATTGGATACATAACGCCACCTTATCCTCGCTTTAATGACTTTACGGCTTGAAGAATAAAGGTTATTTTATGCCACTAAACATTGAGTACCGAGCGCGTTGATTTCCAGCTGTGTAAGAAAGAGTTCTTTATCAAAATCCAGTTGTTTTAAGAAATACAGGACACACGATGTGGCAGCTTAAGTGTTTCCCACTGTTTGTTGTATGTGTTCAGGTGTGTGTTTCCACTGAGGGAAAGTGCAGGAGGGATAGCAGCGGTGTTGATCAATCGATCGCTCAAAACACAAACTGCTACTGAAAACTGAATCACTACAGCCAAAGATATACAAAGATATAAAAACATGTTTTCAGTCGGTATCATTCTTATTGTTTGTTTGAATTAATATAGATGTTGTCCATTGTTATATTAGTCATGTATATGCGTTGGATTCGGATTGGAGGCATGTTTTGATACCTAAATGATCGACTTTGTTACCCAAACGTTTTTCTTCCACTATGTAAATTTGGTTCTCTCTTCAAACAGATTATATTTTTTTGTTTGCCGTTTTTACTTTCATTTTCTAGGTTACCGTGTAGAGCTAGACCGGATAGAGATAAGAGTTGCATCTCGGAGTCAAACCGGGACGTGATAGGTCAGGTCGGGTTGCTCTTACATTTCAAGTCTAACCCCGAACGCTTTTCTAAAGGGATTTCAATTTGGAAATCTAAATAAACAGAAAGAACTGAACTCCATTAAAATTGCTTTTGTTATCTTGCTAATAATAACAAAGCTATTAACACATACAGTAGATATTAACATATTATTTTGTGTCATTTTAGAAGACAGGCTTCAACAAACAAATCAACAAATTGTAGTAAAGTTGTGAGCAAAGATATTAAGTGTTTTTCTGGTCTTCCCTTAAACTAATTTGTTCTGACGAGTTACAAACTCCCTGTGCAAGTTGAAGGACATCAGAAAAATAGTACGTCTCTTTTTAGTTATTTCACCTTTCAATCAATTTGAATGATTTAAGTGATTGCTATTTACATCAGGTGTTCCTACAAAGATGCTCTGACTAAAAACTCGCCTGAGAGATGTAAATATAACGTCCCTTAAAACCGGATTTCTGCCCTTTCCATGAACATTATTTAATCTAAATGAAAACATGTATTTCTTAAGATCCTGCAAGAGAGTAATCACTGACTTCATTCTATTTTGGAAGTGGAAAATTGTTATATCTAGATAAATGCATTAAAAAAATAATGTGCCGAAAATGTAATTTGGCCTCTTGGCTTTCGTTATGCTGCACATTGAAGAGATAACCTTTGTAAAGAATTAAAAGTAAAACATTAAATTGGTGGAAGAAAAGGCAACTGCTCACACATCCATGAAGAGCCCCACAACACACACTCCTACACACACACACACTTTAGAGCGATCACAGACACAGACGCTGCGTTTCTGTATGTATATCTGATATACCAGCCACGGACAGCCATTTTGTTTTGGTCCATTGTTCATGTTTGCTGTCATCTTCATCTTGTATACATACAAACGGCCAGGAGGGTTTCTAAAAGGCTGACCGTACACTAATCTACCTCTCCTCTCTGACATAGTGAGGTTTTCGAATTGTATACATGTGAGTTTTCACTCCGGTCCACGTCGAGAGAGTGTCCTTCAAAACCCGTGTGCACACACCGTACAATGCCGTGTATGTGTGTGTACGTATATGTGTGTGTAGGGGGAGAAATGGGGCAAAGAGAAAGGTAGTTTTAATGTTCTGACTTCTCTAAATGTGTTTTTCTTGAACAGAAACTGTGAATATATTAATCCATTGTGTGCCTGAGAGACACAGTCATTATAATAGAGTCGGATTGCCCTTTATTTTTAAATCCAGAACCAGAAAAAAGAGAAGCGGCTCCGATCAGCGAGGGTGTGGAGGAGGAAGGTAAAACGTCCTCTCAGTTTACAAATATTTACTATTTTTAATTTGCGTGGACGGAGTATAATACTTAATAAGCTGATGTAAAGATTTACTTTCTCTACATAACGACAGCATGGTAACCAAAAGAGACGAGGCTAGTATTAGAGGTGAAATGTAAAAAACCATGTATCGCCAAAAGCTTTCAGTAGCTAATAAAAACAGGTCTGTGTTCAAGCAGGGTGTCCGCGGGGTCTTAAAAAGTATTACAAGTTGATAAATCAATTTAGCGAAAATTAAGGCTATTAAAAAGTATTAAAGGGCATTTCCCAAGGTATTACGTTTTGTAGCTTGTTTTCAATAAGTATCTAACTTGTCCAAAGAGGTTGTATTCTACAGTGTGCCTGAATGTAATCATTGCGTAGGTGTGTAGTGTGATTCTGTGTAGTTTATTTATGGCATCCCGTTGGACTTGACGTCATCTGAACAGGACATCGCACGCTCACTGCTTGATAGCGCACAAAGGTGTGTCGCCAAGGTAACCGGTTAGAACTCAAAGTGGCCATGAGGTCTTAAAATGTATGGAAAGGGTCTTAGAAAAGGTCTTAAAAGGAATTACATTTGACTTCAGGATTCCTGCATATACCCTGTTGAGTTAGTATGAGGATAGTTATGTATATACATCAAGGATCACTAATTCTTAAGTTGTTTTAATTTTTTTTGTATCGGTATCGAGAGACAGGGTTGTTTTGGACATATAGTTTAAAAAACCCTATTCTTTATTTGATATCGGTTGTAAAATATTGTTGGGACCACGCATTCTCATATTCGGGCCTCAAGATACATTTTTATCATTGGTAGAATCAAATAAATAAATAAAACTTTATGCAGTAAATAATCAGATTAAATACAATACGGAGAATACTATAAATAAAACTCTGGCTGGTTTATGATGAAATGTTGAGAAATGCTCTCGCAGGCGTTTTGAAAAACGTTATTCCAGCTTTTATTTAAAATTGGCCTTTTTCCATTTTTATTGAATAACAATATAACAAGGCTTACAATTTACACAGAGCGCATAAAGCAAATAAAATAATATATGGAAAGAAATACATTTATGGCTTAAATGAGTTCAGATAATCTCAAGGTTATAAAATGCTAACTGTATGTATTCCGCTGATTTCTCCATGGGGAAATCCTGTTGACAAAGCGGCTACATTTTGGTACTTTACTTGTCAGTCTAATAATGAAAACACTCTCAGATTTTCAGTGATCTTGGAGTAAGGAAATGACTCGAATCACAGGGCGGATACACGCGTTATTTTTCAAATGTGCAAAGAGCCTTTCCGGTGGTATCCTGGTATCACGCTAGTTTCAAAATGTGTTTTTGAATACTCTGAGTGTTCAAAGCATTAGGTTTCAGTCCGTGCTACGGCAGACCTACTTCGACCTACGGAGCATTTACGCATATCATACCCTGATGTGTGTGTATCACCCTTTCAAATCTGTCTTTGGAAAACATAATCTAAATCACAACTTCAAAATGTTGTTACCTCTTCCTTTCTGAACAGCATTTACAATGGTTTCTCTTATTCTAAACAAATATATATGCATTTGTATTGTTGTTCTGAGTTTGTATCTTTACGGTTTCTTACACTTTTTGCAAGTTGCTTTGTATAAAAGTGTCAGCGTAGTGAAATGTAATGACAAAAACAGCAAGCGCGCCACATACTATATATCCTAACGGTTATTTTTTTCGCCGTGAAGTCGGAAAAACGAAAAAACTGCCTTGAAGTCGTTGAAAAACAGATGTAGCTCTCTGGAGCAGAAATAATGTTTTTAGGTTAAGAAATAATGAAAACACGGTTATTGATGGATGAAAATGAACACAATTAAATCTGGTTATCAGTATTGAATTCCGCCTTTATTCATTCTTTATTAGGATCCCCATTAGCATGAGCATTGGCTATTCTTCCTGGGGTCCTCACGCACACAAAACAGAGGCATGTGGCGCAGTGGATAGTGCCTTGGTGTTGGGATCAGGGGGTCAGAGGTTCAAACCCCACTGCAGTCAGCATGTCGTTGTGTCCCTGAGACACTTCACCCCAAATTGCTCCTGTGGGGATTGTCCCCAGTATTGAGTATGTAAGTCGCTTTGGATAAAAGTGTCTAACAAGTGATATGTAATAATAATAATAAAAAACATACACAGGGTGTCTGCGGGGTCTTAAAAAGTATTAAAAGTTGATAAATCAATTTAGCGAAAATGAAGGCTATTAAAAAGTATTAAACGGTATTTTCCAAGGTATTACATTTTGTAGCTTGTTTTCAATAAGTATATAAATTGTCCAAAGAGGTTGTATTCTACAGTCTGCCTGAATGTAATCATTGCGTAGGTGTGTAGTGTGATTCTGTGTAGTTTATTTATGGCATCCCGTTGGATTTGACGTCATCTATAAACTACACAGAATCACACTACACACCTACGCAATGATTACATTCAGGCAGACTGTAGAATACAACCNGACGCAGACTTGCATTTCCCCATAACGATGTTGTTTAACAACCGCCGTAAACGGACCTTCGCGTGCTATCAAGCAGTGAGCGTGCGATGTCCTGTTCAGATGACGTCAAATCCAACGGGATGCCATAAATAAACTACACAGAATCACACTACACACCTACGCAATGATTACATTCAGGCAGACTGTAGAATACAACCTCTTTGGACAATTGATACACTTATTGAAAACAAGCTACAAAATGTAATACCTTGAAAATGCCGTTTAATAGCCTTCATTTTCGCTAAATTGATTTATCAACTTTTCAAGACCCCGCGGACACCCTGTGTATGTTTTTTATTATTATTATTATTATTACATATCACTTGTTAGACACTTT
>NW_011369947.1:15619741-15626762 GCF_000735185.1 Notothenia coriiceps
AAACTCAAAGTGGCCATGAGGTCTTAAAATGTGTGGAAAGGGTCTTAAAAGGTTTTACATTTGACTTCAGGATTCCTGCATATACCCTGGTACATAAAACAAAACAGAACAGCTCATGATTTCATGCAATTTACAGTGCTATACTGTATGAAGTGAAAACTAAAATGGTCATCCAATTTTAGCCATCATAAGGTCAAACAAAAAAATACAAATAATTGTACATAATAATGCTTTTTTCAGATAAATCGGTGTAGGCCATCCACACAGAGACAAAGCCTCGCAGTTCCCAGAAGCTCCCACTGTGTCCGGAATCACCAGCCTGGTGTTTCTGTTTCCCCTCCAGTCCGGCCCTCTGTCCCTGATTCAACTCACTGTTTCACCGCCGCCCTCCCAGCGAGGATGGCGTTCCTTCAGGTTGTTGTCAGCACGCAGGAACATGAAAAGCCCCATGCAGAGAGCAGGACTTGCTGCTAATGAGCAAACTGTAGGTGGAAGATTATTCCCACATACCTCTGCTGCAGGAGGACCGAGGGGGACAGAAAACACAGAGGCAGGGAATTAAGAATAGCAGCAATTACCCTATGATTTGAACACATAATTTGTAAGAAACAAAAAGAAGGTGAAAAGTTGAAAGGAGAACTGCAGTTTTTCGTTTTCTGCAATAAAAGGCACATTTTTGTCTGCTAACAAACAAGGGCAATAACGCTTTTGCTTTTGATCACTGCTACAGCACTGCTTGTATTGATCTCTCCTCAATTAGTAGAGTTCTTGCTGGATGTTTGGTAACATCACATGAGAGAAAATACACTAGAACTTGTCGTAATGAATAGCTTAGAGGGGAGTCTTTCCTGCAATGGGTTCCACAGTGAGAAAAACATTGAAACAATGTGCAGCGAGGCGGTCATTAATGAAAAACGATCACCATCTTGATGCTTAATACATTGCTAAAGACTGATTGAACCGTTCCACTGCGTACCAATGCAGAGACAGCAATGTGACATAAAATGATGGCAGCACGGATCGAGGTTTCCTGTTAATGTCCAAGTCTGTTCACATTTTATTTTTTCGATTAGCTAGTCTTTAAACACTGCCAGAGCCCATATTGTGTTCCTGTACTTCCTGTCTGTCTTCTTCTGCTTTTCCCGTTAGTGTCTACTTCCTGTCTGTCTTCTTCTGCTGTTCCCGTTAGTGTTAACTTCCTGTCTGCCTTCTTCGGCTGTTCCCATTAGTGTCTACTTCCTGTGTGTCTTCTTCTGCTGTTCCCGTTAGTGTTAACTTCCTGTCTGTCTTCTTCTGCTGTTCCCGTTAGTGTTTACTTCCTGTCTGTCTTCTTCTGCTGTTCCCGTTAGTGTTTACTTCCTGTCTGTCTTCTTATGCTGTTCCCGTTTGTGTTTACTTCCTGTCTGTCTTCTTCTGTTGACGTCCAACGCTCCTTAAGCCTCTTTCCTTCTCTTTTGTTCTCTTTTTCATTTCTTTACTAGGGAAAGTTTAGCCATCATGAATACAAACTGTCCTTCTCTGCACAAATATCAAAATTAATATTCAGAATGTATTCCACAGTGTTTTCTGATGGAAAAACGAATGATTGTTGTCCATAGCTATTGTTATTTGACCGGACTACTTTCTGTCTGTTAGCGAAAATTAGCAAACCTCTTGAATGTCCAAATTGACCAATCAGAATCGAGTATTCAACTAAGCTGTGTAATAAGCTCTTGTAACAAGTGCTACATTTGCTCAAGGACACTTCAGCAGGCTCTCTGACAGAGAAAGAAATGTTTCTTCTCGGTTCCTTCTCATTGAGCCTCTTATTGACTCGTAGAGCAGCCCGTCTCCACACAGCGCAGCAATACTACATCCCAAAGTCTCGGGCATCAAAAATAGATCAGCAGCCTCATTAGTCAGTCTGTCAGTGTGTTTCTTCACACGCACACTGGTTTGTTTTGTTTGTTTTGCTCCATCACTTAGAGCTGTCAGTTCCCAGGCTGTGATGGATTGATTGAACAGCGTTAGGAGATGTGGTGGTCTGCAGGAAAAAAGTCTGTAAGGGGTTGAGTACAGCGGTCTGGATTAATAACTCATGGTTTCACCTTGAAAATATAATGAGTGTGAGGGAAATTAATTGTGCCCTGCCACTGCAATTGTTTTGTGTTATTTTAAATGGGCCCTGTTCTGCTCATCTTCAGGTTCCTATCAGTATGTAGTGTCTCTCCTGTGACATGTCTCCATGCTTTAATGTTCAAAAAGCTCTTTATTTTTCTCATACTTCCTGTGCTGCAGCACCTCTTTTCACCCTCTGTCTGAAACCAGAGCCCAGTCTGTTCTGATTGGTTAGCTGGCCGGCTCTGTTGTGATTGGTCAACCGCTTAGAGATGTCCCGCCCCTTAGCCTATCACGTACAATGTGTTGGAGCACTAGCCAATATAAGTGTGAGTGTTAAATAGTGATGTCACTATGTTTCTGAAGTCCAATGGGGGCGTTTCGGGGGCGGGGGGCACAGGTATTTATCCACACAAACCTATACAACACAAAACCCCAAAAAGCATATTATGGCCTCTTTTAAAGCAACAGAAGCAAATACCAGCCTCAGCATTCATTGCAGTTATTATATTTTGTATTAACTCGTGACCCATTATCAGTTTACAGTGTCGTCTCGAGAGGGGGGGCTGTATGCTCAGTGTGAAGGAGTGCATTAAAGCACCTCAGAGGGCTTGAACCGTCCCTCCCTGTCTGCTGGCTCGTCCTCACACCGGTTGGCCGGCTGCTCCCTTTTTCTCCCCAAGGCGCCGCTCTTTATTGAGACATCAGCCTTGTTAGCAGCTGTCGACAGGAATATAGAAGCTGCCGGATCAATACGGCCCATTCTTCCAGTCCTCTTGAGCCAGAGAAGCAGGCGAGGCCTCGGAAAGCAGGGGCCTCTCTTGGGCCCTTTTCCACCCATTAGCAGGACCTGATGCTGGGCTGGGTACAGTTCAGCGGCCCCTGGGCTTCGCCTCTGCTATGCTCTGTGATTGCAGCTGTATTGTGGGGTAATTAATGTTTCTCTGCTCTGTTAGCATGGGAGAAGGGGGGTCCTTCACTCAGATGAGGATAAAGCAAGAGTGAGATACAGGGAGCGCCTGACAGCTCTGTAATGGGCTGGTGTTGTGGTTGTGTTAGCGCATCCCTCCTGGAGAGAGACTTCTCAGATGTTCCCTTCAGGGTGACTGATGAATGACGGAGATGTGGCTCTGGAGCAGCAGCCTTCGCTCCTCTGCTACAGACAGACAGAGGAACTCAGCGTGTGATAGAAACAAAAGAGAGTCACGGAGGGATACATGTGCAGACAGACAGAGAGGGAAGGAAGGGCAGACACATGGAGAGTGTGAGATCACGGGGGGGGAGGAACAAAGTGAAGGGGAAAGAGGCTGCTGTCCTCGAATGCGACATCTTTAAGTTCCTTCGGCGGGCGTTTTTATCAACACCGGCGGAGAGCGACTAGCTGATAATTTGCCGCTCTCAATTCCCTTCAATCCATTAAAGGATTTAAATGTTCATTAAGTTTAACAGGAGCCCAGCGAAGGTCTAATACGCTCTGATAAACTCTGGCAAACCTGCCAACCTGCTCCTATCGCTGCGGCGGAAAAGAACCACCCGACTAATAAGGTCAAACTCAGAGTTTGTGTTCACTTTGTGAAGAGCGTTTCCTCTGAGTCACTGCGGCTCGAAGAGTAAAGTGTGTGTGATTTCATCAACAAGTCACACAGGTTGTCTTTACAGAACTTTCCATATAAACAATCTTCTGATCTGACTTCCTCCTTTTGATATTACTCATCAGTGTCTTCCTTAAAGGGTAAAAAATGATTTATACTAGCTCTTCAACACATTGTACGTGATAGGCTAAGGGGCGGGACATCCCTAAGCGGTTGACCAATCACAACAGAGCCGGCCTGCTAACCCTAACCCTAACGGTACGTCCACACAGCAGCTTGAAAATCTTGGAGCTGGGCGTGTCTGAGAGCTTGGGGATTTTTTTCGAGCAACGCGACCAACAACCAATCACATGAATCTCCCGCCCCCGACATACAAAGCAAAAAACCCCAGGGATTTTATGCGAGCAATATATATATATATAAACTCCCCAAACAGGCGAAAACCTACCAGTTTCACCCACTGTCTCTGCCACCTCCCTCCATGCCTGGTTCCTCCGGTTTGTATCCCGGTAAATAGTTCTGGTCGTAAAGAACCGGGTGATTTGCTACTGTAATTTCTCGTTTGGAATATGAGGAAATGAACTGCGGTCTGGCTCTCCCAGTTTACACGCGGTTTGATTGGCTAGCGCTTGTGCTGTCAGATTTGCATAAACGGGATTTGATTGGCTGACGCTTCCAGCTCAGCTTCAAAAGTTGAACATTGCTCAATTTATGAATTCTGAAAATCCTGAAAATCTTGGAAATCTTCGCTTTGCTTCCCCACAATGCAGTTCGGCGAAAAGCGAGGCAAAGTGACGTCACCCCCATTCAAAGTCAATGGGCAGAGAAGCGTTGGAAGATTTTTTTAAAGCTGCTGTGTGGACGTACCGTAACCCTGAGCTTTTTGAACATTAAAGCATGGAGACATGTCACAGGAGAGACACTAAATACAAATACGAATAGTGTCATTATTGTGTATTTTAGTTTGACAGGTAAACCTAATCATAAGCTTATTTTGGCATTAAGAAAAGCAATGTTGTTTGTTTTTTGGTGAGGACAGTGTTGAACGTGTATGGTTCTCAGGATTCCTCAGATTATGGCAGGTAAGCGGCACGCTCACGTTTGATGTAGTGAAGCCCAAACCGAGCGTGATGCCGGTTGATGGATCTCTCCGGGGTCCTGTTTCCATAAGGAAATAATGCGTTTTACACCCCGTAATCTGTCCATATATCACCGGCCTGATGTAATTAATATGTGGCGGGGGAGGGGAGGGGGCGGGCAGATAACTAATTTCTCATCTGATGAAAAAACACACACACACAATACAAACGTACACACAAACTTACATATTCACACACACACTCCATCTAAAGGAATTATCTCCGTGGGGATCATATTAATGCCTGCTATATGTGGAGCGTTAGTCTAAAGGGAAGCTTTTATACCGTCTAAGCACTGAGACGAGGAAACAAGGGGAGACAAAGAGGAGAAAGCGAATACATGAAGGGTATTTTGGTAAAAAGGTTGTCTGTTTCAATGTCTTGCATCAGTGCCTGGTCTGTGGGTTAACCTCCTGCTGAAGTTACAACAGCATTTAGTGTGAAGAAACGAATACCAACTCAGTGTCTCCCCTTGATGGAGGACAGGACTGTTTGGGGTTAATGAAGCGAACCTTTGCCGTCCTGACCTACAGTTTACTTTCACCGTTTTACAGACAAAACATCATCATTACCCTGAGACACATCCAGAGCACAGGGCACGAGTGTTTCTAGATTTTTTAATAATGTCTTCCAGTTAAATAACTCACAAAGGTTAGAAAACGGTTGAAGAACGGGAGACTATAATCTTGCATTGACAGCACAATCTCTGCCTGGCCATTGTTCTCCTCGCAAGTAATTTATTTTATGCAATACAACCTGTTTTATTTTTTTCATTTATCTATTTGTCTTGTATCATCACTTCTTCCAGCGCTGTTCTTCATTGCAGTGATACACACATCCCGAAAGAAATACAGAGAGCAGATTTAGAGATTGCTGATTCTGGAAAGTTGTCATCTATCCCTCAAAAGGCAATAGTTAGGCCAGAAAAGAGAAACAAACTATTAAAATACAACGAATAAAGCTCTTAAAAACAAACCTTCCAGTGTTTAAAGGGGCCCTAACATGCTCAGGTATATGTTGTGTCTCTACTGGGACATGTCTCCTTGCTTCAATGTTCAAAAAGCTCTTTATTCTTCTCATACTGCCTGTGCTGCAGCACCTCTTTTCACCCTCTCTCTGAAACCAGAGCCCAGTCTGCTCTGATTGGTTAGCTGGCCGGCTCTGTTGTGATTGGTCCACAGCTTAGAGATGTCCCGCCCCTTAGCCTATATCACGTACAATGTGTTTTACAGTGTGCCTTTGCAGACCATTTACATGCACTAATAACTATATGTAACACACTACAAGAAAAGGCAAAAGCACAAAAGCACAATAGGACCTCTTTAATGTAGCAGTGGCCAAGCCTCAGATGGAGCCGAAAGCATCGAGTTCAAACACTCCTTTATGCTCCTCTGTTGCCTTCTACAAAATGCACAGTGCTGAATTCATTCATTTCCTCTCGCACAATCCATATAAACAACAAAGCGTGTGTATCCCTGCGGGGCCGGGGGACTCTGCTTGGTTTTGCAGATAGAAAAATAAAAGCTTGAGTTAGCGCCATGCTGTAACTTTCCACACTCTGATGTGTCCCTCCCCTCCAAAACAAACACACTTGTGCAGAGGCTATTGAGAGTCACTGCGTGGTGTCGCGGTGTCACTGCATGGACAGCTGGTGGATCAGGCACACACTCACACTGATGGGTACATGTTGTAAACAGTCCTATATGCATCCATGCTAACCAAAGAGTACATTAAGACCTTTATTGACAAGATAATANAATAAAAGCTTGAGTTAGCGCCATGCTGTAACTTTCCACACTCTGATGTGTCCCTCCCCTCCAAAACAAACACACTTAGAGTATCCTCTCATCACATGCTGCTATAATTACCTTATCTTGCTGGTGATGCTTTTTATTTGTGCAGAGGCTATTGAGAGTCACTGCGTGGTGTCGCGGTGTCACTGCATGGACAGCTGGTGGATCAGGCACNTTAAGACCTTTATTGACAAGATAATAATCATTAATCAAGTCCAAAAACAAACTAAGTGTTAGCTATATCAGTAAGCACTGTAGTTACTTTTCAATCATCAGTGGTTTTTTGTATGTTGGTGTGTATCATCATTATTCACAGTGGCCAAAAAGTTAAGGACACCAAAAGTATTTGCAGAAACATAAGTAATACAAACAAATGAAAATGAAAAAGAAAACAGCAAAC
>NW_011369947.1:15628818-15644112 GCF_000735185.1 Notothenia coriiceps
GAGGCTCTCTGCTCAGTGAGCTGGCTTACTGGTGTGGTTTCCGGGTCGGCGATACAGCGAGAACAAGCGAAACTCATCCTGAGCACACACAAACACTCACAGCCGAAGTAAAAACAATAAGTGTGGCTTGATATTGAGTAAAGGTTTATAACGCTGTGAGAATGGGTCTGCAGAGAGCATTTCTCCACGATCCCAACTCGTCTATTAGCAACCAGGGAGCTCTATGCAAGTCAATGGGACTCCCTGGCCGTTTCTCAATGTCGAGTATACCTGCTGCTGCAGAGCCATTATTTCAAGTATACTACGTCATCGAGTGGCGCCGAATGCTGGGCATTTAACATGCATTTAAACAGGCCTTCTGCGCCACTCGATGACGTAGTATACTTGAAATAGTGGCTATGCAGGTTTACTCGACATTGAGAAACGCCCCCCGTTAGTTGAAAATGTACGCTAAAGGTCCCCCCACTGCGTTTGATAGTGACGCTAAGGGATCCTGGCGTGTGAGGAGCTCCGCGGATTGGACGTCATGTGGTTCCCGGAAGAAACAAATGGAAAAAGAGAAATGTCCAACGAGGCGTTCTGGAGCAGCATAGACAGGTCTTCTCTGTGTTAGAGTTTTACTCCCTACAGGGTGTACTTTGAGGGTTTTGACTCTGCAGACCGTTCACATGCAGAAAAACCTTCATAACACACAAGGGGACGGGGAATAACCGGAAAAGCATGACATGGGACCTTTAAATGTTTTATGTCAACACATTGTGCATAACTGTTTTAGGTTAGTTGAAAGCAATAATGTTAAGTTGAACCTAATATGTTTTATTTAAACTTGATATTATTGCTTTCAGCTAACCTAATATACGTAGTTATGTTAAATCTGTTGACTTTACACATTCAAATAAAATCAAAAGGTTTGACTTTGCAAAGTGTCAAATGACAAGACATTACCTAAAATGTTCTCAACTTTTACGTATTTAGTTTTTTATGAATGATACATTTATAAGGCAGGGGGATAATTTAACCTTCTTCCTTAATAGTTCCGACTTTAGTTTGTATGTTGTCAGGTCAGGTGGTCAGGATTACTACACAGATGTGGAAATGAATGTTAAATAATGACAAGTTGTGTTAATCATGAGGTAACATCCAATATTGTTCAGTTCCAGATACCAGTGACTAAAGATTTGTGTAGATACTGTGATCTGTAAGTGCACACTTTTGGAGCTATATATATATTGATTTATGTTATATAATAGTACATACTGTATTTGCCACTGTTTTTGTTTATATTAGATTAATCACTATTTACTGTCATTATTTGAGTTATTTAGAGCTTATATTTGGAAGGTGGTTTGTGCACCAGGTGATTATGTATATATTGGAGACAGGTTGTGTGGGATTGTGGCTCCAGAGATGGCAATTGTTCCTTTCTTCAGGGCAGCACAGGTGTCGTTATATTTATATTATTGTGCTATGATTTTACTGGTCCGACCCACTTGAGATCAAACTGTGGCCCCCGAACTAAAATGAGTTTGACGCTCCTCTCGTATAACGCTTCCAGCTGCTGTCATCAACACTTCTGTTTCTTGTTTTCAACTCTCCTCTTCCTCTCACTCCCCCTCCTCTCTTTCCTCACCTCTCCTCTTTACCTATAAATAGCGCTGCATGCTTCTCCTCCGCAGCGTCTACACCCCTCCGGATGTTTTCCCCTGGGAGAGGCAGGCAGGCCTGGGCAGCATTGTAGCCGCTATTCACTCCTCTCCCCTGGGAGGACGATGGGCCTCAGCTTCCTCCACCCTCCATCATGCAGCAAACACTATGCCTAGCAGGGAAATACAAAAGCAGGGTCCCATGCTCCAGCCTGGTAGCACCTGCTAAAAAAAGATATGAGGGATTGTGCCGGGGTAAACCGAATCATTTCAACAGACACTTCACTGCCCACTCTCTCTGGCACACTCTTGTTCTTTGGGAAAAGGGCTGAACTCGGGCGTGTTAACATCGCATGCTGCTGTTTTTCACTTGAGTTTCTTGTGTTGGAAAAGCGCTGTCTCTAGTGCATTTTGTGCTGATATTCTGGAAAAAGTTGCGCGGTGCACCCTCGCCTCATTTTGAATGCTCTGGCAGTGATGATGATGTGTGCTGTTGTGTCTCCGGTGTGACAAGACTTACAGAAACAGCAGATCCATGCATGTTGAATCGGAAGTAGCATTTTTGGGATACCTGTGTTATTTTGTTTAGCCTAGTACAGCTTTTGGTGTTGCAGCAAGCTGATTGTTAGTCAAACCTTTGCACTGTTGTTGAGAAGCTGTGATCAAAACACGAGTTATTTATAGACAAGGACAATACGATCTTATGGTTAGTTTGATATCGATTCTTCAGTAAACTAATACATTACAATTCTGTTGTCTCCCAAAGCATCGATCTGGCAAAATCAACAAATCAAAAATGGATTAACTAAGTAATTATTTCATCAAAAGAGAATCAAGCATGGGACAGTCCTGTTATTGTGGGATACTGCAAGAAATACGTGACAAATCAAGTCTTCAATCTGCCGTCCTTGAGTCCTCTGAGGCCTCTGCTACGTCTGATGGAGGCGCCAATTTGCAGCCTTTAGAGTCTGTGTGTTTATATTCTCACCAATATGAAATGGTAACATCTTCTTTTGCTATTTTAATCTGCCCAGCCTCTCATCTGCCACTGCTTTAGTTTCGCTCGCACGCACGCACACACGCACGCACACACACACACACACACACTGTTCTTTATAGCTTAGCTTATGAATTGGATAGGGAAAGTAACAAGCCAAAACAGAAGCTGGCTACAGACGCTAAATGTGAGATATTGTGCAATATAATTTTTTGGGCCAGTTTAGCCTTTATCAGAGACATATATTATAGAGTGGGGGATAGAATGGAATAAGGCAAGGCAAGTTTATTTATATACCACCTTTCGACACGAGGCGATTCAAAGTGCTTTACAAAAACATTAAGAGCATTAAGAATTAGTGCAGAATGGCATTTAAAAACAGTCATTAAAAAGCAAAGAGAATACAAAAAAGCCAATATATGAAAAATATTAAGAGCATTAAGAAATCATGAACTCCCACACATTCACGGGGCTTGCTGGTGTGAATAAGGCTGGATTCGAACCTGCGTCTACCACAGGAATGACCGACGTGGGATTTGGAAGATAATTAATATGCCTGGAAAGGAGAATAAAACAATTTCTGATAGGCCTACACATTTGAAGAATGGTATTGCTGGGGTTTTAAAACAAATATATTAGCAATATTTTGGCCTCTATATTTGTCAATAAAGTGATCTTGAATGAATCGTTCTGACCGTTGCAACTTTTTTGATTGAAAAAAAAAACCCATGCCCACTTTAATTCTGCTTTTTACAGAACACCCTCCTCCTTAGCAACAGTCAGTTCTCCTTAGCAACAGTCAGTTCTCCTTAGCAACAGTCAGTTCTCCTTAGCAACAGTCTGTTAGCGAAAAATAGTAGACCTCTGGAAACTCAGCTGTCTAATAAATCATATACATACATATAGATTTGAGAAGTTGATGAAAATGTAATAACACCAAACTTGCTATACCGTATTTGTGTGTATTTCTAGCTGGTTTCGAAGTTGGTGCCATACGATCACCACTGTAAATCCCATTCCCTGCACTCACCATATCTTAGGAGGGTTCAGCTTTTTAAAAAAGAGGACGTCTGCATAACAGTGTCATGATGAGCCTCTCCAATTTCCTCTCCCTCCGTCCCTCTGTTCCGCTTTCTCTGCACCAAGAACAAAATGCTTACACCACACTGGAGACGCAGAGAGGAGTGGAGAGCCTCTGGGGAGAGAAACTTCAGGGAGAGTTTGGAGAAAGATGAGAGAGGGGGAGGGAGGAAGGTTAGTGTAGGTGTGGAGGTAACGAGATGAGGTTTTAATGATCACTGTGGGGAAAATAGGCCACTGCTGCAACAAGAGGATACAACGACAAAAAGAAAGAAAGAGTGTCAATGGTGGAAAGACACCGCTGACCAAAGCACAGTTTTAGGGTTAGGGTTAACTCAGCATGTTAAAATACATGTATGGAAGGGTATAGAAGTGTGTGCAACTGCAATACAAGGTAAATGAGACCGAAGCATTCATTTAAGCTATTTATTACACAGCTTAGTTGAATACTGGCTTCCGATTGGTCCATTTGGACCTTCCAGAGATCTGCTATTATTCGTTGACAGACTGCGACGATTCTAAGACTTTTTCATCATTGAAATATAATATATAACATGATTTTGCTTCGTTACTGTAACTAGATACAGGTTTGTTTTTGGTGTTAGCGCTGCAGGTTACAAAACATTACATTTATTTTTGAAATCAATATTTATAATTCTTCTGACCACTGTGGATAGCATCGCATTGAATTCATGGTTTCTCATTTCTGGTTTTAGCGGTTGCCATCACTTAGGGTAATATAAGCTGAGCTGTAAGCAAGTTTTCTCCCACCATATGTCGTAGCCACATGAATGATTTTGTTCTCGCTCCGAGAGCCCCAGGAGTCTGTAGATTAGTTACAAAAAGCTGTAATGAAAGGTGGTAGAATATATGCATCTTATACACAAGGTTTTCATCTGTCAGAATATGAGAACCAACTGTAGGTAGCCCAAACTCAGTGTTCTAATAATGAAGTTAAGATATAACCACTGGAAACACAAGAGCAGATCATTCTCCATTTTTCTGGATGGTGCTCAATACACAGTAATGGTGACAATAACTTGGCATTTTCTCCTTGGATAGACGTTTATTTTCGTAATGCACTCTGTCATGGTAATCTATATTTGGCTAACAGTTCTTTATTCATTAGATTCATATTCCCTAGCTTCTTATCTTTCGATTGATACCACAACAATGCATGTAAGCTTTATGGTTGGCAAGCTACTCCTGCGTCGATGAATTCTACTTGTTCTAAAATATATGTAAAATGTGTTTGCTGCAGTGTGTGGTGCTTAGTGGTGTTTAAATGAGGTAATATGAGGTCAGTAAGCGCTGTGGTGCCATAAAACAATCAGTCGCCTGCTGTGGTTTTGATGACCTGATGGCAAAATGAATTCATTTAATGACATTAATGAAGGAATCGTGGTTGAATGTGGATCGTTGACATCTGGATCTGCCCTAATAAGGTTAGCCTAATGGACGCATCGTTCATCATTTTCATTATTATCATTATCCTTATTTCCCAATCCGACCATTGCCATCCAGCTTCCCCTAATACTCTCACTACAGGACTGTGTAATTGGATAGCTGCCGTCTTACAATGTGATACGACCATATATGAAAAATGGAACAGGTTACAATCTTAATATAAGCACTGTATTTCCTTTGTCTTCCTATTTAATCTGTTTAGTGTAAAGTGCCTCATTCTGTTGATATAGGCAAGGCAAGTTTATTTAAACAAAAATTAAAATTCAAAGTGCATATAATGATCTTGTTTTTGTTTATCAAATATTTTCTTTGACATATTCTTGCTGATGTAAAGAGAAGTAAACTCTAGGTATTACACAGCTTAGTTGAATACTCTATCCTGATTGGTCAATTTGGACATTCCAGAGGTTGTTCATTTCCGCTAGCAGACCATTGCTAAGGAGAACAGACCGTTGCTAAGGAGGATCAAGGGTTATGGCTAGAAAGGATCCGTCTAGTGTAAATATGACGTCACGTTCTCGTTGTAACTCTCGTTGTAATCGGAGCGGCTCGGAAACACATCTACAGCAGTAACATGATGCAACATACACATTAATGCAGCAGCAATATTAATAGAGAAACATCAGACATAATAGTAAAACACTGCAAGGGAACATTTTATTGCACCAGGAGCTATCTTGGGACTTTTACTGCGACAACGTTGACTTGCCTGTGAATACAAAATAAACCATAGTGTTGGTGATCTACAGTGTTGTCATTCTTCTTTGAACACCAGCAAGACCGCTTTTGAACAATCACACTCCCGGTCATTGACATAATTAATAGATAGTTTAGCTTCTCACCATCATTTGCTGTGGCCAACTGATGTTAACGATCCTAACTGAAAGGCTGCCGGCCAAACGTAAACATTCAGCCACGTGACATTCAGCCGAACTCTCGCGAGAGTTTTACACAAGACGGATCCTTTCTAGCCATAACCAGGATCAAGGGACTGTGTGCAGTCATATCAATCCGCAAAAAGTAGTCCGATCAATTTCAAGTCAGCTGTAAATAACAAACATTAGTTTTCTCCGTCGGAAAACACCATGGAATACTTTTTTTAAATACACATTTTTATATTTGGGGAGAGCAGGAAAGGTGGATTCATAATGGCTAGAATGTCCCTGGTAAAGAAAATAAATAAAGAACAAGAGAAGGAAAGAGGATAAACGACAAAGCGCTGGACGTCAGAGAAATCAATAGAAGAAGACAGACAGGAAGTAAACACCAACAGCAACACAGTATTATGGGCTCTGTCAGTGTTAGTGATCATTTTAATAACAATATCGCTTAAAACCAACATTGTTAGTCAAGTTGTTGGTTTATTTGGTATTTATTAACCCTTACCATGCTGTGATGAACCACAGGATGTTATAACAATGCAGAAAGTCAGACCTGATGGGAGTTCTGTCCTACTGAGATTAATACACACACACACACACACACCCACACCCACACACACACACACACACACACACACACGCACACACACACACACACACACACACACACACGCACGCACGCACGCACACACACACACACACACACACACACACAGTTTGAACTTTATCTAACTGTAATTGAGTCTGATTATTTATTTAATTAAAACTGCCTTAAATAATTTAAAAGCAGCAAAACCATTTCAAAAGTACTTACAAAATGAATTCATATGATAAATACATATTTTCTACGTCACAGTTGTGTAAAACGGTGTTCTTTTATAGCAAACCATTCCATATCATACATGACTTACAGATGCTTCAAAAGTTATAATAATTGATAGATACATTCGTGAACAGATAACATGGGTCTCATACGGCTTATATTATAACGTGTTATAGCAGACCATTCATCAAAGGTTTATTATGCATGCTAAATCATTTAAAAGTATAATTCAGAGATTTTTATTTACCAGTTTGCAACAAAATACCCGTTAACAGAATATAGATGTGACTAGGGGAGAAATGAGGCTGGCATAACGTGTGGTGACATATGTCCGGTCTGGAGACAGCAGCAGATATTCTGTGCATTGGGTGTGATCACAGCTTGGAGTTTGCTCCCATGTGTTGTGATTTATTCACAGCACATTTGTCATCCAGAGAGTTGTTCCCTGTGAAATGAAAGGGATTACCGACTGAGTGTTTCACTGTTTACCGAACGCCAAACATAACTCAGAATATGGGGAAACTCAACATATGAGAGCTCAATATGAACAGGTTTAGGGAGGAACGGGATTATTGAATCAGGGTACAAAAAAAGAGAACTGTATTCCCTCACAGCTACATAACAAATATGTAATCAGACTACTGAGATACAGATAGTGTTTGTTGTAAATCCAATGTTCTCTCTTCTCTGTGAGCTGTACTGTTCTGTAGGATAATACTTTAAGTTATTTTCTAAGGTCACATTGTTCGGTCTCACATAAAAACAAAAACACATCCTATCAATTTTCTCTTCACTTGTATTTATTTGCATTGCATTTTATATTGAGGAAATAAATCAGGGTGCATTCCTTTTATATTCCGATGCTTGGATAAGGTTTACTGATTGCATTTTTTACAGGTAACTCTTAATTGTAAACCTCCCTTACCTGCCTCTGAACGGAGATTTGAAATGCTTCCAACAAATAATCTCTGACTATTGAAAAATACGTAAAGAAATTATAAAAAAATAGGCAACATTATCTTGTTCTCATAATGGGACTGCTGGGAATTGGCGTTAGGACTTTGGAGCAAAACAAAACTAGAAAAGGATAAAAGATGTGTGTGTGTGTGTGTGTGTGTGTGTGTGTGTGTGTGTGTGTGTGTGTGTGTGTGTGTGTGTGTGTGTGTGTGTGTTTGAAATGTGAGAGGGGAGGATGGGGTGTTTTGGTGGAGCTGCTCTCATCTCTGTGAAGGCTTTTATCGTCTCCTCTGGTCGAGAGAAGAGAAGGAGAAGCTTGTTAGAGAAGGGAAGTGTTGATGAGATAATTACACAGCTGTCAAAGTCCCTGTCTGGACCAAGAGCCCTCAATGTGTGTGTGTGTGTGTGTGTGTGTGTGTGTGTGTGTGTGTGTGTGTGTGTGTGTGTGTAGGTTTAACAGGGACTGGCGGTACCATAAGGAGGAGCGGGTTTGGATCACTCGGGCTCCGGGGATGGAGCCCACGCTGAAGACCAACGCCTACGAGAGAGGGACCTACTACTTCTTCGACTGCCTCAACTGGAGGAAGGTGGCGAAGGTACAAGACATTTAAAAAGTTATTTATTTATTCCTGACACACAATCATGTCAAAGCGTATGTACTCTCTATTCTAAAGTCAGAAGATTATCCAGGCTTCTTGTAAATCTTTATTTCTATCATTGTTAATGAACAGCTTTAATGTGAGAGAAAATCTGTGTTTTTTAATGTTACTTTAATCTTGTACATTTTCTGCTTTTATTTCTTGGAGATTTAAATTGAACAATTTCCTATTTGTTCACTTTAATCTCAGAATATTAACTTTCTTATCTTGAGTTTTTTCTTTTAAATTTAGCCCGTAAATCTCAGTAATTATCTTTTTGTTATTGGTGAGTTTGCATTTCACACATCAAAGTTATTCTCATAGTTTTTTCTCTAAAACATACAACTTGAATCTTGGAAGTATTTTCTCTGAAATTCCCATTTATTCCTAGTTAGTAAATGTTTCTCCTCTGTTTCATAAATCTGACTTCCTCTCCGTGTGTTTTCAGGAGTTTCACCTGGAGTACGAAAAACTAGAAGAGCGGCCTCACGTTCCCTCCACGTTCAACTACAATCCCGCCCAGCAGGCCTTCTGATTGGCTCTACCTCCTCCTCCTGCCTGCTTGCCTGCCTGCCATTGGTCCTCCTGGATGTCAATCATCACCTTCTAGCCCCGGCCCCTTTTAGGTTTCTCCACCTGCACACACTTACAGTGAATCTGGCCAGGAGACGACTTCCTGCTCTCTCTAAACACTGATAGACTTTATGATTTTAACTTTTGTTTGTTCCTTACCTCATTCTCTGTTTACTTTTTATTTTATTTCCCAACCCCCCCTCCATGTGGACTTAACGCCAGCACAGTACAACACACACACTGTAAATAACTGTCCATCTGATCCTGTGATTCCTCTTAAAAAATTGACTATTTTTGTCTAGAGAAGCTTTTAAAAAAAAATTAATTTTAAACAATAAAATCACCTGTCAGCTGGATAATTATTTCACACACTGTGTCACAGCTCTCTGATCTTTGGCAGGAACAATATCTCCAGCAGCATCACACACACACACACATCAGCAGACAGCGGAGAGTCAGGAGAGGAAATGCAATGTACATTGTAGCACTATTTCATAATAAAAGAAGAAAAAATATCTTTTTTTGGTTTGTTCATATCATGTGAAGATTTGTGTTAATTTTTAAAGATTTATTTTGTTTATTTTTTAATTAATGAGGTCAAGTTTAGCAGCCAGAAACACAGAGACTCACTGAGCGGGATGTTTGACATTTAAAATGATTTGCACTTGTTTTTTGAACATCCTTTAAAAAGTGGGATGTGTCATAATGCCTCTGATTGGATTTAACAGAACAAATGTTTAAATGTTCGCACATCCCTTTCACATGGACGCAGCTCTTTCCCCGTTTTCGCCTTTTAATTTCATTTTTAATTTCATTATTAAAGCTCCCTGTTTCTCCTCCTGTTTCTAATTTTTATATTTAAGTTCTACTCCTTTTCCATCTCCCACATTATATGTCTTTTTTTCTGCCCGGCAACAGTCTGGACCAATCAGAATGCAGGAGTGACCTTTCACGAGAACTTACTGACATTTTTGAGAAATTCTCTTTCATGTCGATAGTTAAACTCTCCAGTCTGTACGCTAACTATGAATCTAGCACCAGGACATATTAGCTTAGCATGAAGACTACTTTTTACTTTTTATACAAATTAAACAAATACAGTTAATCAGCCTTATAGTTGCTGGTAGGTGGATTTTGTTAGCGCTAAGCTAGCTTTGTCCTCCTGTTTCGAGTCTTTATGCTAAGCTAAGTTAGCCGGTTGTAGCTTTATTTTTACCATACAGACATGAGAAAGACAATAAACAAAATTCCCTAACCTTTACTTTTAGGCCACGTCTACAAGTATACAGATATTTTGAGATAGCTTATATGTTTTGGGCGGTATTAAGAAATACTAAAATAGAAATTTTTGTTTGGGTAAGATATTTCAAGACTGAAGCTTTGAGGATAATTTTCAGACGTTTCAAGTATACGAAGATTATCAAATAATTGAAATACACAGTAACATCTATAGATAATCATTTTTGGAGAAAAAACTATCCTAGAGGAAAAGTAAAGTAGAAAAATAAAAACAACATTTTCCAGGTAATATCTGTATACACGTAGACATGCCTTTAAAGTTATCGACACTCAAAACCAACATAAAAATCCCATTTTCTTTACGTTAAATACCACATTTTTTTACTTTTGAATTCCCTCCAGGAGGCACCAATGTACATGTATGTGTATATATATATTTAAATATATATACACATACAGATAAGGCAGTATTTTTAAGAAGTCTGATTCGAGGAGTGCTCCCCCTGCTGGTAAACGATGCAATACTTCCACCAGGAGACGGTTTTTATAGGGGACCAGCCTCGACTCCGCCCACAATCCACCACAGCCAATCAGTGGCGACCACCGGTTTTTTGCTCCCATTCACAGTGCAGCAGCAAAAAAAGAGCCAAGGACACGCCCACTGAACCCCATGTGACCCGCTCTAGAGGAGATCTGATTGGAGGACGAGGACTGAGGCACTTGGCCGTTTTTGGCTGTTTTATTAAATATGGCAGCTAGTGTTTTAATAGGAAAAAAGAATAAAATATTCTGGTAATGAAACTGAAGGAGGACTCGTGTGTTGTTATTACGAGGTTGTGTTTGTTTGTTGGTCTGTGTGGTGGTTCATTTATTTGTTTATATTAAGCGTCTTTGAGCAAAAGCGCTATACAAATCCCATGTATTATTATTATTATTATTATTATTTGTGTTTAGAAAATGGATCAGAAATCTTTCATTTGTCCTACAGCTTTTTTGTTAGTTTGTTTATTTTGCTAGGTTTTTATTTTATTTTTTGTTGGTTTGTTTGTTTATGGGTCGATAAAGAACCCGTACAGTTTGAATCTGATCTGGCTGATGCAGGAATTACTTTTCTTTGTGAAAACAGTATTGGTGGAGGTCGCCATTCATTCACCTTCGAGTTGTTCTTTATTATTGTGCGTAAAGCTTTTTTTTGCAGGACTGAAAAGTTACTGAAGAAGATTTCCTCCTGTTTTCGACTTCTTGTCTTCATCGCTTCTCAAAAAGATGATTACCTGGAAACTGAACTACAACACAGGTAAGTCTTCATCAAATGTTGCCACTGTTATTTATGGTTTTATTCTTACCCTTTTTGGTTACGCTCTTTGGTTTTCAGGCGCCTGGTTGTGGGTGAAAAGATGGATACGTTCTGTTCTCTGTGTGTTCTTGCTTTAGTATTTGTTTGTTTTAGGCCAGAACGCGTCACAGTGAACAGCCACTTCATTCAGTGGGAATCTGATGTCTTTGCACCAAATTCACACCTTTTTTTTTTACATCAAATTGTTTTATTTTATGGCCCAAACATTTCGATTATTGTGTTTCAGTAGTTCCTCCACATGAGGGCGCCGTGTGTAAAGGAAAGAACAAAATCACATCAATACATTCATTCCATAAAGATCGAATTGTTATTTTACAAACCTGGAAATCAGCTGTGATTACTTTATTATGGATTTACATGTTTACAATTTTGGTTATTTTGTATAGTAAGACAATTTAGTGTTCCCCAGATCTGAGAAGCGTTAAGTTAACTCCCAGAAGTATTGATGCCTTTTTCATATCTTCGCATTCAAACTTTGTGTGTTTGGGACATCAAAAAATCGATTATGGCAAAAATCATAATCTCGATCATTTGGGTCGATAATTGATATCACGATTATTAAAAACGATTATCCATTTACTTTGAAAACATCCATTAATTGCATTTTTTTTTGAAAAGTATGTTTTTAACAGTTGATTACCCTGAACTTTAAGTATAATTCAACTGAAAAACAAATAATAATAAATTAATAATCGTTTTATTTAGATTAAGTTGTTTTCATAATCGTTGCAAGCCAAAATCGTAATTGCGATTAAAATACGATTAATTGAGCAGCCCTAGCTCACACACGCACGCATGCACACACACTCACACACACACATACGCACGCATGCACACACACTCACACACACACACACGCACGCACGCACACATACGCACACACACACACACACACACACACACACACACACACACACACACACACACACACACACACACACACACCAAACTGTTTCTGTTCCCCCCCTCCCCTCTCTGTTGGATTACAGAAGGTGCCAACTGGGTGATTACTCGATGCCATCTCCCTCCCTTTCACAAAATGTAATTAATGTAATACTTAGTGTGGCGCTGCAGTGATCAGACTATGCGGTAACCTCCTAACCTTCATGTTCTCAGTGTCTCAAATGCTTCCTTAAGTTACTTTGCAGCCAGATTACAAAATATTTAAATCTGTTACTTCACATTACGCAAACACACATGCATATATATATATATATATATATTTATACATCTAGAAGACAGAGAGTGTACAATAGTGTATGCTTAATTCATAGATGTCATATACATATATATTTAATAACTCCGATGGATGTATTTTTGACACATCACAGGCTAAGCAAATTGACCTTTCAGTATCCTCTCCAACAGCTCATACCTACTTTTTCTCTTGAAATTAAAAGCCCAATTTGATGTCAATTTTACTGTCAATTTATTCTGCCCATCTGCCCCTGAAATATTTATACCTGTAGAGAGGAAGGTTGTTTCTGCTTAAGCATTCAAAGCCCTTCACTACAGCACCCAGCTGGTGTTGGAACAACTCAATGAGGGGCAGGCTGTTGGGTGTAATGACTACATCTGAAAAGGAAAAGAGACTATATAAATTAGATATGAGGGGATTAGGTCCATGGGAATGACCTGCTGAATCATGAATAGGCTATTCAAAAGGAAAGAGGTAGCATGGACAAATTAGAAAAATAATTTGGTGTCCACGATAATGGTGCCGATGAGTGAGTGTATTTGCACACAGCACAGTTCCATTAAAGATTATTGAAAACACACCCGCGCACACAAACAATTTTATCTTTGATGACCTTTTATGGCGTTGTCATCCTTTCATCCTTATCCAAAGCAATCTCATGTCACATCAATGCCCAGGGTGTGTGCCTCTCAGAGTTATTTTCCCAGAGTGGAAATATGAGAATGCAAATCCACTGTGTTTACAATGTTCATACTTGTCAAACTGTAAAAGGTCAAGTCTCTTGCTTCCCCTGTTGCTGATCTAATCGGTAAAACATAAATCCCTACCTCTACATTACAATGGCTCACAAGAGGCCTCTTGAAGAGACACATACGTAAAAGACAAATGAAGCTCAGCGCAAGTTCAGGCAGGAAGACCTATCACTTCGTATTGCACGTCATGGCAATACTCGCTCCCTTCACTAAATGATGGGGAGCGCCACTCCTCAAGCTAACCTATCACTTCCCTCCATTCACAAGCCTAATTATCGCACCTGTTAATCCCTTCTATATATGCTCTCCCCTTTTCCATCAGCTGTCTTCCAGGTGTCAACGCGCAAGCAGCAGCAGGGCTTCGTCCCAGCTCCAGGTATATATTCATCAGCTCCGCAGTCTTGCGGATTAAGCTACAGGCGGCGTTCCCCAGTTGGCTAGCAGTTCTAGCCGGCCACCCCGCAAACCCGGACGCGGAAGGAAAAGACAAGGACATCGGGCTCCACAGAAGTTCCTCCGGCTTAATGGAAAGTGGCTACTTCAGGCAAACAATTGACGCACGCCTTCAGTCGAGAGAGAGCATCACTGGCATCAGGGCCGCTCTAATGCGGCGCTTCCGGCTTCACGCGGAACGGGCCCTCATTGCTCGCGAAGCTTCACCCATTTCTGGCTTCAACTACAACCCCTCTTGCAGGCAGGCAGGGCATCAGGCTACATCCCATCGAAGCTACTTCTCCTCTCGGCTCAGTAGCCAGTACTGGACACTAAGTGCGTCATAGACGGCTAGCAGGTTCAGTGCACAGCAGGCTTGCCTCCTTTCCCTGCGCCTCACCGCTAAAACAGGCAAGAAAAGAGAAGAGGAAAAAGAGAGGAAGAAAAGAAAAGAGAGAGAAGAAGAAGAGCAAAGAAGAAGAACAAGGAAGAGAAAAAAAAGAAGAGAAGAACGAAGAAAAAAGGAGAGAAAAAGGGAAGAGAAAAGAAAGAAAAGAGAGGAGGAAAGAGAAGAGAATAAGGAGAGGAAAAAGAGAGAAGTTCGTTTATGCATTGTTGCCTTTAGTTCAGGGTTAAGGTGAGTTTCAGGCAGCTTCGGGTGTAACGCGTTACAGCATGGAGTTATGCAGTTCGGGTACTATACCCGTGACGCAAAGCTCATACACGTGAGCGAAAGCCCCGCGGGGCAACTTAGTGCGCACAAAACAACACACCGCCCCCCCCCTTTCCAAATTCATAGTTGCAGGCGTGAGCGTGGCCAGTGTAAGTACGGAAAGACCAGGCATTAGTCTATAGTGAGAATTTTGAGTCCTTATACCATTGTAATAGATAAAAACCCCAACGTGCAAAACGACAGGGAATAAAGAATACAATTTTTTGACCAACGGTGACTACCGGTGTGGTTTCAGGTTCTTCACCCAACTGTAAAAAGACTTACGCCAACGGTTTACCGTTGGACGGTTGGCCAAATGGACAGCTCGGCGGACTATATCCTGTCGAATTAGTCGTCAAATTAATGCGGTGCACTCTGCATCTACGACTACGACCTACACGACCAACCCACTAATCTGACAGAAGATAGTAGAATTGTACTTGTAAGAGAAAGAGGGACCTTTCTTGGGGGTTTTTTTGTGCCTACCGTCGTAGGCACCGACACAGACTTCGAACTTTTGACGCCATGAATGACCTGTAACACCT
>NW_011369947.1:15644145-15676907 GCF_000735185.1 Notothenia coriiceps
TCTTGTACTTGAGTAAAAGTAGAAGTACTCAGGTCTTGTACTTGAGTAAAAGTAGAAGTACTCAGGTCTTGTACTTGAGTAAAAGTAGAAGTACTCAGATCTTGTACTTGAGTAAAAGTAGAAGTACTCAGGTCTTGTACTTGAGTAAAAGTAGAAGTACTCAGGTCTTGTACTTGAGTAAAAGTAGAAGTACTCAGATCTTGTTCTTGAGTAAAAGTAGAAGTACCAGAGTGTAGGAATACTCTGTTACAGTAAAAGTCCTGCATTCAAAATGTTCCTCAAGTAAAAGTATAAAGTATTATCATCAAAATCTAGTGAAAGTAGCGACAGTAAAAGTAGTCATTGTGCAGATTGGTCCATTTCAGAATAATATATATGATATGTTTTATAATGATTGATCATGAAAGTGTTCTCAAAGCTGGTAAAGGTGCAGCTAGTTTGAATGACTTTGTATACTGCAGGGTAGCTGGTGGATTTACTCCAGGTGGAACTAAAGTCTGATTTAAGAGCTGATTAGATTTCACATCATTCATCCAGATCTGTGAAGTAACTAAAGGGATTAAATACATGTAGTGGAGTAAAAGTACACCATGTACCTCTGAGTTGTAGTGGAGTAGAAGTACACAGTAGCATAAAATACTCAAGTCCCTCAAAGTTGTACTTAAGTACAGCTTGAGTAAATGTACTTAGTTACTTTCCACCACTGGTTGTTTATTAGGCTGTACATTTGTTGAACGTTGGTCTGTCACTAGTTTCCAAAAATTGGTCCCATTCTAGTTGTTTTCATCAGTGTGTACATGGTGTTACTGTGTGTGTTATTGTGTGTGTTCAGACACATAATGGCTGCACTTATTCTTTCAAATGTATGGCCGTGTCTCTTGAGGTGGAAATGAGGTTTTTGGAGCATCTGCTCTCTTCCACCGTTCACTCCTTCTATCGTTGTGTCTGTATGTCTTTTTTTTTAAAAGGCGTCATTTTTTTGTTGTCAGCTGTATGGAGTCACCACAGACGCTGCAGGCAAACTCCACTTCCTCCAAGACAGCCCATACTTCTTCCGTGTTGACTTCAGACACAAACCTCCTTCTTTCAGCTGCACCGTGACCACTATAGGGAGAGATAAGAGTGTGTTTGTGTGTGAATGCATTTCAAGAGCATTGGCTGATTTGATACACGGCCAGTGCCCACGACATGAATGGCGGCCTGCGGGCATCCACACACACACACACACACACACACACACACACACACACACACACACACACACACACCCACACACACGCACACACACACACACACACACACACACACACACACACACACACACACGTTCACCTACAGGCCAGAGTGAGGAGGGGGGAAATAAAGGGGAAAGTTGACCACCGCTCTGGGAAATATGTGGTGTGTCTCTGAGCAAAAACAAGCTCTCCTCTTGGTGGAGGTGTGTGTGTGTGTGTGTGTGTGTGTGTGTGTGTGTGTGTGTGTGTGTGGAGGGTGGAGGGTGGGAGTTGGTGGTTTGTGTTATGAAGAGAAAAGCAACAAACTCAATTTCGAGCCCAGAGTCCTGGAGGAGAAGCACTTGGTCTCTCAACCACCAAACAAAGAGTTTAACCTCTTCTCTGCTGCAGGGTTTAATTGTTGGAGGAACTATTTTCTTTAGAGGTCCACTGCTCTTCAAATCTATGATTAAGTATTTATAGTAGAGTATCTTGAGCTAATTCGTCAAGGTGTCATAAATAGTGCGTGTGAGCTTAACTGTGTGTGTTAAACCAAAACAGAGAATTTTCTCTCAGCTCAGATTTTATTTCTATTTCTTTTTTAAACTGTAGTTTGTGCTCATGTGTTTCACTATTGGCTGCTGCCTGAATATGCTGAATGAAAGGCAGGTTTTCCTATAAATAAAATCACTTTTGATCCAAAATATCTTGGTAACTTCTTTTATAAAGTCACATTGTTCTGTTGTCTTCCAACCTATTTGAAGTGCTGGTGCATTATTTAAGCTAAATCCCTTTAGTACACCTTTTCCTGTGTGTTTGGCTTAATGGCCAAGGTGCAGGTAAAACAAGTGGCTTTTCAGTCGGCAATGGAGGATATTTCTGTTGCCCTGATTTCAATAGGGACCTCGATCCAGCATTTTTGTAAACAGTTGTGTTTTTGATGAGTCCAGCTCGCAGCGAGGGAGAAGCGAGCTGATTAGCTGTTGAAGTCAAAGGTCAGAAACAAAACCATGGGATACAGTGTGACAGAGAGATTTGGGCTCCGCTTCCTGCATAAGGGATGATAAGAACTGCTAGGCGAGGAGCAAAAAACCACATGCTAATTATGGCCTGTCCTCTGTTTTATTCCTGTCATATTAAAGCAAAGCAGCAAACATGCCTCTAAACTCCGTCGCTTGTATACAAGTCATAATTCAGACAGCTCGAGCAAATGAGATAAATGACTCCCACCACCTTCAAAGACAGGGGGATTTCTCATTTCGGTGGAAATTAAATTAATACCACTGGGAATGGCTCATGAATCTTCACTCAGCGTGTTGCAGTGATAACATCCCGCCTCAGATGTTTTCGGATATATTTGTCGGCCCTTTAATAATAACAGTATAGCAGAGAGAAATTCCCTCGGTGCATGGAAGAATTATTAAATCCACTTGTGCCAGCATGCCGCTTTCATTATGTCACTTTGGTGGGCCGATGAAGAGCACTCAGAGGAGTGTAATTGGCGGCATCCATTTGTGACCTTGGCTAGAGACCGGGAGGCCATCGCATCATCAACACGAGGCGACAGGACGTCAGTGCCTCGAGGGGGGGGGGAGCGGAGAGAGAGGGCTTGGAGACGGGGGAGGAATGGATGGGAGGACGGTGGCACTGCCATCTGTCTGTGTGTTCTGACCCACTGCCCTCCTCAGTGGCCCGGCGCCCAAATTAGAGGCGGCGACACAGCAGCTAATTGCACCACGTGAGCGTTTGTTTATGCGGGCAGCACCATCTCTGCACTGAGAAATTACAAGGCTCCACTCGACAAGATTTTTTATCGAAAAATACTCTCGTCGTCTTATTAGCCTAAAACCATGAAGTGGAGCAGACAAGAGTACTCCATCCCCATTACTGCTACATCCTTTTTGCCTCGATGCACAGTGGGTGGAGACACTTGTTGACCCACAGGATGTGACACATTGAGCAAAACTTTTCTCTAAAACAGCAGCAGTGGTTAGTGTTGGACTAACAGAGGTTAGATCTCTTCTCTGTCTCTGAGCAGGTCTGCAAACAACAAACGCCCTGTGCTCAGTTTACTGGCACGTCCGCTTGCTATAAAAACTCATTATTTTTAGAATGGCTGACTCCCGATATCTAGAGCCACCAAAGAGCCTCTACCTGGAATACTTTTAATAAGAAGTGTGTCATTGATCCCATGGTCCTTTGCTCCCTCCTAATTATTATCCAGTTTTCTTTCTTTGCAAAAGGGCTTTATAACAGCTACATACACTTAAGGGGAACTATCACGCAAAATGCACTTTTTGATGTCTTTTATACATAAATATGTGTCCCCGGTGCGTTGGGGAACTCACGCAGCGTCAGAAAATAAAACCCTTTCTTTTTCCTCCGTACCCACAACTTTTAAAAACGGGTGAACAACGAGCGGATACAGTACAGATTCAATCAGAGGTGACGTCGCGGACCCACAGAAAGTTGCTATCAGAAACAATGCCTGACGTGTTTTGGACATCTTTGTTTACATTAGCAAGCCTCGCTAACACTCAGAGCTAACCATGTGTTTAAAAAGCAGGAAATAAAAAAAGAACCGCAAGAGAAAAAGCATTTGAGCTCCATACTATTTCAGAAATAATCCTTGACGTGGTTTAAACAGGATGGCGTTTTATTACAACCAAATAGTATGGAGCTCAAATGCTTTTTCTCTTGCGGTTCTTTTTTTATTTNGTGTGCCTTGGCAGTCTCAGATTCCAGAGGGCGGGGGCCGCAACACTGAACGCCCTGTCACCAACAGTTCGGAGGCGAGAGCGGGGGATGGAGAGCAGGCCCTTGTCTGAGGACCGCAGACTCCGAGAAGGGGTGTAGGGATGGAGGAGGTCCGATAAGTACTGGGGGGCGAGGGTATGGAGGGGCTTGTACGTGAGGAGGAGTGTTTTGTATTGAATCCGGGACTTGACCGGCAGCCAGTGGAGGTGGATGAGAGTGGGGGTGACATGTTGCCATGGCTTGGTGCGGGTGAGAAGCCTGGCGGCAGAGTTCTGGACGTATTGGAGCCTGTCCAGAGTTTTGCTGGGACCCCCTGACAGGACTCCACTGCAGTAGTCCAGACGGGATGTGATGAAGGCGTGGACAAGTGTTTCTGCCACAGAGTCAGAGAGTGAAGGCCGGAGTCTGGCAATGTGTTTGGTGTTTTTAAGATGTGTTTGTACGCCTTGATAATGCAGAGACAGATGGCCTCGATTTCCAGTCCTAATCATTAAACCAATACAACTTTTCATTACCACGCTCCTCGACCAATATTTACACTCTATATTAAATGTGCAACACAACATATGGTCCAGGAGTATGACTTATATAATGACTTAATTCTTGTTATGATCACATTTTCACACACCAACAGACCATCCATACACATTAATAAATACTAGGGATGTCCCGATCACCTTTTTTTGCTCCCAATCCGATTCCGATCATTTGATTTTGACAATTTGCCGATACCGATTTTTCCCGATCCGATCTTTATGCAATGCATTAAGAGAAAAAAAAGAAAAAAAGCATTCAAGTTGCCCCTTAAGGTTATTTTTTTATTTAAATTGGATATTCTATCCAACATGGATATAGCTTCTTTCTTTCACAGCAGCATTGGATCAGTTCAGTTGTGCAGCATTGGATCAAAACAAAATAAAGCTGTCAGTACTCGTTAGCTTACTGCTACAATTAGACACTGCGCCCACTCTGTTGCCAGATTTGAGAGAAATAAGCAACCAGGTCTATGAAAACAAGCCCCAAAGAAGCAACACATACATGATGTTGTGTAATTTGAAACCAAAACTAAGGCCTCAGGATGACTTTAAGACTTAAACATGGTCATTTTTGTTTTATAACATTGAATACAAAATTTAAAAAAAAAGTATTTAAAAAAAAAAAAGAATTAAAAAAAAAAAAATCCCGATCCCCGATTTTTTTTCACCCGATTCCGATCTTTTGAAAATCACGTGATCGGCTCCGATCCCCGATCACGTGATCGGATCGGGACATCTCTAATAAATACTATATTGTGATATATGTACATTAATAGTGAGCACATTGTACTTTCTTTATGTTTGCATACTATCTGTGTCTGATTGTCTTTATATTATGGCCATCTGTCTTTCCACACATCCACAAACATACATACACTTACTCTGCTAAGGTGATGAATGCGTGTATGAACGACTTTCTCCTTTTAGTTTTATGTTGCATTTGTCTTTGTTTTCTCAAGTGTGTAGGTTATTTAGAATTTGATCTTTTATTCTACGTTGGCAGCAACGCTCAAAATAAATCTCAATTTCCTTTGTAACCTTTGGCGGCATAGCAAGAGCAGTGTTGAGGGATTGGTATTGTTTGTCTATAAATCACAATGAAAATTGCTCCTTTCTACAAATGACTGAATATAAAGTTGACATATTCACATTATAGCGGTTGATTTGGTATTGTGAGCAGTAACAGTATTTTTCCCTGGCAGTTTATTTGAAAGAAACGGAACACGGCTTAATGAAATGCTCTTTGTCTGTCTTTTGTTCCTGAGAATAAGTAATGCGTCAAGAGCCAATGGTACAGAGCTCATACCTATTACTAAAGGATGTTGACCACAGAGGAGATTTATGATGTATGTGTTCACACAAGTTAACTCCTTGTCTTTCAAATGGCTTCGTGTCCTCTCCCGCGTCCCCCATGAATCAGCCTTCGAAGTTTTTTTTATTTTGCTTGCCAAGAACATCACAGCACACAGCACACAACTTAGAGAAACAGGTTTTTTTTCCTGCATACACATGACGTTACCTGAGAAGACATTCTGTGCATTTTGGCTTAGAAATCTGGAGACAGACATATTTTGTGTGTTATTCAAAGACACTGGCAGGCCTTGCTGACAGCAGTCATTAGAATAATTTTACATTCTCTCTGTCTGGAAAGACAAAATATAACCCCCTCTATCCCCTCCGTCTCCTCTGATCCACTTGCAATGTGCATTCAGAAGATACCAGTGTTTCCATGTTTTTTAAGCTGAAAATAAATACATGAAAATAATTTGTGCTAATTACAGTTTCCAAGCTAAGAAGACTAGTGCTATTAATGTATATGTAGATGCAACAATAAAACGCGTACCCATACCATAAAACATGTATGTTAGTGTAGTTGTTTGAGGACCCAAACACTAGCAAACTTCACCCGTCACATTTATGTGTGTCAGTTAGTCTCAACGGTGAGTAATTCCTATGTAAACAATAGTCTGTATTGTAGTCCCATGGCTTGGCTCTGATCCTGTAAATGGCTCCCCTGACAGACTATCACTGTTAACTTGAGCCACTGTTTCTTGGCTACAATAGTTACTATGATCGGTGATACAGCCACATTATTACTAAATGGTATCACTCATGCTACAAGTAACTATCAAAAGCCACAATGAATGACACAGTATTTTGGCTCAACACATTTATATGAATACATTTGTTTCGTCTCTTGCATCCATCTGTCTACCCACCATGTTTTTTTTTTCCCTTCTACTTTTTCACCAATACTGAGGCTGAGATCACTGACAAGAGCATGTGGATCTCAGAGGCCCGATCAGTGGAGAAACAGCAATGTGATAGTGTGGTTTTCTCACTGTCAGCCCCGGGAGTCAGTTCTGTGAGAGTGAGGAGGAGGGATGGTGAAACTCCCAGGCACTGGATATGTACCGCCAGTCAGCTCTGTGCAAAGTCTAATAATGACAGTGACCTCACCCTTTACTCTTATTATAATGCTTCTAGAGCAACCACAGCAGGTGGTTTGTGTGCATCTGTGCATTGTGTCTGTTTGTGTGTGCTTTCCAGAGGTAATGCACTTTAGGTACCTTTTGTATTTGAGTTGAAGGTTATTTCTGTGTGCCAGGGGGTGTGTGTGATACACAATCTCACCATCCAATCTTATTGTCATAGAATGAGAAAAGAACAAATCCAAGCTGTGGAATTGATGTTAAGCAAGACAAGTTTGACCCCCGTGTCAACGAGGCCACATCTCTTGACGGCTTGTCCATTATGCCACTCCTCAATCCCTCAACCCTACAATTACGGTGTAGCAGGAGCGCCAACCTTGCAGATGTGGGGGTAGTGTAGGTTAAATGATCAAAGATTTGTTTATGAGGGCTGTCCTTATTGGTGCTATGTAAGGTTATCTATCAGCGAGTCACACTTACTGTCCCCAACATAGTATGGACCATTCGCTGTTCATACATGATATGAACTTCCTTCTGCAGATTGGCCAATAATTAGACAAAAGACAATTACATATATATTTTTCATAAACTCATGACACTTGTAGTTATGTCACAACAGGCAATTTAAAATGAAGAACATTCAAAAGTATCACTGAATATTGGCTTATAAGATGTATACAGAAGTGCATTTATGTGTTATTTTCATTTTGTTTACTTCTGCAAAGGAGATATGATTGCCTCCATCTATCGGTGTGTTTGTCATTATTTCTTGACATGTCGAAACTCAAGGCTAGACTGGGATGGAATTAGTTATTCACATTTACTCTCTCAAGAGGAATAATCATATTGGTTTTGTGACCCTGCAACCTTTCCTGTTGTACAGGCCCGACCTTCAAGTTTCAAATGAACACAGCTCCTGATTCACATAGTGTCAAGAGTCATTTAAACAGACACATTTGTGATGAACCCATGACCTCTTAATCAGCTTTTGAATCCGTCTTTGAAATATTGTCCCCTTTAGACGAACACCGAAACACTATTACTTGTCCTATAATGCAGTGGTCTGCTATCTCCACTTGCTTGCTTTTGTCATTTGTCTGTGTTTTCTCTAGATGTTTAGTTTGCGCTTAAAGGCCAAGGGTTGTACAATAATATCAAAAGCAATTTCGATGGAACATCATTTCAGTCAAGTAGAGATTTTATAAAAGGCAGTCCATATTTCTGTGAATTGACATGTGGCATTGGATGAAATGTATGGATGCAATTCAATTACTCATAATATGAAGAGTTGTTTTGAAAGAGATCAAGGATAATGCTTCATCTACTGAATTGCTGCATATCACTTTTAATTTAAAGTTGTATTTTGTATTTGTGTGTGTGTATGTTGTGACTATGGGTGTGTTCGTGTTTGTGTGTGTCAATAAGACTAAACCCTTAAAAGCAACCTAAACATGGTACTACATCCATTCTCCTGTCCCATCTGATCCCCTAAGACACTGCTTACTCTTTGAAGTCTCCACTTGAAAGGCCTGATCTGAATACTGTGGATTTCACAGCATCTCTGCAAACAGTGATTACAGACTGAATAATGAGCCACACCAACACTGCACGCACACGTTTACGCATGCTTTCTATCTAGGCCACACACACATGGATTATGCAGGAGTCAGTATGTCACAGTATATAGTCTGACTCAGTTATAAGTTGTGTTTATGTTTGAATTCAACCTACTGCAATATGTGTTGTTCCATCATGTTTCATACTGTCCCAGCATTGTAAGTCATAATTGTGGTTTCTAATAATGTATTGTATATATTGTTGTGTTCTTTTTCTAGTGTCTGCTGAGATCTTAAAAAGCAGTTTGACCACCATGGAGAAACACATTCAGAGGCTTGAGAACGACATCGAGAACTTCCCCAAAACAGATGACAAACAAGATAAGTTTGTGGAAAAGATGTTGATATCCTTTTTCTGGTGGTCATTGTTTAAACCTTGCTTATACCTAATGGATTTGAGTATTTTAGGACATTGTGTGCACCCATTTGTCATCAGCAGGGGCAAAGGCTTGTGCTGTTTGTGTTTTGCTTGGCAGTGGTAAGCAGTTAAAGTCACTTGGTGTGATAGGTGGCACCCAAGGGAACGAAGGGAATGGATCTGGCAGCCTCACTATGAGATGTTGATCGGATCTCCCTCTTCACTCCTTCCTTGGTCCCAAGAGTGAAATCATGCCTGTGGCTATTTTTACTGCACTCTGCCACCGCTGCCTGTCCCCAGGGACACTCTAATGGGGGCTCTAGACCCTCACACCAACTTATCGCCGATCCCTGATTTCATCTCCTGACCGGCCACAAGTCTCTCCACACAACCATCCGTGCACTATCTTCTCTCATGGCACCTCTCCTGTTTCGATAACAGAGTGTTTCACTTAAAGCCAAGAATCTCTGCTCCCAAATTGAATTAGCCATGTCTCTGCACTTTCTTGAATGCCCTTTCTGAGAGGAAAGGTCCTCACTGTATAGGTTTGATCAATGGTGGAAATCAAGTATGTCGTCAATACCTTGAGGCAAGAGCGTCTTTCATAGGAGAAAAAACAGTAAAGCAGTCTTCTTCTTTGTTTTTGTCTTTCGTTGTTAAGGAAATAAATAATTACTTTAGTAATCAAACAAGTGAGTAGGTGTTTCCATATGCTAGACAACCTCACGTAAGACAGCATTTAACCTGAGTTTTGCTTCCTTTTGTCTGAGATGTATTAAAGCTGAGTGTGCACATAGGGTGGTATAAGAGTAATAGCCTCCTAACACATTAACAATCTGCTCTCAGTCAAAGAAGGGCACTTACATTTGTGTAATTAAAAAGACTGAAGCAGAGACCTCCCTGGTGGCGGCTTGGAGGCAGAGCAGGCAGGAAAGAAGGCTACGCGGCCCCCCGATGTCAGTATTGATTCCCAGGCTTCTTTGCGAACTAGAGGCTTGAGTGAGAGGAAATGGAGAAGTGTAGATATACTGCAGCTCGGCTCTTCCTCACTGTCTGGAGTTCCTCCCCAGAGGGAGGCAGAGGGAGGAAGCTGGCTGGCCATGGCCTGAAACATCCCACTTCCTCCCCTTTTCTCCCACCTGATCAAGTTTAGGTGCCAGGAAGAAGACTTAGTAGAATTTAACAAGATCTATTTTGGTGTTTGCCTTATTTAAGAAGCCACCGATAGGACGCACTGACAAGCATATAGTTAATTTCCCATCTGCGTTGTGTTCCATTTGGAGTTTTTCCGTAATGGTTCAAGGCATTGTGCTTTCCATACCCTTGAATTCTCAAGTGGCATACTTGCTTAAAGGGGACATATCTTGCAAAATGCACTTTTGTACGTCTTTTATACATGAATATGTGTCCCCGGTGTGTCAGGGAACTCACCAAGTGTCAGAAAACAGAACCTTCTCTCTTTTCCTCCATACCCAAATCTCTAAAAACGGGGCTGCAACGGATCTGATACAGACTGATACAGATTTGAAATATCTCTGACGTCAGAAACGAGGAGCTCCGCCTATATGAGCAACTCTCCACCAATCAGGAGGAGACAGCCACGGCCATTGCAGTTTGAAAGCGCTGGAGGCGCTGTAGCACATATGCCAGGCCTGTAGGTGGCGATGTAGTCTGCAACAAAAGCAGCGAAGAAGACTTCTCACAGATTCAGCCCTTCCAAAAACAGGGCTAAAAAAGAGCAAATTGAGCGAAATGAGGCATGGCTAAAATGCATGATCTGTTTGGTATTTTGAAAAAAAACAACTTTGCAGACATGTTTTATATAGGTTTGGCCCTACAATATATAATTCAAATATAGCATGATAGGTCCACTTTAAGTTGTGATTATTTTGTATCATAACTTTCATTGTTCTATGTTTTGGGAGGCAGACACATGGAGGCACAGGAAGGATTCAAATGATTAAAAAGGCCTCCTTGCTTGTTCTCTCAGTTAGTTCCCTGGGGTGTTTTATCTGCTTTGCGTCTCCTATTCATAATGTAAAAATCATTGATTATAATTGAATCATAAAAACAAGGTATCAGGAACATTGTACCTCTATTTTTTAGTGAGTGTATATTATGTTCTACATGTGTGTGTCTGTATGTGCATACTTATGTTTAATAGAACACTGTTATTATACTCACATTCTTTACTGAGTGTCGTTCAAGTAGCTGTGTTTCTCTTTGTTACACTAAGATATGTCTCTATGTGTGTGTCATAATATAACCCACTTTTCTGAAGGACAATCTTTTTTCTACCGAGTTTAACCTCCCAAGATATTAAATGTTGGTCTTTTTTTTGTGTGCAAGAGATAGAAGTGCAGGCTGTGCTTGATTTGCTGAGGTTTTTAGTACCAGTGTTTGCAGGCAGCTTAGGTGGTGTTCTAATCTGTGTTGCACAGCAAAGTGTTGGAACAATCACAGTGTGAAATACAGCGCTGTGTATTTTCAATTGACATTTCCTTTGGTACACATAAGATAGTAGATTCAAGGCAAACATACCTTTTTTTTTTTACTTTTCCCTGGGATTAAAAAAAGGATGTTCGTTCCTTGAAGCATGACAGATGGAAGAACAACAACAGCTAAAAGTCATGCATTTGATGCTTGAGCAAGCCTGAAAAAGTTAAGTAAAGCTCTGTTGTCTTGACTGTTGGGCACTGTGATGAATGAGTCAGTGTGTGTGTGTGTGTGTGTGTGTGTGTGTGTGTGTGTGTGTGTAATTTACAGTGCATGTGTAGGTGAGTACAAGTGCCTCTGTTTCACTGTGACTCAGCTTGTCAGCTTTTTTCCTGAGATTAATTTCAGGAGGCCATGGTCACTGCAAGGTATTTTTAAAGTAATATCTGCCCCAAAGCAGCATAGTTTTAATTAAACCTTCAACAATAAATTATGATTTGTTTTGTTTCACCACGCATGATTAGTGTTACTAATTTGTTTAGGCTTCAAATATTCAAGTTTTTGCCCATTAAAAGGTCTGATGAATGTTTGCCGCAAACAATTTGTGAGAACACATCTGTCAAGCAATCAAACAACATGTCGTATTTATCCGTCATATCATGTGTTAACCTTTTAGAGGAAATATTTCCACAAATTAATTAAAAGACTTTCAGTGAAAGTTCAGCGGCAGTTGTGAAATTCAGAAATAAAGAAATATGGACAAATAAAATACAGAAAGAAAAAAAGTATGGAATAAATGAAGAAAAAAATAGAGAATGAAAGACATGCGGAAAGAAAGAAAGAAAGAAAGAAAGAGAAGAACAGCTTAGTGGAAGCACTTCATTTGGCTTTATTGATACATTTTTCTCTTTCCATTACTGTAATGTATGCAAATGACTGAATGGGGTGTTTGTTCAGCAGTTTAGTGATCTCTATCTGTCAGAAGTAATGGGAGCCCACAAAAGGCTGTAGAGTTGAGGCACAAGCCCCCAGAGAGCCCTATTTCACCAGAGAGGCTATGGTTATCACACACACACACACACACACACGCACGCACGCACGCACGCACACACAGTTACTCACATACCCATTTCTAGTTCCTGCTGGAAATGATAGAGTAGGGCTGGGGGCGTAGAGCGGGACTCTGCATACTGGAATATTAATGGTGGTGAGGTGGCTCGATAGGGATGATGAGAGACCGGACTGAACCTTGATGGGTGCCTGGACATGTCAAATACATCTCCCTTCCACTGTACTCAACGCATTTACCCAACCCACTGATATTCAGCTTAACCTTTTATTTCCCAGAAGACCAGAGTAAGAGCACATCATTCTCTCACATATTCACACATCGAGTGACAAGGAGCTGTCTTCTCGGGCCAGTTTCATCAAGATATATTAGACCAGGCTCAAAGATTTAGCCAGGCTTAATTATTTGCTTCTCAGGGTAGCCTAATGCGAGTAAGACAGTTTCACACAAATCAGAATGGGCCCTAAAGGTTAGCTAGCCTTTTCCCTCAAGCTCACGCCTTAACTTAGAGTTGTGTTTCCATAGTAACAATCAGTAAATAGAGAGATACATACATCACTATTATTAATAGTCATATAAATAGGTAACCACTGAGTTCTGTTGATGCTTTGAAATGTGTTTTAAATATTAAAACATAGTTTGTATTTACTTTTCTTTTGTATTCTTCTTAAATATATGTTATGCTCCTGTTTACTGCCATATTATTCCAAGAAAATAATGACTTGCCTGCATTTGTAGGTCTGTGTGTGTGTGTGTGTGTGTGTGTGTGTGTGTGTGTGTGTGTGTGTGTGTGTGTGTGTGTGTGTGTGTGTGTGTGTGTGTGTGTGGTATTGTTACACATTATGGGTTTTGCCAGTAAAATAGCCTTAGTCAAATAATTAAATGGCTACAAGGCTGAGTGAATGGAGCTGTGTGGCTTGAAGCCATTGGCCATGAATTTAGTTCAAAACATTCCGTATTTGCCCAGAATAAAAGCAAATTCTTTAAAATACCAAGGACTTGCAAAGCATTGTTAAAACTGATGTGCTTAGATACCTATTTGAAGTGTGTTGTTAAATCTAAGCCAGTCTTTCTTTGGGAACCAGCTTCTCTATCAAATGGGGGTGCATTTATTTTATTGAAGCATTGTGCTTAATTACCCAGACATAATTTCATATTCTAGTCCGTCTATCATATTGATGCCTCCCTTGACAATTCCCTGCCACCATGAAGAAGCCATTTTTCAAACGGCAAGACATATTTGCAGTATTTACCTGTTGGCGAATAATAAACATTCCACATTATCCTAAATAGCCCACACACCTGCCATCGGCAGTTTCTCACACCAACGTTGTAGCCCACACAGGGTATAAAAAAAGGCAGATTCATTTAAACAGGTACTTCCTCTATGTTGTTCTCAGATACTTCAGCCTGATTTAGTTTACCCTCACAGAGGGAGGTGTTCACTCCAATGTGTTTATGAATGGCCTTTGTCAACATGCAATAGTTGGAAACTCTGTTTCCTTCAGGCTGGTGAACAGGTCTACATAGCACTTAAGGTTCAATAAATGGTTGTTAGTGCAACAATTGTTTTATTTATTAGGCTGCTGAGTTCAAACTCAGAAAACATCCCCTCTTAGAGGCTTGTTTGGTCGAGAGAAGCAAAGTGTTGTTTAAAGGAGCTATTCCGCTTTACCACACCTTTATGTGTTTGAATGAGATGTAAGTTGGGTTATTTCCAGATTTGTTATGACTTGTTTATTTATGTTTCTGCATGTATGTATACTGGAAACTGGGTTAAAACATGCTGGTGGCTCTTTTAGTTGCACATTATAATTTTTCAAGCAGAATTACACAAACAACCACCCTCCTGGCCACACACAAGCCCTCTCTTAATCACCACCTTCCTTTGAGCCTCCCCCCCTCCCAAACCCTCTGCTAATGAAATTCACTGTAAACTGTGTCGCCAATTAACTGAAGCACAGATAAGCCATGGAGCCTTTTAAGTAGCCAAAACTCAATGGAAACCTGTGTACATAAGTAGAGGTGCATAAGACTAATGGAGTTTGTGTCTGTGTCTCTCACCTCAATATGAATGTCCATGACTCAGATAAAGCAACAGAAAATTACAATACCTAAAACAAATAGTAATATTTCATGCTGCATTCCACACAGTGGAACGGATAATATCCTTTTAATTAACATATTTTAATAGGTGTTTCTGGAATTACTGTTTGTTATTTTTGCTAACATAGTTATTCTAATTAAGATTTTAGTGAAAGAAAAAGCTCAAACAAATAAAAAGGTTGTGTTGATTTTGTTGCTGTCTTCCAAGGATTTAGTTTAGTTTGTATATATATATATATATATATATATATGTCATATATTTTATATATATATATATATATATACTATCTGGTTGGATGCCAAACTATTTATACTGGTATTTAGTGTGTGATAAAACAATAATGGTGAATTGAATCCAATCAAATGTAATCTAATGTAAGAAACTGAAAGGCAAGTCCTCACCTTTAATATATGGTGTTTATTTAATTAGTGGCCTATCTACACATTTGTTCACATTTGACATATGCAATAACAATAACAATTTTGCTTACATATCTTTGAATTTCACTTGCTGCCCTCTCGGAGCCAAATTGGAAAGTACAGTGTACATGAGACATAGTCCATCTATACAGTATATTAAAAATAAGCAGAGCAACTACTACTATCAATAAATCAAGTGTTATACTTTACAGAATACAAATGCTGTAAGTCATGTAATATATGTAACATGTCGACATACTGAATACTTTATATTCAGGCCAAGAACAAATTATATTTTACAAACTTCACGTGTACCGTACAAAACATATCATTTTGCCAATGTCTTGTCTGTCTCCCGTTTTGTTCATTGTCAGACAAAAGACCATATTAGTGCCCTCTGGTCATAAAAGTGAATTCCCTAGAAGTTGGCCAATCAGTATCTTGTTAGGCAGTGACACCCGTCCTGATGTGGCAGCTCCATTAAGCAGCAGAGTAAGCCTGCTGACAGGCTGCCTGGACTACAGCTCCCAGGGGCAGGAGCTACACCCATGATGTACTCTGGATGTACGCCTCTGCTCCTGAGTATACAACTCTCATATGATAAAGCCTCCTTCCATTGCCAGTCTGGAGGGTGTCCTTTGGGATCTACTGAGTCCTGCAGGGATTCAGAGCTACTCCCCCTTTAAAAATACACCTTCTGTATGCATTCTGCCTCTTGTGTGAGGTTGATTCACAGTATAAATGGTGTGCAAAAGGAGAATAGCCAATGTATGTATCAGGCTATAGTGTTTTGAAATAATATTATTTCAGTTATTCTGTTTTATCTTCACGATTCCATGTGTTGCTCTGCTGCTGTACAGCCTGGTCCCTATTGGCTCGTGTCCCCACTGATTATTTCTGCTCTACAGAAAGTTGGGCTGGGGACCCAGTGGCAGCAGCACCAATCTGCACCTCATTACTTCCCCAAAAGGCCCAAGCTTAGTGCAGGGTAATAGACAGAGGCCCAGCCGCCCTCATTTGTCATGGGCTCCTGGGTTTGATGCAAAGCCCCCCTTGAGCACTTGTTGCTGAGCTCTAATCCTGCAGTAGACACCAGCCACGCTTCTCTGCTTAGCCATCCCCACTCTCCACCGTCATGGCTCATGATTTCACTTTCATTTGATGTTTTAATGAAATCCCTGAGACTCAGTTGAATGGCAGGCCCATTGTTGGCAAATTATTCTATCAAATGCAAGTGGAAGGGAAACGTGACTAGAGTTATTTGTCTAGTAAATATGAGACATCAAGGATTAAGAGTGTTTTTCGCCATGGGAATCCACAATAGAAGATGGATGGAGTTTAAGGACACAGGTTGACTCACAGGAAAATGGATTCAGACAAAGTGCCCGATATAATGCTGTTTTCATGTGCTTGATAGGCCCCTGCATTACCCATTCATAGGATTGCCATTATGACACATTTTACTACAATAGCCATAGTATAATTTAACTGTGAAGTGAGCTGGGTGAAATGTACTTAATGTTACTAGATGGTGTACAGAGCAGACATTTACAAGGCTGACATTTATTCCTGTACAGACATCTAGTAGCACCATTTCTGTGCCTTTATTGCAAATAGTGGCTAGGGGGCAGCGCCACAAAGGCATGGAATCGCTCCTTGATGAAAAGGTCTTTGTATCATTAGCTGAAGTTGCTGTGTGTGCCGGTTGAAAGCCTCTCTAAAATGTAAATCAAACTAATGGCCAAACACTTCCTCTCCTTTGCCCACAGTAATGTTATTATTTCTTGCTGATGCTGTCGAGGGAATACAGTATTGTTCTGCTGTTTGCTTCTGGCCTCTCTGTTGATTTCTGACTTCGCTCCATGGTGGCTATCCTTCCTCTCCCCTGACAGGACCAAGGGATCACTGTCTGCACGACTGCAGGCCATCTCTCTGCACCCTGCTCATATACATGGCCACAGAAGCGATTAGCCAAAGTTATTGACTGCATGTGCACGTACTGGAGCAATTACTGTAGACGCTTCATTATGCAAATAAAGTGCCTCACGTTTGCTAATTGATTATAAGATACGGGATATGGTCGACATTAGGGTCCTTCAAAAAGACTTGGCCTTCAACAGTTTGAGCCGTGCACTTTGCGAATAAACTAATGACAGCAAATAACAGAGTGAGCCATTTCCCCAGCATGTAACTGTGCACTCAGCGTTGCGAATTTGAGGCACAATAGAAAAGTCGGAGGAGAAAGACATGTCTAATTAAAATGAATCTGTGACAGTCAGAAACACTAACAGTTACAAACGGCAATCTGATGGTAGTCAACAGGGGATTCTCCATTAATTGGCAAAATGAGGCTCATCAATCACACAGAGGAGGAATGCTGCACAGACAGTATCCTGTCAGGGTCTCCCACTGTGGGGGGAGCAGCATGACGTGTGTCTCAGGGACAGAGTCATGTAGAGAAGGAACACTTTCTATCTCTCTCTTTCCCTCTCTCCCCACGACTCTGTTTCCCACCACATGTGGCTCTCAGTAGACGTCTCCCCAACTCATTCTGACAGGCTTTATTTGTCCTTGTCGCATTTCAAATAGGGATTGGCCAGCATTCTCTGCCAGTCAAGGCCCAGACAGCATTGTCAAAACACACTGTTGAATTTCAGCTTTTAGAGGATATTCTTTGCTTATGACATGTGCTTAAAGGCTCCATACTCCCTCTATATATAGACAACTCATAGTATACTTGAACTGCTAATCTTCTATTCAAAAGACCTTGATCATTGTATTCAATTAATTATACCATTTGTTTCTTTTGATACTGACAGTCATCATTCTAAATTGGCAGGTACTAGCAACATAGGATTGGAAGCATGCAATGGGAGCATAGTATGAACTTTGTATGAACCTAACAAGGAGAGTGATATCCTGATGAGCAACTGCGATGATTGAGCAGGGAAACATAAATGCCGGGGCACGTAACATACCACCTCTGCCTTCAGGTCAATAATTTACCCAGGCAATAATTGACTGTTTTATCAATTTGACCAATCAATGGACTGTCCCTAGTCTATGTGATTTGCTTGATGTGAAACAACCACGGGCAAAAGCTAATTTCCGATGGTTACTGGTCTTAATTGCTTCTCCTCTTTATCCGTGGTATTGTGTTACTTCATGTATCTTTATGGTACAGACGGCCATAGCTGACTTGGCACATACACTCACATCCCACTTGATTTGTATGCTCACTCTCACATTTGAACATGTGTTGTATGTTGATATCCTCATTACCTTGTTCCAATGCATCAAACCAGTAATATGTCAGGCATGTTTCGGCAAATGCAATATCCACTATCTTTATAGCTTTCACGGCAGGGTTAATATAGTGTGAGTGTACACAACAGTCATGCCTGTGTGGCTTTTGTATCGACAATTAACCTCCAATTAGCAGAACTGATAGATAGGCCGACCTCCAGAAGTGCTAGTGTTTGTGTTGATGATGGCTCTTCCATGGACATGATTACAAGAGATGAGCTGTGAAGAGGAACCTCTGGCTGGTGCACTAACACCTGCAGTGACAGAAAGAGAGAGGCATTTAACACATTGTAGTTAGTAGTGACATGGAAATAACATGGATTAGCAACATAAATGTTTCAAAATCCATTTCCCCTCTCTCTATTTCCTCTCTTCGTTTCCTCCTGTCACACACATGTTCAGACTGTACACTGCTGGTGGGTCCAAGGCTCTAAGCCCTGTCACTTAACAGCAACAGGGATGTGTGAAACACATCTGCTACCTGAACCAGCAGCTGACCTTGAATTGACTTTCTGTGATGAAGACTTATGGTTGATCCCTGGGCTTTTTGGCTTCATGCCTTGCAGCTTTCCATCCTAACTTAAGAACCTAGTTTGAAACCATAGAGACCGTATATCTCTTTCTGTGTTGCACTCCTTTTTTTTCCTTTGGCACGACTTTCAAAGGTTCCTGTGCAGAAAGCAAAATCATAGTTACAAAGTGCAAAATGACTTGGTAGTACACATAAGTAGAATGTTCTTTTCATCCCAAATTGCAGGCTGAAATACTCTTCAATATCAAAGTGACGTTTATAATTTCGTACAGACTGTCTGAAGGGGAAAACATCCATTTTGAAAAACAGAAATGTTACCCACTACTTGGGATATCTTGTCATAGCCTTCTGATTCTGTCTGGCAAGAAAAAAAGTGTTTATATAATCTCGTCTTTATGACGAAACTCTTCTCTTAAAACCTTTTTCTTATGCGTACATCAAAAGTATAAGTAGAGGAGATAATTTGCACCACCAGGGTATAACCAGCACAAGCAGAACACATCCCGAAATGTGTGCTTAAAGCAAACTGTATAGAGTGGAAGTAATAAGAAAATATAAAAGATGACAGTATCTAGTTTTTTAAGATACAGAACTTCAGCAAATAAAGTGGAAGAAAGTCCATTCGCTTTTCTCCCGTTCACTTGCCACTGCAAAACGGTTGTTTCTCAGGTAGCATGCAACTCATTTAACATTTAAGTTATTTGGTGAAAGTCATAAGTAAAATATTTTAGAAAAACTGAAGCTTGGATGGGCATGTTGATGAATTATCACTAAAGGTCACAAATGCCGTTATATTATCTTTTATTTTCATTGTTAACTGACATAATACAAACAAAAATGTAAAAACACAATTTTAACAATTATCTCAGTGTACAGATGTGTCCTAACATTTACCAATACATTATTAATGTTCATCAAATTCCATTGTGCTACTGTACAATAATCTTACAGCACATGAAATTCTGAAGCAGACAAGAAAGACAACACTTATTGCTTTTTATCAGTTTTTGTTCACTTCCTTTTGTTAAATTATTTTTGTAATTTTGACATTAAGTACTTTTTTAATTCCACCCTGTCTCAGTAGTTTGTAGTCTGTAAGCTACCCTTTCCATCCTAACCATTTATATTGTGTCAGTGATACGTTGTACCCAAAGTTTAGGTGGATTGGCTACGAGTGCTTTATTGTTTTGTTTTTTTGCCAAACCAAAGATATTGCATTGCACACCCAAAGTGGATAACACGATGACATCTGCTCTTTAATAATAATTCAAAGGCACATGTCCCTGTACATAAGTAGACAAGTGTACTACAACTCCTAAGATTCATTCTGAATCCAACCCATCCCCTGAGCCTAACATGATTTTGAACAGTTGCTAACAGCGTGCTGATAGTAAGTATTATGTTTTGTAGAAACCTGATCATAAATATTAAATAAATTCCCTTTTAGTTCAAATCAGTTCACTTACATCAATATTAGATGAATTTGGCAACTCTGGCTCATTGTTTTGTTCCCAATAGCAACAATGAGAAAATAATCTGAATTAGCTGCAGCTCTGATTTTTACCTCAGGGTAGATTGTATTATCCATGGCAACAGCCGCTGAGGCTGACGGGTACTATAGCATTCGGATCAAGCTCAACAAGCTATTAAAAAAAAACATGCCTCCTCAGAAATTAAGTTTGAATTTTTTAATTGGATGGCTATAACATAAAAGCATAACACTGTTTAGGAGACTCCCATTATGTTACTGGACCCTGTAGCATTGAGGATTGTGTGTAAAGAAATCTTTGAAATGCTAATTTAAATTTGGGCAAAAATCATTTTGGAACCAGCCTCTCCTCCCACTTCACACAACTGCTGGGTGATAATGAGATTGTTTTTATAAAATATGTTTAGTTACTTTTTTGTTTACACACCTCCTTCTTTAAAAGCACACTGTGCTGATATGTTTAAAGACACCACAACGGTGCCAACTGTATTACATTCAAGCTCATTTCTGTCCAACCGTGTCCTGATGTTACGTGTCACAGAACACTCGCAGGTGTGAAAGCACACTTCCAGAGGTGTAGGTAGGAACAGGCGTTAACTGGAGGGACACGTCAGCTTGGTTCTGCGAAGCCCAGTGGTGACGAGATAGTGTTTCACAGCTATCATGAAAACACCACTCCACTGCCGATTTGCATTTGATTGTAAAAAGGAATTCAAATGAGAAATGGCACCCATCATTGGGATTGAAAATAGGTTGGAAAGGTTTACACATTGTTTCTAGAGACAAAGTGAAACATGATGTTGCAAAATGAAGAATAACTTCAACTATTCAAATGATTGCCATTTGTATGTGCTCTGTGGGCTGAATGTTCTCTTGAGGCCTGTTTTTGATGAATAGTACAGCAGAGTGCAGGATGCCTGAGGATTGTTGGATCCATTGGTCATATTCTTGAACATCTGCGAGCAAGGTCGTGATGCTGCATCTGAGTTAAATATAAAACTATTTATTTGATTTGTTTGTTCTCCATCATCCCACTCATTCAGTTTTCATGCAGAAGTCAACATTTTTGAAGACAATTGATTATGAAAAAGCATAATGATCTCTTCATAAAAGCATTTCATCACCGATCGATCAAAAACAATGTGTCATTTGATCACATGCTTTCTGTAGCCACATGAAAGGAAAGGGAATATTCTAGAGTCTAGTAATTTCCCTTTTGTTTCATATTGTGTTTGGTTGTGACTGAATACTCACCATTCAGTATCTTGGCTGGAAATCATCACTGCTCTTCTCAATTCAAATTGTGGACACTTGCATAAAACATGAATTATGTAACAGTGGCTTATATCGACTGAATTTTCAAAAAATGTACTCCAATTAAATTGGTTGAATACCTCTAAAGCATCCCTTCTAAGTTAAATGGTAAATAATGTATTGTTTAATAAACGTAATACATTATTCAGTTTACATGGAAACACACACATGCAACTTTGCTGGGAAGCCTTTTAACAGATTATTAAACCATGTCCTTCAATATGGTTTATTTTTCCAACCAAGCATAATTAAGATGATCTCTAAAAGAAACAGCTCTTACCTGTAATTGTTCATCTTTAGTAGACTCACGTTTACCTTTTCATTTTAAGACAATATACATCCTATGAAAATATTTGAAATAGTTATCTCATCTGTGACAGCTATGCAAGTCCCGAGCAACTGACAAACAATAGTATACATTTGATCAGTCGGATGCTTCCTGTAGCAGCTTGAAACCTTACATGTAAAAACCTAACAACACAGCAGCTTCCTCCTCAAAGGGCGGCGCTCGTAAAGTAACACATCTCAGTTTACACTTGCATGTCCAATAACAATAATGGATTAAACCATCCTCCCCTTTTTCTGCATGACAGGAAGACCAGAGGGCATCTTTTAAAAAATAAAGTCACTTTTTGTATATCTGATTTTAGCATTGCCATGGCTACGAATGAAGCTTCTGCACTTAGAAGCATTCAGGTTGACCCCAGTTTAAGGCTTACAGCTATATTCATTAATATGAACTCATTGAGTGTTGCTTTTGTATCCATCATATTCAGGATTGTTTGCTATCACATTTGTTCTATGATGTTTTGTTATTTGTGTATCCCGTACTCATGTACTAGAGATTATTAAATGTAACAATCATTCCAATTACATTTTCAAGTAAAATAATGCAGATACAAAGACATACAGTAAACTGCTTTGCATGATGTTGCTGTGTAAGTATTCTGTACTGAAACCTTAATAGCATACTTGGTCATGATAAGGGAATTATTGAAGGCACTGTAAACTGGTTTGATCACTATACAATGCATATGTTTGTATTCAAAGTCAAACTGCAGATCTTTCTCTTTATTTATAGAGTTGTACATTCATAATTGCTAATTTATAAGTATTATTGTTATCACAGGAGTTTGTAATAGAGTGGTGGTCATTGTATTGGTGAGGGAGGGGAGGTTTGTGGGAGTGTATGATATACATGAGATTGCTGCAAGGCAGTACAGAATGATAGCAGTGAATGAGGCTGTTTCCATGGAAGTGATTAAAATGATTGAAGACAATGGCAAACTCATTCATCTCTGAGCAAGGTGACGAGGGACATTCAGTATGTGCCAGTGTCTGTGAGAGAAGTCCTTTGCTGCATTCATGTATTATGTGAGAGCATGTGTGTGTGCATGTGTGTGTGTCATAGATGTAGAACAAGTTGTGAAATGGGAATGGCATGGCGGTGGCCAGAGAGATGTGGAGCAATGCCCACAGGAGGGCCATGTCTTTTCACTTTACATCTGAACAGACAGCCACATATTTATCATCACCCCACCACATTCTACGTTTTAATTTGACCTTCATCAGAACAGTAAACAATCCCCGATTGCAGATCTCAACGTATTTTTTCCCCCTAAAATGTTAACCGTAAAAAACAGGGGTAGAGTGGGTTGAATGGAATTAGCCTGAGGTTTACGTGAATGTGATTAGTCTGGTCAGTAATCATTTTGTCTCCTCTGTTCATCACTCTATAGTACCTCATTGAAGGATGAGTAGGTGGTACAGATAGTCTTACATGTGTGCATGAGTGGTTTTGAATGTTTCCGTAGAACATAGGTTGTAGATAGAGAATATATTCGACACATAGGTTAAACCCCACCCTGTACTTTAAGTGTAAGTACAGCTAGCCTCAATGGCCTTGTTGGCTACACATAACCATTCTCAAGCACATTAAGTGTGTGTCTAAATCTACTTAGCATTGGCAGCCCTGTGAAAGTGTTGATTTGAGGTCTATGGGTTCATGTTTCCCTCCTCGTTCACTCTCTACCTCTGCCTCTCCCATCAACCGCTCTAATCTCCTGAATGCCATCCACACTCCCGCTCATCCCCTGCCTTCTGGATTGGTTTCACACAGTGATCTCAGACCTGACCAGACAGACGACTCAACAATTAACCTCTAAGGCTGACCTGAAATATCGCAAACCTTCTCCCCTCAACATCCTTATTGGCCTCTAATAGATTTCTAACAGGTAGAAAAAAGTAGATTGAATTCCACCCTTCCAACCCTTAGGCTCTGTGTCGGAACACGGTGCAGTTTGTTGTCTTGTTTTCACCTTGCTAAATATCACAGTCGTGACGGTGGTGCAGGATGCTCTCTGAGCTAAGCGTGAAATAAAAGGGGCCATGCTGGTGCCAATATTTTAATAATGGTTTTTAAAAAGGCATTCTTCGCAGAATTATCCCACCGATTGCCTCTACATTTCCATCCTGTTAAAGTCCTCCATTTTGGTTATTGTGCTAATAGCCAAGAAGCACTTTGCTGGAACCAGTTTGACAGAAACTGTATCCCCCACGTAGAAGATTAGTCCTTGTGTTATGTAATGTCACTCAAGCCATTATGTCAGGATTTAAAGCTGATGAATCACCTGTTCCCTACTGTTCTATCACACAAAGGGCTATGGATATGCCCTTCTGTGCTGTCTAGACATGTTAGCAGCAATGGCCAGGACAGACCAGATCCAGAATGTGTTAATGAAGCAGAAATAGGATTTGCTTCCAGTCCATTTTCAGAGTTTTTTTCTTTTCGTTTTTTGTGGTGGAAAACCATGATAAAAAGAATATTTATCGTAAAACATTATTTTTTAATCAGAAAAACGTACCTGGAAGGTATTTATAATGTCTTGAAAACGCATTGCTGTGCTGTTAGACATGAGGTTTTAAATCATGTTGCGTGCACTGGTGCTTTGCGTCCGTGTTCATGTGTGTGTGGTCATGGTGTTGGTAGTTAAAGGAGAATGTATGCAGATCAGATTGTGACCAGTAAGGTAATGATTCATAAGACAGCCAGTAGGACTTATCCACTAATAGATCTCTTGGGAGATAACCTAATCCCCCAACAATATCTCCTTATCATATTACAAGTGAACTATGTACAGAATGGGCTCCTCTATCCACAAATTAATACTAAGCCCTATACTTACCTTTAAGCTTATTAGATTTGATCTAAAACAGAGCAGTATCAAGAATTATCCCTGATGCAAGGCTGATCAGAGATAATAATCCTTTCGGAAAGTAGTTTTAATTTCACAGTCTACCGATTGGACTTTATATAATATAAGGTATGTTTTTTTTTTAACTGTAGATTTGAAAAACATCCATAAAATAACTCAGATTAATTTAATTTAAATCAAGGAAGTGTATTACAGACTGCAGATTTACTACACATTGTAGGACAGTAAATACACTATGTAATCTGCTCACTGAGTGCTATTGTCATCCTCAGAGATCACACGAGGGAGCTTGTCACTGTCAAATGAAAGTTAGATTTCTTTTCAAGGTGCGGATTGGAGATTAGTGGTAATGCTCATATCTATCTTTCTGTCCGCTTTCACAGAGATGATACGATTTGCAAAAAATGAGACCCCCTTTCTATCTCTCTTACTTACTGTCTCTGTCTCCTCACCCATTTATTACTGCCTTGTCCTCTCTCTCTCATGGTGCCCATCTCTTTTCTTCTCTGTATCCCTTTCTCTCAGATTAACTAAGCTCAGAAGTGGGTTGCTAACTCTCTTCAGGATTCCAAGAGGAAGACATTATATGAGAGCAGATATTCTGAACAGAGCCCCACATGGCTTTGTGTTGCTACGCAAACTCCCAGTAGGGCATCCACTAGATTTGTGGAGACCTTTTTTTTTTTACACATATAAGGGGTGTCAATTGTTAGTGATTAGCAGTTCTATTTTCTGTACCACTTGTTGACAATACAGGGGGAAAAAATAATTACCGGACAGAATTGTGTTCAAGCTAGTTTGTTGTGCTTCATTTTATACCATCATATATGAATGTACAATGTTGTGCCTTTTGATGAAAAAGGAATCAATTTCTAAACTAGTAGTTGCAGGAGGAGGATGAACAGTATGAATGTTGTGGTTTTAAATAGTTGTGCTCTTTTTGATGAGATGGCCATCTGAACAATTGAGCTCATCTGGAGTTTATTTATTTAGGTGTGGGTGTGTAGCTCGATAGTCATCCACATGTTCACTGATCACTAGCTAATAGAGGAAGGGAGTCGTTACGATCAATTAGCAGCTTAATGACACATGACTGATGGAGGCTTTTTTCTCTAACACTGACTTTTTAGAGACACTATGTCCTTTAAAGCATTTCCTTGAATGTTTTGGGGGAGCTTCAAGGTACATACATTATTTGTATTGACAACATACCAATATTATAGTTTTAAAAACTGGCCAAGAAATTCAAAAAGAGGATTTTATTAATTATTTTTTTATCTGGATAGTTTTACTTTTCCGGCTTCTAAAAACGACCAGATCAAACAATCTTAGAAGCAGACGTACTCTTCATATGAGCTGATCATAACACATATGCAACCTATAGACAGGGGTCCATTTCACTTTTAGGGGTCAAAAGCCATTAACGGTTGGGAACAACTGAGTTAGAGGGGAGGCTTTATTTTACAAAAGTATTTATATAAGAAACCTGGTGTGTTATTATCTCTGTACCTCTCTTGACACAGTCAGCAGGGGACCCTAAATGGTGCTACACGCAAAGTCTATCCAGCTGCATTAGATTACAATGCATAAACAGGTGCTGTGCTTTAAGCCACGTTTACTTACAGAGCACACAAGCATTTTCTATCCGTTTCACTTGTAATAGTCTTTAATTTGGGGCATGCATCTAGGTTTCCTTTGAAATTCAGCTTTGGAATTGTGCCAGCGTCATTTCGTGCTGCTTAAGTCTCTGTTCCACGTTCTCGGATAATGACTGGAATTTGTATTGACTGTCGAAACTGCTCTTATTTCAGCTCTTGTTTCATTACATGGCGTCGGCGTGCGTTCAATAGGTCGCTACACAAGTTTGATACATGATTGTTCCCCACTGGTTGTTGTTAGTGCAGAATCAAAGCAAGACTTGGTAAACACATTTGCATTTTAATGAGTGATATAGATTGTTCTTTTGCTCAATACCCCCATCAACCCACAACTCACCCCTGTCAGCAAAGATAAAAAAAGTGGGCTACACGCAGTGTAGTTAAAAAAAAAAAAACTACAACCACACAGTGCAGTAAGTGACAATTAAAACACAGATGTTCTATCCACAAGCATAAAAGGCGGCTTTATTTTGAAGGGGTATCATAGTGGCCTATCAACTCTCCAGTGTTTCAAGTGACAGCAGGACAAGAATAAAAAAAAAAATTACATATATGGTAATTTAGAAAAGAACTGGGTTAATGTGTCCACATTGTGGAATGGTGCAGTTAATGCTAATGAAGAGAGATTGAGCAGTTGCAAATTATATCTCAGAGCACAAATGGATGTCATAAGAGCAGCAATCAGCCAATGACAAGCGAGCATTTGTGGAGGCAGATCATTTTTGTGTTCCCAGCTCACGTTTTCTTCCCCCGCCACCTGCAGAGGAAGATGCTACCCATTAAGGAGCGTTTGCCTCTGTGGGCATGTAATCTGATGCAAATTACAGCAACAGCCTGCCAAATGGAGCAGTTGTAGCAGGTAACACAGCTGAGCTACATACCTTTAGTGTTGTGGTGTGTGTGTTACTCAGATACCCGTCTTCATAAAGATTATGTGAAAATTATCCCCAAATTGATCCCAGTGTCTTAGCATGCCACTTGTCTAGAAAAGCTGTGTACTGCAGCAATGAATCGATGTTACGTTTGCAAAGGATTTTGGGGTCTTAATGTCAATTGTGTTCCCTAGCACGACTATCATCTATAGTTGACTTTCAAGCTCCTTCCTTGAGATGAAACACCTATCAATAAATATATTGTTTATTGGATCCTTTAATAATACATGCCTTTTCAAGACTCGTCCTCACACTCCTTTATGTTTGTGTTGTGATAATACATATTTATTGCAGTATTTTCCAGGGTGAAATATGTTTGTATCACAGCAGATATCATTTCAGCAAATGTTTTCTTCAGCGGCCGACTTGCTGTTAAGATCCTATTCTTGGATTTGTACAAAGCCTCCAAAACCTGTTTTGGTATGTCACCCATCGACAACCAATTAAGCCAATAACAATGATTTCCACAGATAGCTCTATGTTTTTGTGGAGCAAAGACAATATAAGTGGCTGAAGAAAGTGAAGTTTAAATGCAAGTGTTCAATAAATACATTTGGTGTTTGTTCAATGTTACTGTCAGTAGTGTTGTCACTTCCCAATGGTAGGCAGACTGGAGAATTAGAAGAGGGCAGCATGGGAGGTTCTAATTTATCCGTTTGTCTGTGTTTTCCTTCCCACACGAGACGGGGAAAGGAGGCTGTAACAGGACCCAGCTCCACAGGGGAGAGTTATGTTTAGTGGTGGCATTGATTTTATAAAAGGTTGCACAGTGGGGAGGATAGGTAGGCCTGTCAACCTTAGCTTTCACCAAAGCACATCGAACTGTCAACCTAATTGTGACTTCCCTGTAATCCCAAAACCTTTAAAGGACCCAGTTTGCAAACATATGTAGAGGCGGAGGGAATAAATAACATGTTATCTCGTTAATATAAGGGTTTTTCAGATGGTTATTTACTTTGAAATCAGCCCTTCTTTTCATTATAATTATTGCATTTTGTTACATTTCAGAACTACATTTCCAGTACAGAGTAAGAACAAGAACGCATCTCTGTGTTGGCCTTTAGACTTTTAATTATTTGTATTTATTTATATCATTTTTGTCATCTTCCCTGGTTATTTATAAGGACACACCATGTGTTTTATAGTTCTAGATGTATTATTAGTATTATGGAAAGATTGAAAAGTGATGATTATATAGATAGGGTAGCCAATGGGTAACTGCCCAAAACCTGCATCCTCTTTATTATCCAGCGGGGATTCATTTTCCCTCCAGCGCAATTAAGCAGTAACAGGGCCTTACAATTAGATATGTGCCATTAACATGATAGTTAAGGAAGCCGTAAAAATGTAGAGGTGTTGGAGCAAAGGATGGGTGGACAGATTTGTATGCTTAGTTTGACGCCAGGTTTATGCAGTTCAGTTATTGGATGACATGTATAATACTATATGTGGTGTAATTGCATTTTATTATGCTTTCTGCCAGGCAATGTCTCAAGATATGTGTCACATGTGCATCTGTGACTGCTTATATGTTTGTGTGCATACATGTGATAAACACATGGAGGATAACTGCTACATGCATCTAACATCCGACCCTCAAACAGATTGTACGTGCCATTTATCCGTTACTCATTAGGCACGATTCATTGGTAAATCCTCTTGCCTTTTGGGGAGTACATCTTACTGAATTCCTCCTGTCATTCTCTTTTAATCCTCCTCTTTTGGCACCATGTCACCCAGCAGTTTTCTGACTAGCGAGTCACACAAAGCTCCTCCAGCTGCCTGCTGAGGCGCATGACAAAAAAACCTCATGGCGAGATCATTTTATCTTACTCTTGATTGCCAGATAATTATCAGTTAATTATTTAGAGCCTTAAATTAATTTGCTAAAAATAGCCTCTGTGCCTCTGCGTTGCCAATGGAGACGGCTCCATTATTCCTTTCTCCCTGGTCTGCATCTTTTCTTCTCTCACTCCCCGTCATTGACAACTACTTATGCCACTCATGTCTGATTAATGAAATAAAAGGAAGTTTAAAGTGTCCCGATTTGACCTCAATGCCTCACCACTGATTATTTGAATTTCCCCTAGTTGTGTTTGTCATGGCTCTCTCTGTCAGATGTGAAAATGAAGCTTCATTTACAGCATGTCAATCACAGAGGACTATGCCACATCAATAGGAACTACCAATTATGATTACTGCACAAAATGAAAAGTATAGGTTTGGATTTTAAAGGCTAACTTTGTTTTGTAACATCCACTATTTTTCAACTTAGCAGATGGTTGACCACCAATAACTTTCCCCTGGTCTTTCTTCAAAGTCTTTAGTGGATAGCATCTTCTTTTAACTTCTAACTCTACTCCTTGGACACTTCATTAGGCTGAAAGTGTTTTCAACAAAGAAATGTAAGTGGTCTTATAATGGTCTTCATTGGCTTAAAGAATCGAAATGTAACCCTTATTTTTTTTTCCTCTGTGCGCACTCGCACACACACGTAAACACACTGAACCATGGGGCCGGATAGGCTGACCTGCTGAATGGGTTTGTGCTGTGGTAATGATAAGGCTATTGAATGGAGCTGTACTCTGTCACGCTAGCTGCTGGGCCAATGGTCCTACTGAAGGAATCTGATCAATATTATTTTTCTTTTATTTCTATCACACCATCAGTTGTGTTAGTTGTTTACGAACACATGTTAAGTTTTATCAATTGAAATACAATCTACTCTCATACTTTTGGCACTAAGCATGCATTATTTAACCATCTTCATAGTTACAGATAAGGCATTTGAAAGCTACATAAGAAACCACAAACCTTTAATGAAAATATTGAATACCATATTCTGAATAGATAAGTGAAACAATTAAGACATTGATCATCATTTTATCCAAGCACATTTCATGATTCAACACTAGTTGACCTTGGAGATGTATTCCTTTTTTCACAAACATGCACACAGACTCACACACAGACACACACATACGCTTACATATCTAATTGATTGGAATAAATCTGTCTTTGTTGTGGATTGTGGAAATAATATGTTTGATATCCAGTGAAGCTAACCCTTGCTCCCATTCCCATATTAGAGCAATGCTTGATTTTATCATCAAGTTATTTACAGCATATCGATTTAATTTACATAATATCAAGAAATTCAAGTAAATGTTCTGTTCATTGTGCAGCAGAGGGTTGCATGGGAGATTCCATTGACATTTAAAACACTCCCGGCAGTCTCCAGGCGCACATCAAAGGCAGCCCGACATGATGTCTATTTGCAAACTGCGCTGTCTGACTTGATTACTGGTCTGTTCAGGAGGCATGCATTAAGTGGCCACCATAGAGGTCCCATTTCCAGCTTTATGCACCGTGATCACACAAAGAAGATGTCATCTGGTCATGCTGTGAGCAAACCTTGGTCAAAAGGAACTTTTCAAATACATATGTTAATATATTTCTGAAGTGGCTCGAAAAAGTAGACTCTAAAGAAAATAGTTAACCCCATTACCTTAGTTCCGGCATCTGTTATTGTTCAGTCAATGATAAGTACTTGCTTTTTCTAGTTGCAATTTTTGTTATTTACTACATTTAACTAGTGAATATAAAAGTACTTGCATGATTGAGGGTAACTGGAGACACAGCAGCTCCAAAGATATCCCCTTTAGAAATACAGCAGCAGGTTGGTGCCATTTATCCCAACATGCCTTGGACACCATAAGATTGGCATTGACTCAAACTATAAAGTCTGATCTGTAATAACAACCAAAATAGATACAATACATTGATTGTTATTATTGGAAATCAATATAAGATTGAACATAATATTGACCTGTTTCTAAATTGACGTAGGACATATGCAAATTGCAATCCATACTGTAGATTTATTTGATTGTGACATATATTGTACAAATCTATAGAAAGCATACTGTTGTTATGAAACAGACAGAACAATAGGCGAGCATATCTGCCAGTGAGTAACTTAGCAAAACGCTCGTTAAAGGCAGATAAAGACTGTTAAAACAAAGAGGCTGAGAGGCAGAGGCAGAGCACAAAAGAAAAAGTGCAGACCAGCAATTGTGATTCATCACTGTCATCGTCGCATAGAACTGCATAGACATGGCATGTGTGGTGGAAAAACAAGTCTATACTGTGCGTCCCACACATTCGTTTTTTCTCCCTTAGTAGAAACATCAGAAAAAGTATTTTATATTGATCATACTGCTAAGAAAAACATGTCTGCCTCCTCAGTAGGAGACTTGGATCATAGTGTGTTAGCATTCTAATACAACATCTAAAAATAAAGCAAGCCAGGTCAGAAAGTGGGGCAATGTAAATGAGATACAATGCAGCAACAGTGTTTTTGAAATAAAACTAGCTGTGTTGATAGAGCATTAGTGTATGGTATTTCAGTACAGAGGTGTATATTATATGCATCACGATTATAATTCAACTAAAAGGATGTGTAATTATAAAATTACCATTACGTATGAATTGTCCTACAAGATTCCACCAGGTTTTTGCTGTAGAAAATAAATATATTGTAGACCAAATTAATAAATATTCAACACTAGTTATCACTGGAATCTTAAAGATAACTTGTTGGTATTTTTCTGAATGGTACAAATCAAAACATTCACTCCAAATGTGTTTTCTGTGGACATGTGTAATATTCTTTAGCCAAACGGCTGTTCAATCAGGAGAGACGTGATGTATGAAATACATGTTTATTATCGGGTCACATTATATAAATGAAACATAATGATGACAGTTTATAACAAGTGAATGAAATGGTGTTTGGCGATTAGGCCCAGGTTTGGTAGGATGTCATTCGGGAAGGGAAGAACCGTTTCCGATGAACCCCCCCCGGGTCTAGACACTGGTGGTGGTGATAAGTGGTTAGGTCCGGTTGGAAGGGAGAAGGTTGAGCTTGGCCCTGAGTTGGAAGCAGGAGGCGAAGGGGTGGAGGAGGGTTGCGCATTGACACCTGGAAGACAGCTGATGGAAAAGGGGAGAGCATATATAGAGGGATTAACAGGTGCGATAATTAGGCTTGTGAATGGAGGGAAGTGATAGGTTAGCTTGAGGAGTGGCGCTCCCCATCATTTAGTGAAGGGAGCGAGTATTGCCATGACGTGCAATACGAAGTGATAGGTCTTCCTGCCTGAACTTGCGCTGAGCTTCATTTCAATCAGGAGAGACGTGATGTATGAAATACATGTTTATTATCGGGTCACATTATATAAATGAAACATAATGATGACAGTTATAACAAGTGAATGAAATGGTGTTTGGCGATTAGGCCCAGGTTTGGTAGGATGTCATTCGGGAAGGGAAGAACCGTTTCCGATGAACCCCCAAAAGAAGTGAAAGTA
>NW_011369947.1:15676947-15744920 GCF_000735185.1 Notothenia coriiceps
GTACAAAACACCCCTCCTCACATACAAGTCCCTCCATACCCTCGCCCCCCAGTACTTATCGGACCTCCTCCATCCCTACACCCCTTCTCGGAGTCTGCGGTCCTCAGACAAGGGCCTGCTCTCCATCCCCCGCTCTCGCCTCCGAACTGTTGGTGACAGGGCGTTCAGTGTTGCGGCCCCCGCCCTCTGGAATGCACTTCCTGCCGAGATCCGTAATGCTGCCTCCCTGGACATCTTCTAATCATCATTAAAAACAAACCTGTTCACCCAGGCCTTCGGGCCCTAGCCCTTTCTTGGTCCCCCGGCTTCCTTTATTTGTTGTTTGCCCTTTGATTGTCTGTTTGTCCACCATGTACAGTGACCTTGGGTCCCTTGAAAGGCGCTATATAAATATCATTTATTATTATTATTATTATTATTATTATTATTATTAAAGCCAAGGACTTAATAGGAGGAACCAAACGTGAAAAAAGTGAGACTAAACGTTTAATCTCTACTTGCTCTAAGTCTGTACAAAGGTACTTCAAGCTAAATCCTGGTTTCATCATCATGTTGATCCTTAACAATTGCTGACCTTTAGCAGTGACAATGTTAATAGAGTTAAACATGTTAGCTTAACATGTAAGCTAACATTTGCCAACGAGCATTTAACATAAAGTATGTCTGAAGATGATTGGAATTCATGTTGCATATATTTAGTCATCAACCAGAGCCTGAAAAAACGTCTTTCTACCTGATGGTCACATACATTCAAATATTAAATGATCAACAAAAGTATTACAATTCATCCTCACATGTAAACTATTCACAATGTGATAATACTTGACATTATGTGACCATGATCATAAGTATGGGTACTATAGGTTATATATGTTAAAGCCTTTTAGAGCTTTGCAGAAGTAATTGTACCCTAGCTAGTTGTCATCTCATTAAACGTCCTCTTACAGCGGTTTTTTTTTTTACAACATAGGGTGTAAAGGACAACCTTGAAGGGACTCCACACGACACCAGATACACATACTGTCTGCCAAAGAGCATACTCATCACAACAAGGCAAGACTGACTATTGATCAGTTGCGTGATAGCACGGCAATGATGAATTGTGTGTCAATTTAAAACATATTTGACTAAATTAGATTTCAAATACCCCCACCCCCTTTTAAATGGTGCATAATTAGATTTCTTCCCAATAAAACAAATCATGATTTGTCTTTTTTCTTTTAGCTGTTGGTAGCACCTGAGAGTGAACAGGAGTTGAAGTGGGAGGCAGAGTAGAGTAAACCAGAGGACAGAAACAAAAGGAGAAACACAACTCTATGTGTTCCCCTTTCAGCAGGAATCAAAGCAGCTCAAGTTGCAGGAGTGAACGTGATATTGTTGCTGTGACAAAGCACTCACATTGTTCTTTCTGATTACCTCGCATCATGTGATGTTAGAAACAGCAAGCAGGAGAAAGTGGCAAATGAGAAAATGTGGTGGACGGCATACACAAAGGAGATGGAAGGAACCTTATGGCACAGTATTAACTGTAAACATCATGGTATGGCTTTCAGTTAGCAGACAACAAGCACATGATATCAGCTTGTTTTCATTCTCACTGCTGGGGAAAAATAAACCAAGTAACTTATATATTTGTTAATAATTAAAGACACTTCTAATGTTGCCATATAAATAATTTCTTACATATAGAATAATTATGTTGTTACAACATACCAGACAATGGACACTGTCATTGGTGGGTAATGCAATTCATCTCACTCAGAGGACACAAATCCACACTACGCACAGACAATCACAATGTTGCATTAATTGCATGCACATAAAAGGCTAAATCCGTTTTACTTTTGCTCCATTTCCTCTTTTAATTTGCATTTTCCCTAAACCCTCCATGTTAAAAAACTGTTATCATAATGAAGGATTTATTTTCTGATTAGAACTAATGGCCCCCCCCAAGAGAAAAACCATAAGGTTAAAATATGTAATGGTTAATCTGCAAATGTGTAATGCAGCAATGATCACACACTCCAGTCTCTTTAATAAATCAAGATGCAATTAATATTATGGAGCAATGCATTCCCACATATAATAGAATATTAAGTTGAAATGTAATATATTATTTAATGTTGTAATAATAGAAAATCTGAGCAACAACTACAGCATTCATACATTACTTACAGCACATTAGAAGTGCTATTTGCTAATTGCTTTAACATGAATTATTACAGCTATAGTCCACTGCATTGTAGCATATATACGACGTGGTGCACAGTGCAATGCAATATTCACTTTATGTCCTTCCAGCCAACACTGATATAAAACTGTTGTATGAGATAACTCTATTTTGCCAATAACCTAAAACTGCAAGATATAAAATGGAGAAGGAGCACCCGGGCCAAGAAGAATAAAACATGACATGAAAACTACGCACTGAGAAATTAAAACATTTGAATGGAGGTATGGGCTGGGGCCAAAGAGCAAAGGAACGCACTTGTGTGCACCCCACACTCTTGGAGGAGGCCTTGTTTACAATGGTGGTCATGTCTGTATGACTTGATTGTTTTCGGCAGCCATCAGAGCTGCAGCCCAGTGCCAGATCTCTGGAGGAATTACAAATGGAGTCAATTACAATATGTTTTGATGCAGGGGAAAGTTTAGATATTGACCCGGGGAACAAGACAATTCCCCAGGAAGTTTTGAGGAAATCAGTCAGGGTGATGTGCTGGTACTATATGTGAGTGTCTGCCCACTGCAATATAAATAAGGAACTCACAGGAGCACAATGGTTTCCCTTCTCTCTGCTGACAATCAACCATCTATATGTTTTTGTGATATTGTTAGGATACCTTTCTGGTGTCAGCCTTACAACAGGAGGAGTTATGAGTGTACCATCGGGTAGCTGAAAAGCTTATTTGAATGTTTTCATAGTCTGAGGTGCCAATTGTTTAACATACCACTGTCAGTGCTGGCGGGGTTGTTAACATGTGTGATCCTATTGAGTGGGATAGATGGCAAAGCTGGGGGATATTTGAGTAAAAACTTTTTGTCAAGGTAAATTACCAATTCATTTTCTCTGGTATTGCTGTTAAAACCAAACATGCTAATTAGTATGTTTACAACTGAGTAGCGTCTAAATGACTGAGTAGAGAGATCAACTTGAACTAAACAAGAAAATGCATACAGCCATCATTTCAACATAATGCTACAGGTAAATGACGGACTATTAATGTGAAAAAAACAGACTGCATTATTGGAACAAGGAAATGCTGGAGGCAGGTTAAGGAAATGACTTATGTGAGTGTAGTGGACAGGCGAGATGCTCACAGATGGGGTGTGGCGGTAATAATAGCCTGCAGAGGTTGACTGCTGCCTCTAACCTCATTCAACACTTCAAAGTTACACCTTATCACACAGCTGAGGGAGACACCTCCAAGGGACACACTTCACTTAACATTTCTAGAATGAAGAAACTCAAAATATGCCGGCCTGAAATCTGCAAAATGCGGGGCAAAAACATAACTAAATAAAGCAAAAGCAAAACCCAGCTTTTAAATAGTTTAAAACATCAACATCAATTAATATGCAGAAGCTGCTAGCAGCCATTACAAGGGTGTGAGCCCCGGGGCGCAGACACACACACACAAACAAACAAACAAACAAACAAACAAACTGCAAGACAAGAATGATTGCTCTGAAATTAAAGTTTAGGACATAAACAACTGGCATGTAATCATCTTATGTCAAATGTTTTCTAAATGCTAAATAAAGAGGGTTGAACACGTTGGCCGTTAAGGCTATTGAAGACTATGTCGACTTGCAGGAACTGAAAGAAAAGGTTCTGTAGAATATCGAAGAAAAAAATAAGCGATTGTGGCAGCAAAAAATATGGTTTGTTCAAAGTACAGTGTTGACCTGCTTTGCAGTTGCAACACAAAAGAGTTGTCACCTCTATATGTACTAGATTTTTATTCACCATTTCTTTTTTAAGTACAACAACATTGCCCTTTAGCTTGTCGGATGCTCTGCTGCGCTTGCCAGCTAGTGGCTCATTTTGTATGACCTGACGGTTTATTCGCTTTTTGGTTAAAATAAAGACCAGAGTTTGCGGGCCAGTAACCCCCCCTATAAAACTGCTAAAAAAAAAAAGTCCCAAGAGGAGAACTGCAGTTGGATGATTATTTTCTATAGTTGGGGAGACCCTATTGTGAAAACGTGTCCACTTTAATCCATCACAACAGATCTGAAGTCGATAACACTGTTTATAAAAGTGAAACCAGAAACTAAAGCATGTTTTTTTTAAATATCACTTCAAATTAGAAACGGCAGAAACATTGTTATTCAAAGGACTGGCTTATCTAAAGCCAGTTGAGTAGCACTTGAAATGTTTTGGCTCTATGAAACCTGATGTACTTATATGATTCTGTTTTCTTCAAGTTTGTATCTTCCTGGTCGAATGCACTTATTGTAAGTCGCTTTGGATAAAAGTGTCAGCTAAATGTAATGTAATGTAATAATGTAATGTAATTCATTACTTGATTATTATTCTTTCATTGCCATAGTTGTGGATGGGATTGAGAACATTTATTTGTAAACATACCAAATGGGAAAAAAAACATAGCACAAATACAGTTTAAAGAAAATAAATATAGGACACAACCACAAACAGTGCATATCACTATGGTAACAGTGCATATCACTATGGTAATAATAATGATGTTAAAGCTATTTTGATGACTGGAGATCCTTTCAGTTTATGAATAGAAGTCAGAAGGGTCTTGAACTTTGGTCTTGGGTTTAAAGAGTAGACAACCGATCACTATACCCTGCTCATAGGTTATAAAGAAGTCTGGCTATCCATTCTTTAAGACTTGACCTATCAATGTACTTCTTTCTGTAATCACCCCAGAGTACTGGTATTATAGTACAGTTAAGATACATTGTCATTTATTTAAGTGAGGGTTGTTTTTCATGCTGATACGTTTTCATTTTGAGGGGGAAACATTTGCATGTAATCAAAGTGAGTTTTATTATAGCGAGTTTACAATAACAGGAGCACTGAGTTCCACTGGCTAGCCTATGAGTAAGTGGGCATAGCAGGTGCTTTGATTGTAAGTCTTCATTCTTCTTTTTGCTTCTTCACTCTATTACACATTTACATCGAAAACATCTTGCTTTGATTTCCCTTTCTCTCGCTCATCCTGTATCTTAGTCACTTTTAGTTCTCTTTTTTCTCAGACTCCTTTTTTCCCCTCCTGTCTTTTTTTGTTTCTGTTATGTTCCCATTTTTAGCTCAACAGCTCCCTCTGTGAGAGATTGTTGCCCAATAGAAAAAGTCCTTTTATGGGCATATATAAACAAATGCTTTAAAAGTTAACAGTTTTGACAACAATACAGTTCTTTAATAAGATTGCTTACTGACAGATACAACTTGCAAATACTTCTTTCAACTAGTATAATCGTTTGTTTGACCTTTTTCTTGTGAAGATGGATATGAGCTATGATAATGCTTAAACAAATAAATGACATCCGACATGTTCTTAATTAAACACTGAAATATTCAAGAAACACAGAAGCATATATTAAGATTATTTTGGAATGAAATCTCAATGATCTCCCAAATACGTATCTCTAAATTTCAGATTATTCTATGATTTTTCTAATTAGCTAAAATGAGTGTCAATTGAAATTATAATTTGGACCAGTGTGCATATTTTAGATATTAGATTCGTAATGCCTAAACGTCTGAACATGTGTGGTGGTGCGTGACTCATAAGAAGAGTGTGAGGGTGGGCGATGACTCAAGGACTGTGTTTGTCTCCCTCTCTCCCTTTTGTTGCTGAAGGGAATGCAAAAGATATGTGTTCCCGCAAAACCTAATTTACATACATATTCTTGTGCTTGTCAAGAAAAACAAAAAGCCTCACATGGATTATTACTCAGCTTTTGTCTTTGACACATCTAGGTGAAGATGTTTGTTCTTTCCTTTCTGTGAATCACATTATATCATTTTTGTAATTGTAGAGGTATACAACAGGTTTTTGTTCATGTACGGCGTGCTTATTTCATTCACATAAATAACACATCAACAAGTTAAAAACAGTGGTTGAACCCTTAATTGTATTTGTGGGTTATTTACTGGACTATTTCTGTACAAATCATCCCATAAAATATATTTTAATTTACAGTTTAAACACAAACCTTTTGACCAAACAAGGGTAATGATGTTTTTCCAGTTTCCAGTCTTTAAGCCAACCACCACCATCCATGCAGACAGCAATCTTTACAGTATTGCTCTGTGAACTCTGGCAATCATGCCAATTGCTGCCATCGCTATCCCTGATTATTGATGAGATTTAGATGGAAATGATGTATTCACTGGAGAAGAAAAGAGAGTCAGGCTCTTCCTGATTGGCTCTAAGCTGAGCAGTCATACTAAAGAGGCATCTGTCAGGTGGCAGGAAACAGCCCCTCAGCGTATCGGTTCTGTCTTCCAGTGCAGACGACTGGTTATGATGGTTTGAAAACAACAGAAACGGAGCAGGGCATGGGAAGGTAACTGCAGGCAGACTGACTATAAGATATGGAACTGGGTATACGGTGTTTGGCAGTGGCAACAGCAACACATTTACCATTATTTAGTTAAAGGCCCAGTTGTCAATAAACAGAATATATAATGTATGTTACAGCCATCATCCTCGCCTCATCAACTCATAAATGTGCATTCAAAAAATTGAAGATAATTTGGTAATAAACTAATTTACCAATAGCCATGCATGTGTTTGCAATTCAAATAAATGATACAGTCAAATTAAGATGTTTTCATTAAATTATCACCATCTAATACCAACATTATTTCAATACTTCATTTCTGAATTTCTAATGGAAGTCTCTGTTTACACACATTGTTATTGGATTGTTTTAAAACTCAGGTTTATTTGGCTTTATAATTTGTACAGTGTGTTAGCAACACCTGCAACTTGACTTTTTTTTTTTATTAGATTTTTTGTGAAATACATTAACAAAAAAATAAATATTATTTCTCTCATACAGTATGTATATTTTTAGTAAAGTATACACCGTTACAGAGACATGGTTCAGAAGTTAACCATTGAGTATCTCACAAATTCAATTTGACATGCAACACAAGATTTATATTCCATTGACAAATATTGTGCATTTGTGTTATGTTACCAGCTGTACAATGTTCTGTCTATGTGTCTTTGATTTTATTTAAAATATTTTGAAAAAACTAATAATGTACTGTATATGTTTAAACCTTTTGCTAAAATAGATGCATGGATACTTTCTAAAAATGCAGTTGCACCACTTGTATCTGTGCTGTGAACTACATTAGGATTTCCTGTGTCCCTACATCACACTGATGAAGTAGATTTGGAGAGATTCATATTCCTTACACGGCCAGAAAGGTCAGATCAATTCTTCTACCAACCATATTTGTCTTCATTTGGCAGCCACCATATAAAGACTTCAGAGGACATAACATCTCTTTCGAAACATATGTTTAAATAAATGTAAAATCATGAAGTATTTAAGTAGGAATGAGTTCAATAATAATTTGGCTGTAGTGTTGGCATGTCTTTTGTTTTCCATCCACATGAGACAAGGAGACTGGGTACGCACGATTGCCGAGCCATAAACACAGTCCCTTTCCACCTCAGGCAATCCTTAAACTCATCAGCAGTGTAATGAGACTTTCGAGCTAGGAGATGAATTAACTGGCTGATTTTCTTGTTTTTATCCCCCTCCCTACATACAGAGTAGCTTAATATAGCATCAGGAGCCATCCAGGACTGTGATGTATGTAGCATGACGGAGACACATACAAGCATAGATGGGTGCAAAGAGAGGAATTGATTCTCTGTTGCTGGAACAGTACGAGACAATCAGGCTCCGGCATTAATCAATGTATGAAAAATGGCTTGCTGAAAGGCACTTTGGCAGATTAAGATGTTATGTATACACTCATGAACACACAGAGAGATACACACATGCTAAAATATATATAAAGAAACATATGTAATTGTACTTTCATAACCTTTTTCCTTGTGGGCGCCCGGGGGGCAAAGGGGAAAAACACATGTTTTGCAAAAAGACTCAAATGTTCTCTCACTAAGCTCACTTTTGTTTAATACCAAATGTTAGATGAATAAAATAGAAGTCCAAATCACAAAAAAAACACTTCAAAATGAATTGTATTGCATTGCTTTAAGAATAATGTTATTCACAAGTTGAATAGCTTCCTAAGCGGTGTGCTTTGGATTTAAATGATATGTCTACCTGTTGTAAGATATAATATAGTAAAGTATAGTGTACAGAGAAATACTGTATATGGGTGTACTGACAAATAATGCACATATAAATCTGCCACCATCTCACCTGTAACTACATTCAAACCACACAATGGCCTCTGATATGAAATGCAGCAAACTGAAAATAAACTAAAAAACATAATTTAATAAATTACAACTTTAACTTTGAAGTCAAAGCCGTTAGCAAATGGAAACTGGCATCGCTATTCGATCTAAACCACAACAGCCTCAAATAAATGAGAAACAAAGACAAACTATTTTTGCGTGGACCTGGTGTAGTTTAAAGTGCAATTACAATCAAACAATTTGCCTAACAGCCAGTCTTTATCCAATCATGCTGCTTCTTAGAACATCTCTATTGAAATTCCTACACAAGGACCTCAGGCAACACAAAGGTAAAGCGTTGCTTTAATAACAAAATAAGCCTTTCAGTAAAACTGTATTTTAGTGAATGGAGCCTTGTGCCACATTCTGACACTTATTTGACCTTACTCTACTTCATACCACAAAGGTATGTGTTGAAAGGTATTTTTAAAAAAAATGTTTCTGGTTAATGTTTTTCTCTCTCAAAAAATGTAATAACTTGAATATTTTCTTTTCAATAAATAACAGGTTTTGAAAATAAAAATGACTAAATGTCAGCAAACTCAGTTGCAAGTTAAAAGTGGATTGAATCAGGTGCAATGGCTTTAGGGCTGACAAAAGCATGAGGGAACTAGAACTGCAAAAAAAATACAGTACTGGGGTGTTTGTGCTGCTATCTTGTAGCCTAAGGCAGCTTCAATGTGTGCTCCCATTTAGCCATTACTTAGGGGCATGTATAGCTTGCAGCCAATCAGCCTATTGTAAGAACCAACAGCTTTAGGCTTTGCTGAAAGCTGTCATTACCCTGAATGTACTGTACGACGCCACGAATATAGGTCACATAAAAAAGGAAATGATAACCTTCAATGTACCAGGAATAGGTTTGCAACATATTTACTTGGATGTTTTTTTATGGCTAATTATGTGGCCTTTCCTGGTTTTATACTGCTTTTAGGGACCTTTTTTCAGTATTATCTAATTTAAACGGTATTGTAAGAGTAAAAATAACATGTTACCTTAAAGTGCAGGGTTTATAAATCCATGTCAGGAGGGTAACGGCCCCTACACACGGCGGCGTGCGTTGACGCTTCAACGCTTCTGCCCATTCACTTTGAATGGGGTGACGTCACGCTTCGCCGAAATGCATTGTGGGAGCAAAGCGTAGCAATGCGTTGCTCACTTCAAAAGTAGAGCAATGTTCTACTTTTGAAGCTTCGACGGAAGCGTCAGCCAATCGAATCATAGTACAAGCTCTAGCCAATCAAACCGCTGCTTGTGTGTCCGGGGCGGGAGATTCAGGTGATTGGTTGTTGGTCTAGCTTCAGACATGCCCGCCCGTGTGTAGGGGCCGTAATACAAGTTTAAGTGAAGTAGAAGCCTCTCTAGAACATTACAATTTGAAATGTTTAGGCTTTTCGTATAGGAAAACATAAACACAAAGGGAAATTACACTGTTATTATGCCTTAAGGGCTCTCTCACTTGTGGTCGTGAATACCTGTGTGGGTTTGTTTCCACTAATGTTGACTGCAGGTGGTCAGCTATTGAAGGTGAAGTGGGAAGAGAGGAAGCTCTGGAAGGAAACTGGAAGACAACTAGAGGCCTGATTGTGGACATGTGGTTCATGTCCATACACAAAGTCAAATTCAGACTCAAATTATAGCTCCAAATAGCAAAGCATTTCAGTAAGGACAGGGGGGGGGTCTAGTTTGTTGTAAGTGTTTTCCACTAAACCGAGTTGTGGGGTGTATTTTACTACAATGGGACAAGGCATAGCTAACATCTAAACACATTCTGGAGATATGTGCGGCATGCTTGAGAAGCACTAGTATGATTCTTTTTTTTTTTTACTTGATTAAGTCAGCTTTGAAACATAGCCCAAGGGTGAAAAGGAGGAGATTATCATTGTCTTCCTCAAAGAAAAAGCTTTAAATGTGGCCATAAAATTACTGAAGTCATTGTAATTTCCTGCTAATGGGCTGTGTGATTAGCTACAAGGCTATTGCCCACCTTCTCTGAGAATAGGTGGGCAGTATTTAGCTGGTCATCCCAGATAACGACTGGTGTAACAGAGATAGCACACTCCACTGAGTATGTAGTGGCTCACAATGAGAGTTCTTGGTAGCACAGGCAATCTTGGAACAGATATTCTTAAAACCACAAGCAAGGGTCACACAAGCCGAGAGCGACTGTGCTGCCAGGGCACATCCAAGTCCATGGCTGACCAAACAAACTGTATGAGCATCCACTGCCAAGGTTGTACACCCACAGTGGCAAGTGATATCTGCTGGTGGAGGGAGAAAGCTTGGACGAGGACAGACAGTAGCAATGGAAGTATCGCTGCTGTGGCTTCAATACTTCCAAATGACTAAGCAGTGCTCAACATTTATTTTTAGAAATGTTTTTCCAGGCATCAGATTGTGGTTGTCGAAACTGAAAATACTGTTGCCCTTTGAGCTCAATTCCTAAATTAACTACATCAAATATATTACAAAAACTACAGTTAAGTACAGTTAATGTGTGTCCCTGCTCAACAACTGTGACACAAAACAACTGTGTAGTAGCATGTGTAGCATTTGGACTGTTTGCCTCAGAATAATATGTGGCGACAGGTGTATTTTTCTCTTTAGTGCTTACTTTAGGATTAACATATTGCCGTCTATATGTAAAAAAACTGAGAGCAAACAAAGAACAAAAACGGGTTGCCAATAGCTCAAAGTGTCCAAATAAATGTCTTATATGTTATAACATTGTGTATCCAACGAACTGTCAATAAAATACTTTATACATATATTTTTTTACTAGAATGAGCTGGTCAAAAAGTAGATTGATAGCTGCTGCCTCAGCTTGCAGGGTGTCATAAATAACATCTAATTGTGTTGGTACAATGCAATCAATAGGTTAAATCCAGCTAGCATCTGGCTAGTGCATGACTGTATGATGGCGGCAGGTCTGATCTGATCGTGTGCATGGTGGCATTAAACTCTGACCATGAGTGTTTCTGTAGAATGCACAGGCTAGTTTGGTGAAAGGAACACAAGTGTCATTGTACTGCTGGGCGTTCAAAGTCCAATGTAAGTATAGATGATTATGTTGATAAACCATATCTGCCGTGGCTTCACCTTTCCGGAAAGCATACTGTACCATGTTGTTTGCCAAGGCCTAACAACTTCAAGTGAGTGATTGTAATAAGAGGAAGACTAACATTTAAAGAGCATCACACTGAAAACTTTGCCTCTTGAACATGAACAAAAAAAGGGACTGTGGCAAAGCAGAAGCGAAGGCTGTAGAGTCAAGAAAAGGCCTCTTGAGGTGGAAAAAAAGGGTACAGGGGAAGCTGGAAACAATAATGGGCTGACATGAAACATAATCCCCTCTGTCTGCAATGTTATTGGCAGACCCTCCAAAGAATGGTGGCTCCCTTATTATGACTTAACACATCAAAATAGCAGCATAGCACACACAGAAAAGGCCACCTGATGATAAACACAGCAGACAGCGTCAGAGGCTTTATCTTGTGGCTGCCTGCAGCTCGACAGAGGTTCAATTTGGCCCGCAACAATCGATTCTGTCCCTCCTTACCTCTGCTTCAGTCCGCAGAAGAAAAGCAGACCTTTCTGTAAAGAGCAAGTCTTAGCTGGTATGCCATGTCAAGGCAAAGGAGAGACAAACTAGAGGTCCCACACACCTGAATGGTGAATACCAATGAAACTGGCACGTATTATTGTTCTCAGCAAAACATTTTAATCATAGCCACAGCAGTAAAACGGAACATTTATCAACTTCAAAATGTATCAATTCAATACATTATAAATCAATGAATACACTGAATTATTTCTGGCACAGCTCCACGTACTTCAAATGTGCCAGTAAAAAAGGGAAGAAGTCTGAAGAGGTTAAAACTCCTACAACACTTTTTGTTGGAGTAAGACTTATAATAAATATTTGCAGGCTCAGTTATGTTCATGCCTTAAATTATTATAAACACACTTAGTGAAACATCAAAATTAAGACGTCATTGCCTCGTTTTTTACCAAATTATACAAATGTGCCAGGTGACCTTGTTCACATTGGTTTAAATTATTTCAGATATGTCATGCCATATTTATAGAGACTGAAAATATATTGCAATTGATTAATGAATGATTTTTTTGAATTAAATTTGACACAAAATGATAGTCTTGTTCAACTGTTTTTTTTTTAATACAAAGTAATACTAGCGTACGACACATACAAATATTAAATCTATAATTAAAAATCTCACTATTGCTGCAGTGTGAAATACATTGGATTAAAGAGTACAATGGAAATGTGACTTCACCCTCGATACATATCATTATATGTTGGTTTTTTCTCAGCGTACAAACATAAAAGGTTTTTTGGAGCCTGAACAGGCCACCATTTTGTGGGTAATTTTGTTCTAAAGAGTGACACCATGACCGGGTCACTCTATTTGAAGAGAATATAATCATTTCCTGAGCTGAAAGGGTTGAGCTAGATATCAGATTCATTACATGGGGAGAACACACCACTTTATTGCAGTGCACACTACATAACACTCCTTTCATGACAATTATTAATACCCTGTCCCATTTATTTGCAATATCAACCCTCACTCAAATGAAGGTTGTCCCTCTGATCAGTATGCATGCGACCTGGCTTCAAATCGTCAATTTCAAATGCAAATGTGGTGGAACTGATTTAAATAATATTTGAATATGGATCACACAGTGTGACCCACAAAGCTGGGAAAAAAAAGAAGGTGGACAATGCAAATCATCAACATGTAAGAGAAAGGTCATAGTCAGGACCTGTTTGATTTATTTTGGAAATAAAGGGCTGACCGTTATAAACTCATTCCATAAAGCCTGAGGACAAAATTAGAGGAGATCTTTATGGTTTACATAATGAAGGGAAACAAACACAATGCGGTCTGCACTACACAAAGGAAGAAAGGATGTGGTTTGGTTGCATGAAACAAAGGTGGCTGTTTTCATCCTACACTCCCATCTCTGCCTTTAACCATCCTCTCCAGGAACACTGAGCCATCCTTGTAAACACTTTAGATGAATGATAATACTGGTTTATGGTTTATACACCCGTTCAAAACAGTATAGCCGAGATTACTTTGAAATTCACCAGTGCATACTGTACGGTCATGGAATGACAAGAACAAGAAACAAGTACCTGGAAGATGTTCCATGATATGTGACATATAACCATGGGCTTGGCAGACCCTGGAATAATCTGAGAGCGCCTTATAAATGTTGCAATGCAGGCAGTGAATGTCTGTGTACCGCAATGTCTTTGCTCCTCTGGGGGTATAAATCACAAGTGATGGTGGAATCTTCACACCCATAGAGGCATGCATTAACTGAAAGGGGCACATGGGAATCTTCTCCCCTGGGCCTAGTAAAACTCCGATGAGCAGCCTTGCAATGCTTGCTTCAGGCCATACTTTAAAATTATATATTGATGACAGCCCATGATAAAAATGACCCAATTTAGTATACAAAAATCAATTCCCACCCTAATTGATGCACAGGGTTTGGCGAAAGCGGCACAGACTCTTATGACAGCATTTGAGCCACAGACACGTTTTCACAAACGGTGGTCAATAAAGAATAAAGTGTGGGAAGGAATTGAGAGAAACGGAAGCACTTTACTGCAATGACCATCTAGCCAGTGAATGATGTGTTGCACTTCTAGGTAAATGGCATGTCTGGTATGATGGGGTGATATGTGTGCATAGAACAAAATGGATGAACTTGATTGGCACAGTAGATAAGAGCTATAGATTCCATAATGCATTATACATCTATATATATAGTTGGAAATATCTTATTGCATGGGAAGATTTTTCATTTAAAAAAAGTGTTGCTGTGTGTTTATAAATGCAAATATTATGTTGATAGTATTTGTGCAGGATGCCTTGCTCTTAAAAGTATAATACCATAAGAGGATAACACCCAAATGTGGAGCAACAACAGCACCAACAGTTGTAACTTGTGAACAGTGATCAAACAGTCTCCAAGGTGATTTACATTTTTGATTTATGTTCAACATAATCAATAATTGGTCTACAGCCTAGTTTTCTTTTTACCAATATACACCCAAAAACACGGTTGCCTAATGTTTCAAATATAACTGAATCCCTGATTTATAAAATTGGAAAATATTCTTCTTTTGCTGGATTGAAAATAAATAATACAAGTATGGGATATTTTGGGTGGGCATTCCTTGTTAATGCTAAAATGACTATTTAACAATTGTATGATACCTAGTTGGAAAGCTTAGTCTTTTTAATAAAGATCTCACCGCTGAATCCTCACATAAATCCTGAACAGGGTGGACACATATTGTACTGTAGATTACGCTCTTTCAGTCAGTCAATATTATAAATCCCTGCACTTGTTATTGTAACACCTCAACAGAGCGTTATCTGGAGGGTGCAGGGATCACCTAGGAGAAAACTCAATTTCCTGCTCATTTGTACGACAATCCTCATCATTATCTTACTTATCAGGAGCGCCTGACAGACAAGCTATCATACGTTTCTCCATGACAACTTTAGTGTTCCCCAATGTGTTGGTAATATGTTGTGTGAGTGACTGCTACAGTTCAAGAATATAGCAGTTTAGTTGCTAAACAATTCTTATGACAGGTCAAAAGCGTTGTATCTGTCACAGCTCATGTTACAAAGCATAGCGTACATTGAGCTTTGTGATAATGTTCTTACTGGAAGCAGATGTCAAGTATTGTTGTGGTAATCTGCTCAGCCAATCCCTGGAGACCTGAACCACAGAGGACTACAGTACCACGGTACCTACAGTATATGTCAGACTGTGTTAGAGGAAGAGCGGTACTATGAGGTGTAGAGGTACTGCAATTGTTTTCTCAATGACATTATGTTTAAGTCAAAAATTAATGAATAAATATACAGTTGCAAAATCACCCTAATTAAAATACAGAAATGTCATCAACACATCATTAACATTTCTGCAGGGAAAAAATAGACATGACTGTAATTGATACGAGTACCACCTGCCTCCCACGAAACGCTGCTGAATGAGGCAGGTGGTTCGCAGAGAGGCACTCGGTTTCTCCACAACAAACACTATGTTTATGATGATTTAGCGATTTAGGAATCTAACTAATGCAGATCAAAGGCTGGGATGTGGATTTTGCTGCATGGGTGGTTTGAAAAGTCTGAATGTGTGTGCTTTGCAGTAACTCTGGGTTGCCATAAGAACACATTGTAACTGCTGTGAATGCAAACTGAGTAGATGTGGTCCTCAACTAATGAGCAAGCCACCATTGAAACCAAAGGGGTGGGTATTAAGTGATCAAAAGTGTAGAGTATGCTGTTAAAGGATTTAAAAAATAATGTCATTCACTGTTTTTAAATTGAAGTATTATTTGAACATAGAGCAAACATTGGCTACTCTGGAAATAATCCACTTCATGACTTGTAAAATAGTAATATAATGAAGATGAGGAAACAGGTAAGTACTACGGATTGATATTATCTGCCCATCACTAGAACATGGTTGCCCATTAGTGAAACACTTAATGGTGTTTCCATCACTGCACAGTCCAAACCAAAGTCCTACCCTGACAAGCATATGGTCTCTAAGCCATTATATACGTGTGAAAACAACCAGACCCTAAATATATTAATGCTAACAATGTGAATGTTAAAGGAAGCAGGACCAGTTCTTGGTAATGACTTTAAAAGTAAACAATTCTGCTCCCCCATGTACTCCTGTTCCACCATGAGATGTTCCCTCCACTGCAAACACACACTGGTATAGCTACATTTGGGATTTGCTTTGTGTGGGTCCTGAGTTCAATTACTTTTAGTTACTTAACAAGACTTGATGCTAAGCAGTGTTTACATTCAGATGACCAGTTCTATTTTTAAGGCCATTTTGTTGACCAAACTGGTGATACATTCTGAAATAACACAATTATTTCAATATGCAGGGGTGAGCTGCTTCTTGCTATGAGATAGTACAGAAATACAGAGTTGCATTTAAAATGGAGCTTTCTTGTTCCCCTCAGCTCATGGAATATTCCCAGCATGGGAAATGGTCTACTGTGACAGGCTGAATTTCTAGGCTGGCAAACAGCATTATTCTCATTCCTGGTTCCATTGTCACCTCTCATTGAAATCTGCTGTCACGGAGTGGAGCCGGATGCTAAGCAGGGCTGCCGGCCTCCCTGCATGTGTCTATCTCTGTCTTCACTCATATTGGATGGCCAAAGTGGTGATGTAAGAAATCAGGGGTGGAGGGAAAGAGAAATGGACAGCAAGAGAATAGTTGTTGTTTTGGTCACAATGAGCTACTCAACCACCATGAAGTGAGTAAGAAGAAAACGGGAAAAGACAAACGAAAACTCTCTAGAGCTCATAACTCATTTTGGGCTGGTGTAGATGGACAGGTCTGTTTCGTGTTCCTAATATTCTATATGACAGACTGTCCATTTAAAAGGCTTTCATTGCTGTATCACTTTCAGGGTCGAGGGATGAGTATGCGTTAAACAAATGGTGGGGAAATTGTTTCCATTTCCAGAAACGGTGACTAACGCTAAGTTGACTTGATGTTTTACTAGTGGGCCAATCAAATATTTTAGTACAAAGATGTGATCTCAGTACTTATGATGCAGCAAACTATGGAACATTTAAATCATGCTAGTGTGTCAGTTTTCTCTTTTATTTTATTTTACAAAAGTATGTGTTAGTTTGAAGTTGATTGTAAAACATTCAGATAGTTGAATTAGCCCAGCTGTGATTTGTTACGGTTTAAAAACACTCATGTACATCTGTATGTGCAACAGTGCGTACAATGTCCGATTAAATCAACTGGAAATCTGAGTCTCCAAAGACTGTCATTGGTTGTGTATTTTTTTTAAGACTGCTCCTTCAATAATACAAGTATCCTTCACCAAATGTATTTGATGTATAAATGATGAGTTCTCAAACACGAAAAGCTTCCGAGGAGCATACTTGATGTTGAAACACCAAATGATAGATGGAAAGGTGCGGACCGAGCACAGGGAAGGCAATCAAATGTAAACAAATCCTTAACAGCACTACTGACTTTTATGATTTGACCACAGTAGCATAGCTAAAAACAACACAAAAAGTGAATGTATTCAATCTGCAGTGGAGTCCACAACATATATGTAAAATCAATGGTTTAAAATACTGCAAATGATGTTACCCTAAAACAAAACATAGTCCATCTATCTGAATGCAAGTGTTTATTCTTCTTTCGGACAAAAATGAAACATTTAAACATAAGTCTACCTCCTGTGTGTTTCCTCCTGAACTGTATATTATCCTACTGATTCAACCTTGCCACAAGTCTAAATTGTAATGGAAGACTACAATGTGGGAACACATTGAAGAGGATTTGTGTTGCTTCTAACGTAACAACACTTTCAGTTAATTTAGTGTTATTGGAGATCTCAAACTGCATTGACTGCATTTTTAAGTCATCTCACATTTATGCTTTTTTGCTCAATCCTTGCAGAACCACTTACTCTCAGACAGACTGGCTTGGAAGCATCAGTGATCTGCAATCTTCAGGTCTCTCCTTTGGTTTTCAAAGGAGTTCAAAACCAGGCTTTGGTTGGGCCTCTCAAGTACATACCGAGATAAGCCACTCCACCGTTGTGTGAGCTAGGTCATTGTAAAGCTGCTAGGTGAATTCATCAAGTTCTGAAGTTATGTGCACACTGGTTTTTCTTTTGCTCATAATTCTGATAGTCATGACCACTATGTCTGCTGCTGGAAACATCACAATGCAAACAATGACGATGACATTCCTTTAAACAATATTTCATTTTAGAAAGCTGTCTTTACGTTTGCCTACATGCAATTTCCCACTTTATAAAACGCAATAAACTTGAAATGTGAGCCTCATACAACACCCTATTAACTCCCACGATTAAATGGCAAATGGAATTCCCGCTGAGCATATTAATATGCACCTAAATCAGATTGTCATTCAATTACTTCTAACAGAGAATGGAAAAGTTTCACTACATATCTAAGAAAGGGAATTTCACTGAGTGTGAAATAGATTAATTTTTTTCAAAGGTTGGGATGGTTTGGTGTTGGTGTCGTCTTTGTGACACCAAATTGTTCAAGTGGCTGCATATCAAGGCAGTTATGAAAGTGTCTTATTCAGAGAGCAAAACCAGAGTGCTAAACCATTTCTTAAATTAAAGAGGAGGGGCCATACATGAAAAATCAATGACAGGAAGCCTGTTAGTATGCGCTGGCAAACCAAAGGTAACACTGGTGGAGGTCAGGGGACACAAATTATGACATGTTTCAGTTCCTCTGGAGTTTGTGTCTCATATAATTGGACAACGCCTCGTCAGGTGCTGTAACCCACAAAGGAAAATACTAGGGATGTAACGATATATCGAATATCGCGGTAAATAGATTTTTTTTTAAACCTTTATTTAACCAAATGGTCCCATTGAGATCATCGATCTCTTTTTCAAGGGAGATCTGTCCAACATGGCAACAAGTAGGTTACAACATGAAGATAAAACAACAGATAACACAAAAGGACATTGTATTTACAGGGCTACATGTACATACCTAGAGACATTGACAAGTACCAACAAACAGTATATTTATATCTCGCCCTGTCAATAAGCCTCACCTCCTTGGTAAAAACTGTATTGTTTTTGAAGTGGTGGAGAGACAAGCACAGTTTGACCCACTGCTGTCACCCATGGCCAAAGCATATCTCTCTGTCCCAGCAACATCAGTACCAAGCAAGAGAGTTGTTTCCACAGCAGGGGATATTGTAAACGCCCAAACATCCCAGCTTCTACCTGGAAATGTGGACATGCTCATATTCCTAAAAGATAACCTTGATGATGCCGAGTGAGTGAGTTAGAGTTGAGTTACTTGAAAAACTAAAGTGAAACTTGATGTATTCTATTGCAGGGTGTGATTATTAAATTGTTGACACTTTAAAATACTACTATCCTACTAAAATCATGTACAAATCAGATTTATGATTTAATGAAGAAAAAAAAATTAAAGTAACAAAAAAATAAATACAAATAATTCACACTTTATTTTTCAATATCGCGATAAATATCGTACCGTGGATTTGTTATCGCAATATTATCGTACCGTGAGTTTTTGGTATTGTTACATCCCTAGAAAATACATATAATAAATTCAGCAATAGTACCAGCTAAATAAGATTTTCAACACTACAGTACAGACACTATATTTTAATCTTTGTAGACTATTTTTAAATATTTCAATTGATGTAAATTAATGTTGACGTTGATGCGTAAACTGTAGGCCTAAGACGAACAATTTCCCCATTTACACAGTGTCCCTTGTTTGAGATGTCAAAAATAATCAAAGTACAGGCAAAACTGTTTTAAAATAGAATTAAAACAAGCAGGAAGTGGCTTTCTAATCCATCACCACACTCTACACTGAATAGTTAACCTATTATAATCATTATACCAAACCATATTTGCAATGTGAGATGGATGCTACTTGAATCTATGTTTCTATTTATTAAAATAAAAGATATTAAGGTACCTTGAGAAAAATAACATGATACAAATTTCAATTAACACCCTTCACAAAGTAGATACACATAAAGGTCACAGTGGCACCGAGCTGTAGCCATTAAAACACTCGGTTCAAAAGTCTATATGGCTCTTTGTTTCCATAGAGACTACTTTTCAACTACATTTTGGACTTCCCTAATGAGAAACGTATTTGAAAAATAGCAATGAATTAACAATCTTTTTTTCTGTGTCTCTCTATTTGACATAAATGGTAAACTAATAAGCTGCATTTTAGAATGTGCTCAACATACGGGGAAAAATGGCACCAGGAGGTTCAGTAGGAGAGGTATTACAAATCCTTACTCACCTGGGAAAATCATAAAGGTTGCCAAGCAGACAGGTGACATTCAGAATAATAATTTAGTTCGAACAGGAAGCACTGTATTTAAATAAAAGCTTTCTCACAGTTTCTCAATCATTAATGCCCATTCCTTTTTTGTATCATAAGAAGTCGGGGATTGGTATTTGGATTCAGAGGTAGTTTAAACATTTGTCCGGCTATCATTATAAAAATGTGTAATTTACATCTCTAACATAGTCACAGAGAAATGGAGAGATTATACAGTTACTAAAACTGTGGAAATATCTAAATAAAGCAAATCCAATCCAACAGGCTAGTAAAACATTCAACTAGAAGTACGGACATGATATAATCTTTAAAAATAAATTAAAACAAAAACACATAGTTTAATGGAACAAACACATGTCATGCACTATGATGGATACAAAAATAAATCTGAATATAATTATATCAATTTAAAATAAACAGTAAGAAATACAAAAGCAGATAACATGTAATATTATTATATACTGTACAGTCTGTCAAGAGGGCTGTTCGCTATAGGCTGACGTGTAGTTAGCCCTAATGCTAGCAAGGAACTTCCAACATATTTTACCAAAACTATATTTGTCTCATTATCTCCTCTTTTTTACATTTTTGAAATGCGAAATTAACATTTCTGTTGTGACGTTTTTTTTTAAGAGTGGTTGCTTTATTGCAAACTATCAACTTCAGATTGTAATCTTGAGTTTCAGGCAAACATATCTTTGCAAAAAAGGAACACGTAAGCATGTTGCAGAAGTTATTAAGTGTTTGGATGGAATTACATCTATTCTGCCTCAAGCCTCTGCAGCTGACTTCAGTGAAATGCCCTCCCCGGACTGACATGAGAGGATATCTTCTCAACCCCATGATTCCCTGAGACTCCATTGAAACCAGAAGACAAATGATCACTTCTGTGTTCCAGCCCATCCAGAAAGGCATTTTGTCTACGTAATACAGAGCCAAGTACTGCTATGAGTTTAAATGGGAAATGGGCGCTGCTTTATTATGCTGCAGTGCCTTGGAATGAATGTGGATAATAGATATATTCACAGCGGTATTAATATCCTCAGAGTTCATCTTTTTTTTTTCTCCCTTCATTCTCCATTTTCTCTCTCACAGGCTCCAAAGTACTTTGCCCTTGGCTATGCCTTATACCAAATAGATTTATGAGAACATTTGTGTCATATTTCCTCTTTTTCTGGATTGTGAAGACAGATTGTCAGTGCACCACTGATTGAGTGGAATCACCATACAGACTTAGTTCCCATTGTCAGGCCCCACATATTCATCTCTGGGGGGGGATTTAACAAGGCAAATTGGCCAATGACACTTCTCTCAAGGCTCTGCGGCGGCTATTAAGATGAGGTCAGGGGTATGAAAATAGTGGATTATATGAGTGCATTTCAAACGGTTATGGTCCCAATATCCAATAAAACATTTATGAATAAATCCGAATACAGTATGAATAGTTCATTTGCAAAGCAGTTTCATTATTATTCCCCGAAACCAATATAGAGCAATGACAATAAATAACAAACATATCTGCATTTGCAAATACAATCTTATTATAGACAGAATACAGCATATGTGTTAGTATTGATTGATATTATCATCCTAGAATTATAAAGAGATGTTGTGATGTATAATTCTCGTTTGCTAAGCAGAGGAGGGGAGAGGTTGATGATAAATGCTTTTGCATGGTTATGATCTCATCAGTGGTTCATATGTACAGCTACCATGATGGCACTCCCATAATTACTGCACAACTAGCTCACTTGAGCTTTTGAAATATCCTCTATTGCTGCAACTCCCGTGAGCTATTATCTTTAAATGCAAACTAGAAGATGAAGTGCTGTATTTTGAATCCTAATGTGGAAATAACAGCCTGGTGTCCTGTTTTCTTTCAGGACGACGGGCAACACAAACCATTTTTAATTCATCTGAAAGAAGCTCATTCTTTATGAGAGTTTGAGTTTAAAACTGAAGCTAAGTATTTGATATATTTAAGTGCAGTCTCTTATAAAAAAGAAAATAAGAATACATTATTCATATTAAAATAAATGTTGACTGAAGCAGCGAAAACAGTGGGAAAATAAGCAATAGGAATACGGTGCAAACACTATTCTCTCTCAATCATATGGAGCTATCATGTGTATGTATATAGAGTGGGAATCTTCTTATGTTTATCAATCTGATATCTCACTGATGTTTGGTACATCAGTTTTTAACCTAAGCATGTTTATGGATAAATCAAAATAGTAAATAAATAAATAATACAACAGATGCAATGGATCAGGGCTCACTAATAAAATACTAGGATTGCGCAATTTCAGTTACTAAATACTGAATTGCAACAAATGCTTTCCCCTGCCACTATAATAATCACTACAGTTCAATTACAGAATATCTTTACAAACTCCAGTTGGCCGCTGTGAGGGTGTACACGCCGGGTGGGACCAGTTATTAAGAAGAAAGGGGATGAGATAATTTTTTTTTAAATTGAATTAACTTTCTTTGAGGAGGCCAGAGTCCTCCTTCAAATCCTTCATCCCGCAGAGTGATTTATCAGAAGAGATCAAAGATGACATGGTGGCAGGAGTGGCTACGATCCTCCGCTCAGACAGAGATGGAGCTCACAGTGAGATTTGGTTGTAGTTTGGATACAAAGCCAGAAACAAAAGCAGGACTGGTCTCAAAAAGGAAGGTTGAATATGATGGAGGATCTTTCAGGCAACAACCCTGATGTCTTTAACACCTCATTACATTACCCTACACCTCGTTCATCTGAAAAGCACTTTGTCCAAAAGACAGTACAGTACACTAGATCCAGCATACTTTGATTTTCCTTACATTCTTCTTTTTTTTTGCAATCATTTTTTTGCAGAAAGCCTAAACATTGAGCAAAACAAAAATGTGTTGAGTGCATGCACAATAGTGTACATGTCTATCTATGTACATGTTGGTTGTAAGAACACTGCCAAAGTTCAGTGATTTGCAACTTTATTTATCTGAATAAGAGAGTACAAATATTTTGTGTTCAATAAAACCATGTTTCCAGTACGGTATTGAAACATGAGTGTTGCCTATTTCTAGGAAAACACATGGCTGCCCAGGCCTTCTTACACAATCATGTGAATGTTAATCATAATTGACCTAATACAGTTACGGCCCGTCTACACAGCGGTGTGCGTTGAAGCTTGCCGGCGGGCGTGTCTGAAACTCGACCAACAACCAATCACATGAATCTCCCGCCCCTGACACACAAGCAGCGGTTTGATTGGCTAGAGCTTGTACTGGCATATGATTCGATTGGCTGACGCTTCTGCCGAGGCTTCAAAAGTTGAACATTGCTCAACTTTTGCAGCGCGGCACGACAGCAAAGCTCAGCGTCGCTTCCCACAATGCAGTTCGGAGAAAAGTGACGTCACCCCGTTCAAAGTGAATGGTGAAGCTTTCAACGCACGCCGCTGTGTAGACGGGCCGTTAGGCTTTGATAATAGTTGAATCCTAGGAGGAGTAACTTCTCCTATGGGGACATCTCTATGTGCTGGACATAGTCTTAGTTAATGCTAACTTCTAGGTGCCATTAGGACACTCGCTTCCTCCTCTGATCCCAGGCCAATATATGTTTTGGGTAACTCTTAACATGTACAGTATGTGAGGTGTTCTTATTTTTTAAATGTTTATGGGTTGACTTTGTTGTCATAACACCTGGTACAACTTGCTTTGACAATACTGTGTTTTGATATGGTCCAATAAAGCTCATTTGAATTTGAATAAGATTAAGATGATAGTCAATTAATTTCAGTGGTAGTTATCATCATATCAGCTAGAGAGTATTGGTTCATTCATTATAATTATAACACCTCAGTTGAATGTATTGTGATTGATATAAACAGATACATAGCAGTGTGTATATATTTGCAGTAAGAGTTTCAAAATCCTTTGATTTTCAGCTGTAGCGATTATCGCTAAATGCTCTCATAGAACAACATTATATAATCAATGATGCAATTAACAATAATGATCAGTCACCCGTCATTTAAATATGTATAGGCCTTCTATATAATGGAAATAACATTTGAATGAATGTAGGAAAAAGATAACGCATCATTTTAAATGACTGAATACAAAGTGTGTCCAGATAATAGCAAGGTGGAAATCCAATTTGTGAGAAACTGGATGACTGGCACTGGTTGAGTAAAACTCTGAAGCAGCCAATCAAGGCAGGGGAATTATGCTTTCCTCGGGAAATTATACTTGGCTGATTGCACTTATCAATGAGGTGCATTGATTGTACAACCTCCAATCATTGTAGATGGCCGTTTGATTAAATTTGAATCCCAACATCATTACCAGAACCCCCATAAGCCTCGGGCGAACAACACTCAGAAATCACATGCAGACCAGAGTCTTAACACAGTGCTTTTCACCTAAGATTTGTTTCCCCTTTAAGCACAGTGATAAAGGCCTTTTACACGTTTACTTCATTCATAAAAAATGCACTTAATGTGTACTTTATATATGTGTATTGTGAAATGGTTCACTGTATGTCTTGATTATGATATGTTAAGTTAAGGAGACACATGTTGAATACAACTTCAACAAACACCGTCATCGGAGGAGACCTTTCATACTTGAGTCGTTTTTAACATCATGTTCTTGAGTGTGCGGTGTATTAAGCTGAAAAGGGCGCTTTGTTTAATGTGCTTTGGGTAGTTTACTTAAGCTTGTAAAGGATCTGAAGATAGTGGTAAATAATTCAAAGATGATCTACTGTTTTAACAGGCAGTAAAAGCTTTTCAAGGACATGGAGTGCGGTAGTACATGGCCTCTGGTCACAATGTTCCTTTGTGCCTCAAAGAACTGGAGAGCTTATGAAAAAGATTTTAAGAGGCCCGTCAGCACAGGTTCCAGCTTTTCCATTCATCTGGCTTGAATATACTAAGGACACTGTAATATATACGGAATAAAACAGCACATTTTATTTCTAAAATGGCAAAAAAATATATATGTATTTGTGGTACAAAAGAGAAATACGCTTTTTAATATTTCTTACATAACATGTATGGCAGTAATTACCACTTAGGCGTGTCACAGGTCTACTAATGAAACAAAAGAGGCATGATGTGATCACTCTAAACTGTTTTTTTGTTGTTGTTTTTTTTATCCCTAGCCCTTAAATAGTTCAGTCAATAAACTAGCGTCTTCTTGAATAATGAATTTCCATCAAATGACAAAGTTGATATCACTCAAATTGTGTGCATACAGTAAAGACATCTAAACATATACAGAGCATGAAGACTATGCAGTCCATTTACACAATGGCTGGCAGCTTCAGTCAAGTGCATAATTAGTTGAATTAGATTAAATAACCAATTAACAGACTAACAAAGTAAATAAGCCTTCAGGGATTCCACCAAATGCTTGAGAATAGAATTAGATTGGAATTAGTTTTTCGACAGGCTGAATGACAGTGTGGTCAGAAAAACAACTCTATTTCTGTCACCAAGAGAGTTCTAGCTGTTGAGGGATGACATAGGGAGGTAAAGGGAGAAAACGGGCTGAACTAAAATGAGATCAATGAATAACATGGTTGTATTAATGGATATATGTTGGTAGATGCATAGCCCACTGTAAAGACCGCCTTACCCAGATTGTAATCAATCTTGCATGCTGTGAGTACTTTTATAATGTACATGTGAGTACTATGACATATATTGTTTTCAAATTACAAAGACATACCTTTGCTGGCACTCTCCACATGCTCCAGTTCATCTGGAAACCTCAAAATCTCTTGGTGAGCCTCTTCACACTTCTCAACGAGGAAATGAAGTAGAGTCGTATTCTGACTGATGGATTTAGTGTCTCGGAGCTAAAGAGAAAAGCATGAGAAGAAAAAAAGGAAATCAGTCAACCCATAATGTTATACTCATTTACTTGGAAAACGTCCTTCCCAAATGAACTCCATTGACTATTGATTAAGGTTAGTTGTCCCAAAGAGTAGAACGAAGCGGTATGCAAACAGTGTTATCCCAACAGCTATTGCACTAATTAACACATTATAGGAGTGTCACACAGATGCCTATTTTTATGTATTATTTATTTTATTATGAATTTTGAATGTTCATGTTTGTACTAATGTTTTCCTTCTTGAAATGTTTCTGAAATATTTTGAGATTTGGTTGGGCAGGGTATACTTGTACTTTTTACTAGTCCTTTTATTAGAGATGAGTCTGTTGTTTGTGTTTGTTTTTAGTGTCAGGATGGATCTCTTGTCTTTTTCTCTGCAAACAAAATCTACCTACATGTACAAATAGATAACCTGAACCTGAACGTGCATTTAATAATATTAATATACTAATACATTATATTTATATAGCGCTTTTCTGGAACTCAAAGACGCTTTACAGTATGAGGGAGGGTAGACAAACAAACAAAAACAACAACAAAAATAAATAAATAAACTAAATAAAATAAATAAATAAACATAAAAGGCAGTCAAGAGGAAGTGTATATGTAAGGGATAATATGTAGCAAGGCAGTCATTATGGGGAAAAGAACACCCAACAGGCAGATCAGGATCCCGACGGTGCGTAGCTTCGCGTTGGGCCGAACCACGCCCCTTAGCTGTGATATACTGAGCATATAACACGGCCTGTCGTGAGCTATTGCTTAAATATGATCTTACCAACCAATGTTAGTGTGGATCATCTATATGTGTGTGTGTGTGTGTGTGTGTGTGTGTGTGTGTGTGTGTGTGTGTGTGTGTGTGTGTGTGTGTGTGTGTGTGTGTGTGTGTGTGTGTGTGTGTGTGTGTGTGTGTGTGTGTGTGTACGTTCAAACACAAAAGCCTCCAGACTCCACATCAATGCATAGAAAACTTTTTCAGTATTCATTCCCCACCGTGATTGCCATGCTGTTCGAATGGCATGCTGGGAAAACTAATTAGCACAACCCACCCCTGTGTACTCCTACTGATATTATCAGTGCTGTAAACATCCTGCAGTTGGACATGCCCACATATGTTCACATGCAAACACGTGTGTACAGAAGAACACACAGTTAAGCAATAGTGAATTTAAACGATTACAGGCAGACAGTGGCACACTGTCACACACCAACAGAAACACACACACACACACACACACACACACACACACACACACACACACACACACACACACACACACACACACACACACTTTCATTAGTTGAGGATCAATCATGTGCTCACGTTGGGTAATCACAATTTAATTTCATGGATTTCAAATTTTAATTTGTTTATTGTTATACCCCAAACTGTCGTTACCAGGCAAAAAGGTGCATCTCTGGTATAATAATTCCATCTGCTATCTAATATTAGTTATATGTAATAAAGAGAGGGTAAGATGGGAGTGGTAACACTTATTATGTAATAAGATGTTATTTGTAAGATATTAAGAAACATTTGATTAATTAAGTATAAATAATGTGGAATAGTCAGTGCAGTGTTTTGATTATCACTACATATTGTCTGTAGTTTAACAAAAAATAAAGTGTTATAGTGGTATATTTAGCCTTATTTAATTGTGTGCTTGGTGTTGGATTTGACTGATTCTAAGTCTGAGGGTGAGTTTGGGCACAGGTAATAAGATCCGATGAATCTGGAAGCATATTAGCTTTGTGAAGTGAATATCATTGACATAATAAGAAAGGACCAAGTCCACACGCAATTTAGGTGTACAGTACATCTGTACATTCTTGTCACATATTGTCAACTTAATTGAATCAAAAGTAAATATAAGTTGTCATAAACACTGTTACGCTCAACTGACGGATGCCATAAAATACAGCGGAAGGTTGAAAAAAGAAAATGGACAGGTGAAGCAGCTGTGCCACAAGTCGTTTTTAATGGACTTGGCTTTAACATTACGGCTCATAGGCAAGGGTGTCTAGTTGTGTTAAGTATCTGTTACATCGCCTCGTCTCTCAAAGCAAGAGAGAGAAGAAGTTGTTGATGTACACACATAAAACTAGAAAGTTAAATAAGTAGTTTAAGCCTTTGTTTTATTGTATGACCAGCAACACATTGCATTGTCTCTCCCTTGGGTATGGACATTGGCTTAATGAGGGTAAATATTGATATATATATTTAAATGAAAATGTGATATTCACTGTCAGATTCCTTCACATATTTTTTCTAGCGTTGTGCCCTTTACAACCTTTTGTTTATTTTGAGTTGAAGACATACATCATGATATGGATTCCTGTAACAGGTTAGATCAATAACCAAAAGACTAGTTATTATGACAGTAGTACGTGAACTGTATTTGTAGTTTGTTGAGCTATAACTAATGCTGTTGGTAGTGGTTCCACATTATGTTAAGGGTCAATTTAAGCTCAGGATGAATCCCACATAAAGCCCAAGGTGCTGATGTTTCATTCATACACTTTTACATCAGGAGTTTTATTCCATGCAGCTTAAAGGTATCGTGAGAACTGTGCCAAGGGTTGTGGATAATCTGTGCACAGTTTGTAGTGAGCTGGTCTGTCAAAGGGCCATTTTCAATTCTAGTCCATCCTTTGGCCAATTTAAGTCTGTGTTGAATGCCAAAAGTTCAAAAGTCTTTATCATCAGAGCTATGGAATGCTAGATACTAGTTTTACCTCGGAAAATAACTTTGGAACTACTTTTTTTTTAAAAACATGTTGTACACTAACTGCTTTCAATGTGTATCATCCCATTAAGCATTAATGGTGGAACAAGATGAAGTGTTTATAAATGCTACTACTCCAAACAATTCTGTTCATTTGAAATTGATGGAATAATGCTGCTTCATTACACTGTAGCTGGAAGCAAATTCTAAACAGTGATATCATTCAATCTCTCACTACATAAATTGCCTTGAGGTAGCATTATTTCAAATCCCTGACTGGTTAGTAATATACAATCCAATATATTCAGCATTTAGAGTGGCAAGGTTGTTTACAAGCAAACACAATCCCCCTTATATATCCAGATCATAAATAAATAAATAACACAATAATTAACTAATAACAGAAGAAGCAGCAATCGGAACAAAGAAGCTTCACCCTAACAGAAGGATTGTCGGCTCTTGATTGCTCAATTTAACTTCTGCAGATGGAGCTGCAGCACAGGGCATCACATTTTATACCAGCTCTTATAGCAGTTATATATGATAATATGTAGAAGAAGAACAATAATGAAAAGTACTATAAACAGAGACACATAGAGAACGAGTTGTGTGAATATAAGAACAAAGTAACTTCAATGTGTACATGGGTCTGGAATTGTATAATCACTTTAACTTTTTTTAAATACTATATTTCAAGAGCAGGACACAAGGTCAGACTGTTGCTGGGTATAGGACTCTCTTTTAACCAAGTGTCTAACAGGTAGCCTGTTCTGTTTAACTTCATCTGAACACAAATGGTTGCCATGTGGTCATTAATTATTAAGCCCAGCCTGTTACTGGGATTTATTCAGTGGGATAAAACCCAAGAGGAAAAAAACATATTTCATTGTTTTTGAGTCACACAGCAGATGGTTTTATCCAGTTACTCAATATGTTTCATAAGATAATCTCTGTTTTACACTGTACTTTTCTTACAATATGGATATTCCTTGGAGAAATATAGGTAAAACTGTTCCTATCATTACATTTGCTTACATGTCATTGACACTTAACGCTAGTGACATGTATTCCACCACAGTCCTTCTAAAGCCACAGCGGATGTTTGCAATATGCATGTGACCAGGCGGGCTCCCAGGAGACGAGGGTGTCCTTGGCCGGACGTGGGGCTGCGGTGAAGGGTTGAAGGTGGGTCAGCGTATGCCCTTCCTCATACTACTCATTCCCATCATCAACCTCATCCTCCCTGATGAGCCCATTAGGTACCCTAGACCTGCCACCCTGGGGGCCATTTACTGGATTGACTAAAGTGAGAAAGCAGACTTTTTTCTTGTCCCTCTATAATGGCCCAATCAGCCCCCTGAGGCATTGCCACGCTCTACACTGACACTCCACACTGATTCAGTCCGCCTGCAGAAATACGGAAGGCACACTGGATTCACCGTACTAAAACCCTTTTCACACCTGCAAAGATGACTGGCTTCAAAAGTGCATGTAAGGCGGTAGGTAGCTTTATGTCATTCCCACGTTGGTCTCACATATGGAAAGACTCCCATGTTGAGTGTTCACACATGACTGATCCATTTGACATGATGGCTTTTTCTTCTCATGACATTTGTAGGACTGCTACAGAACCGCAGAGTTGAGAATAATTTCACACAGGCTGCATTTTTATATTTTTCTTGGTAATTGCTCCGCCCTTCTTAATCGCTAATTTTAGGAAAAGCTGGGAGAAAGTATGCCCCCCCCCCCACCTTCATCGCCCTCACAAGGTTTTTCCAAGCACTCTACAAGCTGCCCAATACATCTTCTTATTAGTTTTATCATCAATTAGATAAGACACTGAAAACGGTTGCCTAAACTACAAAGCACCCGAGTGTGAAAGCTACTTTAAAGGGAGAAGATAGAAAGCACTTTTTTGGCTCTCAATTAAATTTAATGACATGCTTTTGATTTTGTAAATGTTTTGCTGGAACTTTATCTTTTCAAGCAGTTGGCATTGAATAAAGTTAAACATTATGAGGATGCATTTGAACAATAAGCATTTGCCAAGTTTTAGATTGTGTATGGAGATGTATGGGGAGTATGTCCTCAAGGTGTGTGTAAACATGTTTGCTAATAGAGTGTGCGTGTGCTCTGTGTTGCTGTGTGACCATGGCTGCCAGTCCTCTCTTTCACACCGTTGGCATGCTGTGATTTTTTTTTACCTGGCAGTGGACACAGATATTAGCACTCTCTGGCAAGTTCCACTGTGCTCTACATGTTTTGATATGTGTCGTATTGAAACATTGTTTTTAATTAATAGGTACTGTAGATTTGAGAAGACCACATTCCTTCAAGGTACTTTAAGGAATGCTTGAAAAAGGCTCAACTGATGACTTCTTTTTACACCCAGAAGACCTTTTATCTTGCAGCAAATGGATCTTTTGAAAGTGTCTCTTTCATATGAGAGTAGCATTTGATTAAGGCTAAACGAGTCTGACTGAGAATGATAAGTATGCACTTCAATGTTCATAACATAAGACAGTTTAATGACTGAAACCAATCTCAATCCATACACTGTTACATAACACTTTTCAGTCAGATGATTATTCTATGTCTTTAGAAATCATTAAAGAACCTTGATACTCCAATAATACTTACTGACGAAGAATGTTGTTTCTTTCTCTCTATCAAGTGCTTTGCTTTGCACGTATGTGTTACTTCATGCACCTGCAACCCTGTGGGACTTTTGTCCAGATAACACGCATACGTGTTTTGCAACACTTATTCTCTGAGGCTTCCCTGTGATCTACTGAGGCTTAGATTGAGCCAAATTATTTGTTTTGCTTTGGAAACATTTTAATAAATGTAAATGTATTCATAAAGAAATAGATGCATTTACATACATGTTTGCGTTGCTCCTTTTATGTCAATGTCAGTTCATTGTTCACATCGCGGTGTGTGTCTGTGTGGTGTGTTACCTTGCAAAGGAAGTTGATGTTGAAACCAAACGTCTGGGCATTCCTTGAGCCGGCATTCATGTAATTGCCGACCAGCAACACCAACTCCAGGAGTTTGCTTAGGCCTTCACTCTTCTTCACCTCCTCACAGGCAAATGTCACATTCATGATGTCCGGCCGGATGTTGTTCACCTGCTCCTCAAACGTCAGCTTGAATATAATGCCGTTAAGACGTGGTCGTAGCAGTTTTACTCCACTCATCTGAGGGTAAGAAACAAAAAACAATGTAGGAGTACTTTAGCTTGTACATAATAAAAAAAACAAGGCATTGGTACAGTTGTGCAGTTTTCAGGGTAATCGTTAAGAGCCGATTTTCATCTTGTTGGCAACTCCACATTCTGGAAGCCACTTGTTTGTTTTTTAGTCATTTTGTGCACTTGTGTTTGCAAGCCGTCCCTCAACATGTCTACAGGGAGAGCGACCCTGAATTGCCACCTGCAACCACTGGTACCAAGTTTAAAAATGAACACATTTGTTCTCTGTAGGGCAGGGGCGATACACATATTACTGTAGTACTTGCAGAAACTTGCACATTATTTTTGAGAGAAAAACAATGTCCCCATACAAAACGGACATGAGGTGAACGTTAGTATAACAAATGCTATGGGCCATCCCTCTTAACGTACTTTATGTAAGCTCACCAGGAAGATGCACATGATAGACCAATAAAGCACATCTCTATATGAGTAAATCATGTGATTATTCAAGCATGAATTTGGTTGAATCCTGACTATCTTAGAGTTATCCGAAAATGATTTTAGAATCCAAGTTCTAACAGCACTAGAACTTGGTTGGTTGTATAATGACATACAATGAATCATTTAAAGTCACACTACTTTAGTGTTGTTACTGATTTGATCATCAACTACCCTCGTCAGCCAATCAGATTAACCTCTCTTCTGTCTCCCTCGTGACTTTCTGATTGATAAAGGAATTTACTCTTAAAAGGATCTGTTGTAAATAATATAACAGCCTCAATCAATAATTGTTGGCTTGGGAGTAGAATCACTGAAGTCAGAATACATGAGAGGAAATATAGTTATGAAAATGGGAACAAATTAAAACAAATTGGGTTTTGGCTATAAGATAAGTCGAAAAGCAGCACCAACAGACACAATATTCAGATTGCTGCTTAATCCAATGCTTCAAGGCAACCTTCAGATCCTGCCCATAATGTTTCATTACTGCTCAAATGTATTCATGTGCATGGGGGAGTTGTCTATCAAACAACACCCCCACTCTCCCAACAACAACAAACACAATCATCTCACATCCTCGCACAAATGAATGTGCGTTCACACACAAACACACACATAAGCACACACACACTCATCCCCACTCCCTCACTTGATTTGTATACAATAAGGAGAAATCACAATGGAAGTGAGCACATTGGTGACAGCTCTGTCAGAGGAAAGCTTGAACATGGCTTATTTCCCAGGGGAACTAAATAGCTCAGCATTGAGGAGCTCTTCATCAGTGGGCCGGTATATGATCACAAAATGGGTGTGATCACAAGGGGGAACTGCCACCCCTGCTTCATTACATCTCCTAAAAGACATAGGCAGAAAAAAGAATTTGACAACTAAAAAGAATAGCTCATGAGATGGAGCACATCTTCGACCTTTTTGTCTAAATTGAACACATATTTTGTAAAAGTGTGGAATGTATTTATATGATCTTGTTGTAAAGTTGAGTTAAAAGATAACACTTTATTGTCCAGTTGCTTAAAGTGCTGGCTATTCACTTGGTTGAATGGATGGCAAGAGCAGTTAATTAAAAACGAATTACAGCTGTAACTAAGAGGAAAGGTCAGAACAGCTTGAAAAGCTTGATGAGGTACTTCCCTTCTTTAAAAACTGATTTACAGAACACCTATTTTCAGTCACTCTTTGTGTTAGGTAAAGTTACACAGGTGTCTGAAAAAGGTTCATGCAACAAACATCCCACATTTTAACCGTCTTACATAATCAAGGAAAACATGTTAAATATGTCAGTAGATTAGGTACAATTCCAGATTGGACCTTAAATGCTTACCTGCTTAATCTGAGCTGTAATTGCATGCTAATCATTAAGAGTTGTCTGAAAAACATTACTTTCTGAAGGCTATATTGTAAGTTTAGTTTGTTACCAAGAGCATTATTTATTCTTAGCCTGCAAAAGATAAAACGCTGGCTGGTCATTGTATATTGATTAGAGGATGGGGATACATCACTAAGTGGGTCGAGTGCAGCTCCATGCTTTTCAAATAACTTTTTTTACAGACAGGATTCATAGCCTTAGGGTTTGATTTTATCTCGAGACAACATTGACAGTTGATGTCAAAAATATGAGTTCTTGCTGCTAAATCCTAATCAAGAACGATTGAAATTTTCTTGGCGAGTCAAAATCGCAATTTTGTTGAGTGTCTCTGTCATTTGGAAGTTGTGTTATTAAATATGCCCCTTATATGTTTAAATGTTGAAAGTCTCTGAAATCGCTGTCTAAACTCAGCAGGCCCCTCAAAGATAATGTGTGGAACAGCACTGGGAGGACACATTTGGGAGTCTGTAAGAGGTATTGAGGGACAAAGAGATTGGGCATACAAATAAAAGAAAATTGAATTTCTCAACTGTGCATGTTTGCAAGTGTTTGACTATAGCAGACTGGGAGAATGACTGTGTGTATACTGTGTGTTTTCTTGAGGCGATCCAGTAGTCACCAGGAAATTATACTCACCACAATGCCAAACTGCTCCGACTCCACTAGCTCTTCATATTCACCCTTTAGTTCCGCCAGCGCATTCAGCTCTTTCTGCTCCGGCAGGTTCTTTATCAGGTTCTACAAATGGAAGAGCACACACACACACACACACACACACACACACACACACACACACACACACACACACACACACAGAGGAAGCTAGAGTTAATGCAAATTTCATTTTCTGTTTATGTCAGGATAAAATCACCTCACATACAAGGATGACAGGGTAACTCACACAGTAGGAGAGAGGAGCCTATACATGCAAAGCTGCTGAGTTTGTTCCTATTCAACTTACCCGGCTAGTTCACATTTAGAAAAATAACTTTTTATTAACATATTATTTTTTTCACAACAGGCGGTACAGAACGGCAAATAAGGTGCTAATGAAGACAAATAAAAGATGAACATACGAAGCTAACAGGGAAGTGCCAGATAGTGCAGTTCCCTTAATGGACACGTGAGACAACGAAAAACAAGCTTTAAGGTCGGCTGACCAGCTGCTGCTGATAGTGCCGAAGACCAGGCTCTAAACCCGAGGGCACTGAGTCTTCACAGCAGCTGGCCCTAGGCTCTGGAACACTCTGCCCCTCCACGTGAGGTCGGCACAGACACTAGGGGTTTTGAAATCCACACTTAAAACTCACTTCTTCTCTCTGGCCTTCTAGTCTGAGCCTGTGTGATTTTTTATTTTTGCTGTTGTATTTGTTGTAAAGTGTTTCTATTGTATGTACAGCACTTTGGCTCGACCAAAAATCGTTTTAAAAATGTGCAAATAAAACTTGATTTGATTTGAACAAGCACTAACATTTAACAAAATTAAGAATTGAAATGAACATGTTTATAGCTTTTCTCCTTAGAGTATAGACATATTTTAGATTGTTGCTTTTAATGCTTTCACATTGTCTATTGTTTTTACTTGTTTTATGGTGTGTGTGTGTGTGTGTGTGTGTGTGTGTGTGTGTGTGTGTGTGTGTGTGTGTGTGTGTGTGTGTGTGTGTGTGTGTGTGAGTGTGTGTGTGTGTGTGAGCTGTGTGTTTTTGTGTATGTTTTGTTTGTTTATTTGACTGTACAGCACTTCGGTCTGGAGGTTTTAAAGTGCTTTATAAATAAAGCTGTATTGTATGTTGTAAAAAAAAAACTGATTGGGACTTCATTGCAAATGTATGCGCTTATGGAACATTGTTAGGGGTGAATTATTGTATAACTCACATGTCTAAATGATATCAAGGCTAAGAATTATCCATACTTTGGATGTGTCTGATTTAAGTAAGAGGTGGGCGCAATCACAGGTTGCTAGCCGCTAGTTGCCTGCTCTGAACATCTGAACAACATACTGAATTATGTAATAACATGAGCACGGTGGTGTCTGCACAGCAATGTTGCCTACTTTCAATGCAGCCCACTTTAAAGCTTAAACATTGCCCTTTAGAAACCAATGAATGATGTCTATAATAATATGACCGTATTGAATAAAGTCTACAAACAGTGAACATTCAACTTGTGTGGGTGGTCAAGTTCTTACATTCAGGACTTATCATCCATGTGTAAATGAATACGGATTATTTATGGAACTTCCTTTGGGTTCTGATACTTTCAACATGTCTCCCCCCATTTTCTATCTTTATTACAGAACATTTCAGAATGCATAAAGGTTTGCTGATGGTCCGATAGGAGGATAAGTAGATAAGGTCACATAATCACTGCTCACTGTTGGCTTTTTACTGTGACAGTGGTGGCCCTTAGCCAATTACAGAACATGTCAGGGACCTTCAGATGAGTGACCTTCTACTGCATAATCCACATCACCTTGCAATTGTCTTAAAAGTACATCGAGCAATTTAATTTGCTACTTTAATGTTACATTTCCCCTGCAGAAGTAGGGAAAAAGTGCAGCTAGTGGTGAGGTTGAAGATTAAGATGGAGATGAGGAACATAATGGGAGGGGCTGTGTTTTCTGTAAATGTTAATTGTTTGTGTGAAGGTCAGCCAAGTTAATAAAATTGACCACCGCAACTTTTCCCTCCTTTTCGAGTAGAAGAGGAAGAGGTGCCCTTTTCCCGGTCTTCACAAAGCCTCCCTCCTCATTAGCTCCATACATGTAGTCAGCGGGAGCAGATTTGTGCGAGGTCACGTGACCAGATGGGAGCCGAGACAGGAAAAAATAGAGAGTAGCCGCTGCTGCTGGGCCACGGGCCTGGCTGACCACTCTTAGACCTCGGCACCACGGCCAGTGTCCACTGCCCACTAATGATGACATCTCTGTCCGCCCCTCAGGGAATGAAGCAATAAAAAGTAAGCCATAATGCAGGCCTGGCATTCCTGTTTGGGAGGGAGCCATTATATCAAATGTTGCTTGCTTTTGTTGAAGCTCCAATTAGGGCCTGCAGCAAGCAATGGTGCAATGGTAATGAAGGCTTTTGATCATATCAGCAGAAGCAGAAATGTTTTTTTTAGAATATAGAAAAATAAAAAACACATTTGTGTAATTACATTTGAAAGGCTGGATTTATGTTGGAGTTAAATGATGACCATGCACATCTTCTTTTTCTTTTGTGTCCCCTTTTGGTTGAGAGCAATGGATATATTATATTCAGCAAAAAGCTAAAATTGCTAATTATTCACTCACGACCTTTTGAGAACAACACTCTTCCTCAGGCCATTTCATATACCTGGAGATGTTTTTCTTGGAGAAAATGGAAAAGAGAAATAACACAATTCTAAAACTGGGAGGTTTATTATTACTTTTTAGATTTTGGTCAAGGTTAAAAGTTTACCGAAAAGCAATTAAAGATGTTCCTGAAAACATTAACCTTTAGAAATACACAGATTTGAATTTAGTCAATAATCAGATGGAATTGAATGAAAGTTTCACAATTAAAGTCTAAGTGAACAAATAAAGATATGTTAGTCTATAGACGAGTGTTCATGTGTAATAGTAAGATGTTTATTTTCTAACTCAGGGACATCAACAGCTGGATTAATAACACAGTTATCCTTGAGAATGTACCATTGGTTCTGAATTAAACATTATCAACACAGCAGAAAAACAATAGTTAGTTAATACTGCGGCAAATCCGATTAACACTATTGTTATGTTCTGATGTTGTGCAAAATTCAAAAGTAAGGGTCATATTGTTACCCTTACAGTAAGCCTTGCAGTGCCTCTCTGTTTCAGTTGAGTCTGGTATGGCACAGTATAGAAATAAAGGAAATAGTGTCCTTGGCAGAGTCTTGGGAATGCATTGGAGCACATTTCTAATATTGTATTGTCCTTCTTAAGTGAAGCTCGTCAGTCATTTGTCAGCATGCAAAAGCTATAACGACACATCCAAACATACATACGCACAGCGCTAATGTCATTCATTGGATTTGCCATTTCAAAGTCGATTTATACATTAAGAATGCATTCAAAGTTTTGAGAGAGGTCCATTTAAAAAACTGCTACAGCTCAATACATCTGAAACAAAAGACTACGTAATAGAAACTGCAACGCAACCACCATGGGTTTGTCAATTAATTTGTAAGTCATCTTGTTAATTATTAGAGACCCCATAGAGCACAATTGACACAAAGGCAGCACCATATGTGTGGCAATGTGGGAGACTGGGAGATGAAGCTGGGCCAGACTCCTCACCACAGGCCACCAGACTCACACAGCAGTCTGGAGAGATTACTGGGAGAACACACTACACATTTATTTACAACCTTGGGTTCAGATGAAGGAGCTACATATCAGCATACTCGCCAAGTTACAGCAATCCACCAACAAAGCAAACTACATCAATGAGTGGTTGTTCAAATTAAAACCTCATAAATCCTGCTTCATTATGGAAAATAACAAACAAAGTTTAGGTAGAATGTGTGAAAAAGGGACTATATTAATGAAATGTATGTATTAGGCTGTTAATGTGAGTGGGAATTGATGATCCCACTACCCTGCAGCCATTTGTTAAGGAAACATTGTTGTCAATGTTGAATAATTGAATTTCACATAACTGAAACGGGTAAATGGTACATTATGTTATGTTAACAGAACATGTGACCAACATAGTTATGACTTAGTGTTGACAGAAAATGTGAAACTGAGTATAAATGGATGTATTCTCTCTCGGAGTACTGTCACAGTGCAAAAGCTTTGTAAAGTACTAGTAGCAGTGTAGGTAATATGCATATATGTTTCATGTGCCTTCCCAAAACTGCCTTTTGTACATTCTGGGAGTCATCATTAAAATATGAATTCAACTGTCAATCAATTGCCCGCTCAGTAGACGGATCAGAATCAATTAATCTGTGTCAGGGACAGCAGTAGTGCAATAACACTCAAACTAGCGCTATTCATTTGAATCAAAGTCTAAATAAGTGACGCAATCAGAGCCTGCCTGTCAACGTGTGTTACATTGAATTGAAAGAATAACCCTACTATTATTGTGCATTTAATTGTTTTAGTTTTTTACCCTATTCTGAAAAAAGATTATAATATTATTGAACAGATTAGTCAATCAATTTAGTATATATTTACTGTCAGAAGGTCAACTCAAGGACTCAGATAACCTCACAACACTTGAACTGGTCCTTTCCCTTTACATGAACATGCAATTGTATATTTTGCATTTTTAAAAACAGTGTATATATATATATAGGTGAAATCATTCCACTACTGCAACACATACATTCAGAGGTGTACCGGAGGAATGAGAGCGGTTGTGAGGGTAAAGGAGAGTTTAAAAGTAATGAGATACAGGTTACGGTTCACTAAACATTTGTAGAAGATGACAGTATCTGTAGGGCTTTCACTTTCACACTTTGATCTCTGCTGCTGTCAACTAGCTCCCAGTGAATCATGTTCATATTCACAGCATCTGTGAATATGAACCCATGCCAAGTTAATACAGTTTAAAACGGGGGGTATTAAGCATGTATTAGGCATACACTACAGTTTACAGCATGGCACGCTGTTAAAAACAGCAGGTACTGATGTACAGCAGTGCAAAGTCAGAAAGCTTTGTTATTCAGAATACAATCCAGTCAAGCCATGTTGAAATGCACCTTATCTGTAACCACACCTAGTTTACTCTTCTATGTGTCATCAGAGCACAGAGGAGCATATTCCCAACAGTAATGTGAAAATGAAAAAGAAAAGCAAGAAGGCTTGAGATATAGTCTGAGCCATGTCAATCGATAAAGCCTCTCTCAGAGCAATAAAGTCTTTATTAAACTGGGTTAAATAAAAGAGAAAGAGAGCGAATAACCTGACGTCTGAAAGAGGATCTGAGTAAACTGTGTTCCTCTCTACTAGGCCTGGGAGGTCTTCAACAAAGACAGAAGACGAGCCAAGTCTGCCATGTGCTTGACAGATGAAATGTTCTCCTTTTAATTGATTTTCTCTTCAAATTGAGAGATGGCAAAACATGTGGTATTGTGCCCATGCTTTTTGATAAGGAGCAACATGGGAGTGCCATCTCCCTGCTGTGACACCTCAGCAGGCTCCCTACCTTGCTCATGGCAAGTCATTGAAGACTTCAGTTTGAATCAATAACAAAATATCAGACAGAGAAGAAGACTATTCAACATCCTACGAGCGTTAACTTCTAAAAGGAATGCTTGACAGTTCAGAAAAAGACATTATGATGAATTTCAAAAGTGTATTTTTTTTCAAACTAAGCTTGAGAGTCACCAGATAGAAAAGTAACTTTGTGGATGTTGACAGCATCCATCTCAAACAAAAGGTTACTACTAAAGAAATGAAAACCGAATATGTGGAACAAAGGCCACCAAGTTGTGTTTGTGTTTACGAAAATGGGGCATTTTGGCAGATAATGCTCAGTAAAATAGATTGCAATGCCTTTTGGTTTCTCATAAAACTGTTAAAACCAAATCTATTTTATATGAAATGCTATGTTAAGCATAGTTGTCTTATGAAATATTCATTAATACAATCAAACATTTAAACCGTGTTAGAGGTTAACTTACAGGAGAAATCAAAGAACAATCAACACATGGCTAATCTTGTCTTACAGGTAGATATGCTTAACAATAAACATCAGTTTGAAAGGCAGTTGTCGTCTTACCAAATTTACTCTGTGCCAAACAGCACAAACACCTCCAATCTCAGTATGAGCAGAGCAACAGTGACAGGCTGACAAGCAACAAACTGAGTGTGACAGATTCTAAAATCGCATTAAAGTAAATGAGAAATGCAGTCTGAGAGAAAGACACAAACACAGTGAGAGGGAGGAAGAAATGTTGAGAGAGAGATAGAGGGGGAGGGATTAATTTGAGGGTTTGGGGCTGGAAAAGCTGACAGACTTACTGTGACATCAAATGTGTCTTTTAGAAGGGAATATGGGGGATCTTTTTTTTAAATGTGCACACCTGAGCACCAGCATTTACCATGAAAGGTTTCAAGCAGGATTAAGAGCAACATCAACCTCACAAGTACAGAAAGAAAATAAATAAACACAGAGATAGATACTAAGAACATATACAATAGATAAAAGTAGCAGAGACAAATTAGAGAACAATATGAATAAAAAACAGACAGAGAGAGAGATAGACAAAGCTTATTCAACTCAAACCTGAATGTATTGAGAGCCTTGTGCTTAAAGCTAAATGTAGCTTTTATAAATACAATGCAAGTGAAATATACTTCAAAATGTGAATTCACTTATGCTTATTTAATGTTGTCGAGTTATTTGATGAAAACTATTTAACCTAATACATAAAGAATAGATATATGCAGAACATCAGCTCACAAACAAATGTGTCAAACTGGGAAGAAAAAGGGCGTGAATTATTTTTCTTTTTAAAATGCCTCATACAGTCATCGTAATACAGTGCTGGGATATGATGAGACTGTCAATCAAATAGGAAGAGAGCAAGCGTGCAAAACAGTAATAGAAATTAATTTGTTTGTGGAGTGTGCTGTCTGAGAGACCCTCTGTGAGTGATGTGCCATCTGTCACAGAAACAAAGACACAGAATTGGAGAGTGAAAACAGAAAATACAGTTTTACTCGGTTAAGAAAATACAGCAACCAGTGTGCCTGAAGGAGCTGCATGGGCTCCACCTAATCAAAATGTAACTGTTGCGCTGTACTGTGTATTAACTTGACTGTGTCTATGCAGTTGAGTGTGTGTGTGTGCGAATGTGAATATGTGAGCTTTTAATCAATATTCAACCTCAGGAAAGAGCACTTTGCCTGGACCCTGCAGCTACGGATCAGCAGTGTGGTGATGATCGTTGAAAAGAACATGTAGTACCTTGGGTCATGGCCATCAATCTCTTGATGTTTCAGCGTGCCAAGCCTCGCCTCGCCTCTCTTTCCCATGCATTTACTGTTTATTCAATACTTCTCCTCGTTTGTCCTTCTTATTTTCCCAGCCCTAAATCATCAGAATAATGTATTTCATGTCATTGTTCAATTAGCATTTGATGCAGAAGAGAGGTATGCGTGTCGTGCACAAATAAACCACAATTAAGCCCAAGGGGGACCCCGTTCCTCCTACTTAAGCTCTAATCCAGCAGGCCCAATGCACAGGCATACTTATCACCTTGCCCCACATGTGCACTTTTACACCATGCAAATGATGCCCGGAAATGTGCCAGGCTGTTACAATCACCTGTTGTTACAGCGGAGAACAAAGGCTGGCATGGGCTCTGCCAGACCCTGCAGCCAATGAGCTTCAGCGTGTAATGATGGCCCCATGCATATGGATGAGCATCATGGTGATCTGGATGATTGACAAGAGAGATAAACAATAATAACAAGCATGGCCAGTAAGAATGACTCCTGAGAGACCTGGCGGAAAGGTTGTTGCCATGGCGAGGTGAAGAGAAGTAGTCCCAAGCCGAAAGCAGATAGCGCTGGTGCGCACCGTGAGACAAACTAGTCAGTGTGTGTTGTGATTTGATTTGACACATGATGTAATTGCAACAATTTAAAAGGAAGGGAAAATGTACATATATATGAATATTTATATGTATCTGAAAATAATTGGAGAGAATATCCATGTATGCCCTCCCTGAAGGGCTGAACTGTGCTTCTTCAGCAAATGTACACCTTACAAAATGTATAATGGCTATGTGATAGCCATTACTAGCATGAGTTTAAATTACAAAAACAATCAATTTGAATGACACTATGTATACGGTTACATTGGAATTGTTATTATTTTTAAACAAAGCAACATGACAATATGGGTAAAAATATTGGTAAACCAAAATTAAATACCGCTAAATATAATTCATGTAACAGCCCCGTGTTTCTTAGGGTCAAAAACACTAAACTCACAACTTAAAATTAAATTGTTTAGTTTATTTAATAAAAGAGCACAAGTGTCACAAAGTGACAGTAGATATAGATTAGTTGCAATTTGGTGCAGCGCCCCTCCAAGACAATGGTAGGGGAAACGCTTTAACGTACCGGGTAGGGAATGCAGACATACTTACACTTCAGTCATAATGATAAACACGCAGTCATGATTTGGTGGCAATGGGAAACAATAACTTTGGACAGCGTTTTCAACTATTTGTGACAATATACAGATAGTGAGAGGCTCCATAATATTTACTTTAGTTACTTATAGGAGAAAATATGGATTAAATCAACATATGTGCACACATGGCAAGCCATGCCGTGGAACTCGTTCCTGTATCCTTTCTGCAACATTGCATTGCGACTTTGACATATGGTTCCCTGCTGATTCAGGATGTTTAAAAACTGGTGTGTTATGTGTAACATTATACTGCTAGACACATAGTGTCTAGCAGTATAATGCTCCTCTTTAATTATGAAAGGGATACAATTGTTCACACTGTTTACTTAAAAGCCCTAGTATAACAACCACTGAGTTCTCTAAATGATGTGCACACATGTTCTTATTAAGACATGATGGGTTTAAACGGAAGAGATGCTGGACACTTGTCTGCAGTTCTTTGATATTCTTACTTGTGCATTTGAACACAACATAGAGCAACACTAATTACAAATGAATAGCGACGGTGCAGTGTTAGTCATTAGCCTTTCCTTTTGAAAAAGGAGATGGGGGTAATATAAAACACACTGGCAGACATTAAACATTGAGAAACCACTCTGATATTCAACAAAACAAGCCCCCAGGGTCATATCATCCACTGACGAGACTTAGCTTACCACACACACCAAAAAATGAGGCCTGCTTAAACATTTAGTGATGACTCCCTCATTTCAAGCAGCTAGGTCACATGGCATGTTCTGTGTGGGGGTGCAACAAAAAGAGCAGCAGCATACAAAACTGTTGTTACTGTTTGTTTGAAATTAATCCTCAGACTGTGTGCACTATCTATTTTGTGTCTATGTGAATTTGCCTCATTCTCTCTCTTTTTCTTGTGCTACATAAAGATTGCTGAGGTCACCTTTTTGCGTGTGTGCCTGATTATATTCATAGTCAAATACATGATGGACATAACTTGCATATGTGCTTATACAGTATGACTTATCCTGTCTTTGTAACATTTATTTTCTGTTTTTAAAAACATACATGTTGCTTGAGATTCATTTGTTTTTGTATTTAAAGCACACAAGTGCAAGTTTTAGTTACAATAAGTTAAAAGATATGTGAAGTTTAAATAATGTTGCACTAACACCCATTATGTCACACAATTCCTCTGGGTTTAAAATGAAGCACTTGTTTTAAATAGATATTGTAGGTTAAGTGCACTGGAGAACCTTGTTCCCTAAAAGCTCAACACGAGACAATCCTGACAAGCCTGAAGGTATGGATTGGATGTGGGCCATTTCAAATCAAGTTATTCACCTGTGCATCAGAAGGCTTCATTCAAATAACATGACTATGCATATGTAAATACAGATATATATATATATATTGTAAGGAAACTATTGAACTTCAGTGGCTAACTTAAGTGATTTACATCAGCTAAGATCCACTTAGGATATATGTGATCATAAGCTTTGATATTACTTTATTAAATTAGAAATGGGTCATAGTTAAACATCACAGGAATTATGTAACCACACAACTTTATAAAGGGCCTGAGGAACTATGGTCTGCTTGTGCATGGTGAAGATAAATCTGACTGGTGCCATTATAATAGGGTAAGCATGTATTATACCAAATACAATCAATCTGTTAACAGTTATTTTGTTGTAACTATCTCCCAAGATGTGCCAATCAAAAAACAAGGGAACGCACGGCAGTCCAGTATAAAAGTTGAAAGACAAAATAAAAAAGCTTGGTGAGTTTGGAGAGAACACTTGCTGAGCATCATTTGGCCAAAACTGTCACAAATAATATATTTGGAATATATTGTATGATCATTTAATGACACATGTCCCTACCAAATTTAGAAAATCCCAAAATGCATAAATAGTTCAGTCTGTGAACACAACTTAAATAAGCAGAGAATCCTCAAAATGTTCATTTTCATGTATATTTTAATTAATGTAAAGGTTGTTGCTGATTTTGCACATCTTGTGAGATATGCTATTATAATAACATTCTACTAAAACATGGGCAATGCTCTACAGTACCCCAAAAAATGTTGTGCTATGTTCAAGTAATGACAGAGCAATACCATAATAATAACATTCGTATTAAGGTAATGCTTAAATGTTATAATAAATCAACAATGCTATCTATTATATCATAGTACCCTTGCCAGAAAACTATTATAATCAACCCCAGTTATGTGCACCAATTGATTACCATAAATGATTCAAGTTTACAAGTGCTTATTAATAATCTGGCATTTGATTGGCCTCCTTGTGTTCCATTGGCAGGAAGTGTAAGGGCATGGGACCGCATTGTGCCAGTTAAGCTTTGGGCTCCATGGGGCACAGAGGCTTTTGAGGCAATTTAAAACACCAAAAGAGGCAAACCCAAGTCAATGATATCAAGGTCATGGGCATAGTCATATCAAGATTTTTAAAATATGAATATTAGGTATATCCACCATGGTGCCACTTAAAATATATAGGGCTGTCAGACATCCTGTAGAGCCAAAAAAAACACAAACCCGATTCAACCAAGAGCATCAAGCCCATAGTGCACGTGCCTGACTCGTTCCCACACAAACAAGGTCTACAGAACCTTCCCTTGTCGCTTCTGTTGCCAGCCAACAATAGCAATGAAAAGCTTTGTCAGGCTGTCGGGCCTTTTAATGCAGACCTTTGCCAAGCTTTCTGGGGCTCAATCTGTTTTCATTGAGCCAATGCTCATTATTGTCTTTCATTGTCTCTGTATCTCATTGTTATACAGTGTAGGGTGGCGGGGGGTGGCTCTGATGTCTTTTGAATGTGATGAAGCTGACCTGATATACAAAAGTGACCTCTGTCCACCAGCACTATGAATATTGAAATCAAATGAGATTGAGAGATAAAGAGAGACGCATTGCATACAAACATGTGTGTGTTTGCACCTTTGCATGAACCTTGCACACATGTATAGCCGGATGATAAATGGCAACATTGTGCAGGAGATAACTGTCATAGGGGCTAACTGAAACTGTCTATCCATTTGTGTGTGTTGTTTGTATGCTAGTCACATAGAGATGAAAATAAGTGTGGTATTGCTAAGATTCATATGGAGTCTGGATGAATGGTGGGAACTAGACTGTCTGCCAGCATCCAGGGATGTGTTCATCATTTCTGCGGCGTTGATGGGCCTTAATGCAGAATAAGGAGAGCCAATCAACTCCTATCTATCCACTCTGCCAGGGTGACACATTGTAGGGGTACTTCAAGGCCAGCACACTGTCACATTCTGCTGACAAATCATTACATTAGACATGTAGACGGAGAAGGAAGATAATAAGATTGAGTTACAGAGTCGCAGATGCATGATGAGCACCTATTGCTTCCTTGATTCCTTCCATTTTCACTATTCCCTCCATTTATCAATTGCTAGCTTGGTTGACACTTGCCTCTTCAAAATACTGCAAAGGGAGAATCTGAACTGGGCTGAGTTTTGAAGTGTTTTATTTTCCTCTTGTATGAAGTGCTACAAGACCAGTTAAAACAGAGCCACAGTTATCAGAGCCTCTCATCACAGTAGAGTGCAGGAATACAGAAGAGTGTTGTGGCGCTGCCAGGTATGGTCCAGTATCAAGGTTAGACTCTATATTGGCGCCTAACAAATTGTTTTTTAAACTGATAACAGTGCTCAGTAAATAAGAAGAAACATGGGATATCAAACCAACAAAATGTTTACTAACTTTGTTACAAAATTGAGTAATGATATCTAATTACTGATAGTGGTCACGTGTCAATAAAGGTAACAGTAGTAGGTTGATCATTAGCTATCAGCATTTAAACATTTTAAATTAAATTAAACCTAAACATGTTTGGCAAAGCCTATTTTATGGCTGTAATTGTGCACTGAAAAAGCAACAGGTGACACTAACCAATCATAACGAGCACACTAATACACCATTTAACTGTGGCTAATCAAAGGCTATGTAGATTTCATCCCCTTCATTGAAATATGTTTCCTTCTTTCTTTTCACATATGTATTGTTCATCCATGTTATGTGTTTACTTTCATGTTAAGCCCACTCCTAACATTAGCAAGACATCGAATGCATTTCCTTTCAGTATTGCCCAAGCCTTGAAGACCCATCTTCCTACTCTCTGTGTGTGTGTGCAGTTGTCCATGTGGATAAATGGTGATTGGCGTGTGGCTGGAAGTGGGTGGTGTAGAGTGATTAATCAGCATAATGAGTGTAGATGAGCACTGTGCAGATGGAGCCCACACTCAGGACTGTGTAACCCAGCAGGAGATCTCTTTGCTTCCCTTCAGTGCCTCTGGAAAGCTGTATTTCGTTGACGTGTGTGGCTTGCTTCCTTGTTTAATTTGAGAGCTCATTCTTGTATAATTGTGTTCTATAATCATATGTTTCTTTATAAGGTTGTCCAAGCATACTTTCAGTAAAATGTTCTTATGAAAAAATATGTTTTGCCAAATGGTACCTCACTGTTGTGTATACCAGTATTTACAGAAATGCCTATTCTGTTGTAAAAGGCTAGGAACAAATTGCACTGTCCATCAAGCACAAAAACAATAGTTGCATTTTTGCCAGGGAAGCAAAAGCCTCCCTAGCAACTGTGTGGCACAAGAAGTCTAATTAAAGATCAATTTATTTAAAGCAAACCATTTGAGAAAAATAGCTAGCTCTTACTGAAAATGCTAAAAATAAGGAAAATGTGCTTCAAAAAGGAAAACCACTCCTATGATGACATGATAACCAATTAGTTTGATGGACTAGTGGACATACTCTCCAAGTGGCGAGGCTTATTGCTCCCAGCACCACCAACACTACACACCATATGGCATGATAGCCAAATACAACCCATTTACTGTGTATTGGTTCAAACTGATATTAAAAACAAATAAAGTAAAGTGTTAAACCATGTGAATGTAACAATTACCATTTCAATTATGCATGTGTTTTAATAATCATTAAAGGACAAATGCATCGTTTACACTCAAGCAACGTGCTCAAAATAAATATTCCAACGTCATTAAATATTAGTGGGAACAAAAGTGTAGGTGTATAATAATCACTAAAGAAAAAAAGTGTATGCAGAGCTTATTAGGCAATGCTTAGGAATATGCGAGGAATATTTGAGTACGACATAATGAATGTAAATGTAAGCACACAAAGGAGGGTACACTGACAGTAAACTTTAAGTAAATAAAACATGTTGCTGTCCTAATTGTCCAGTCCAGGCTTTACTGTGACTCTAGCATCATTATCCAACCAGCAGCCACACACTTGCCAGATGTGGGCTCCTTCAGGAACGATAAGTTAACTCAGTGGGTCCCCTCGCCTCCCCCAGGACTCTGTGACATTAGCTCGGCTCCCAGATGCTTGTGCTGACTCACACACATGCTCTCATGAGCCTTGTTGAGCCTTCCTCTTTTTTTAGCAGCCTCATTGTCCTGCTTAACATTTATTAAAGAGGGAAATGGAATAGGTCATAGGGACAACAGAAACCCTTACAAAAATGCATTTGCAAAAATAATCATTTTTGGTCACTTATCCCTGACCATTTAACACATCCCAAAAAACACTATTCATTCACATGGAGTTTTGTTAACAAGTGGACAAAAGGAACTTGAGGGTTACAGCTGATGCTTGTATCATAGTAACTGCACCAAAATATGTTATTGAGAACAGATGGTGAAGCTTTTTTCTCGTATTGGGTCTATTTGTACTATTCAAGTGCAAGCTGTTGAGTACTGACACAAGAGTAGTGTTGGTATCTTGGTCAAGATGACACTGAAGCTGAAGGTGAAAAGGTCAACACCTTAACTTCCTTTACAAAGCAGAGGGGGGTCTGATATTTCACAACTAGATATGCTTATTGCCAGATTGCTAGCTTATTAAAGGTTCAACTAATATCCTAGCTCTTTAGATAGGCTACATCTTAACATAATATATCGCCTCACCACCTTTTAGTAGTGTTTGGGATCTAAAACTTGAAAGCGTTGGTTGATAAGCCATGTGGGAAAGGAACTATCTACTACTATAGAGTAATGTCTGTATATGTTATATTTATTTTTATAAACATAGGAAAGAACCCTGGACTTAAATTGTAGGTAAACTTGAATCATGTTGCTGGTTGGAAAACAAATGACTTTTCCTGCACACACACACTTATTCCAAACCATTATTGCTTTACAGAAATAACATCTTCCATTTGTTTAGTCCTGAAATGTACATCTCCTACATCTGAAACAAAACAGAAACACTAAACACCAGCTCTACTTTGGTGCTCAACACAAAGACATTGCAGGATGTGCAAGTGCAATTGAGGCTTGCACAAAGCATCTTCACCTCAGGTGCCTCGGCCCTGCCTTCAATTAATGCTTTCTGAGACAAGATAAACATAAATTAAAAGGCAGCAAAACAAGCAGCCTTTAGGAAGCTCATCAATTATTGTAAAAGACAAAGGCAAGAGGAAAGGAGGGTGGAGTAGGGAAGACTTTGCCAAGCCTTGTCCTTCATTATCCATTATAAGAAGATGAATGGGGGGTCTCTGTGGTCCACATGAGAATGAGCAGACAGACTGGTGCCAAAAACAGACCATACTAAATGTAAAATGGGTTCACCAATCTGTCCGACAGACACAAACATTCAAAAATGATATTTTAATTTGAACGTCTATAGAATATCTCTCCACACCCTTCTCTCTCTCTCAGTCACTAACACACACGTTCTTCAGAGGGTAAAAATAAGTGTGTGTATGTGGGTGAAAAAACGAACACACCACATTGAACATCAGTCTTACCTGGATGAGTGATTCGCTCAGTCTTTCCTCGTCTACCTCCAGCACAATGTCCCGGATCTCTTCATAAGGCAGGCGGAACGAGCCCAAGAAAATTGCTGTTGTGATGGAAAGAGAAGAGAGTCATTTCCTCCCCTTTTTTTTTTATTAGACCTCGGGGTTCAAAGAGACATTTCAGCACTCATCGCTCCTCAGACAAAATGACCACAGCCCAAACGTGTCACTAGGGAAAACGAATGCACTGTCTGGCTCACAACAGGATCGTTTGTGTCACCCTGACATAAAAAAGGAAGTAAGACATCAAGTCCATAAACAAAAGTCATACAAAGTTAACCGTGAATCATAATAATCACGACAGTAAGTCAAAAAGATATAGTTGGATGAGGTAGCTGTAATGGTGTCATCAGGGGGGGCTACATGGGGTTTTTTCTTTGGGCGGATACAAAGAAAAACACTGAAATTGCCTCAGGGGACAACCTGGTGGGTGTTTCGCTCTCCAGGTGGGGTGCCTACAGTAAAAATTGGAGCTGATGGTGTATCCAGGTGGAAGTCACAGGTGGAGGTTTGGTAATGAGTTGGAGGAGACTCTCTCAACAGCTGCTATGCTGCTGCAGTGGGACCTGATGTCTGTATTTGACGCGCAACAAACTGAGAGGTTTTTTTTTTTGTCAAAGACTATTTACAGCATTTACTTCGTACATTGTCATGGCATATCAAGACTCCCCGGGTGCCGTTCATAATGGCAGCCCACTGCTCCTAACACTAGGATGGCTCAAATGCAGAGAAACCATTTTGTTACATAGTAAGTAGGCCTACTGTGTAATGACAATAAAAGTATAAATACAAAAAAATATGTCTTGACTGGTGTAATTGATATGTTTATTTATTGAACATTAACATGTACGGCTTGACTGTGTCATGGTGACTCAGAGTTGTATAATTAAATATAAAGTTATTCTATCTAGACTGAGGTTTGTCTTTGTCTGTTGGTAATATACATGTATACTCAATCTTCTCTCCTCATTAGCGTGAGTGATATTATATCAAATGGATCATGTCATACTTGTTTGCAGTCTAAACGTTATACAATTTAAAATATGTCCTCTCCGTATGAAACCAACAGCTGGACACAAGACTCTCTTAGGGGAGGGTTGTCAAAAGTAATGGTGGGAAATATTGTGAATTACAAAAATGTGAGTAGATACAGATGGGATAAGGGAGGCAGGTAAGCTAAGTTAAGTGACTGTCTACTGACTAGCATTTCAACCTGTCGTATGGTCTTTGATGATGGGTGTGGTCTCCCATGCCACTGTTTGGTTATGTTCTGGCTGCAGACTAACATAACTGTGCCAAAATGAGCAAAGTGGTGCAGGTGGAGTTGTGTCAATGTAGTTTTGTATAATACTATCATAAAAAGCTTCAAATTCACTCGCCAAGGCTGTTCTTAGATGTTATATCTAAGGCTTAAGTAAGGAGGGGGGTCACAGAAAGGCAGTGCATGGTAAAGGTGTTGAGAATGTTTATATTCATTATCTTCTTCTAAATGTATAAATGTTGCAACAGTTCAAGCCTAAAGTTGAATATATATAGATTACAGGAACATTTTAACTGCTAATGTCCTTATACTGAAACCTGTCTCTGTTCAGGGTGTAGCCACAAGTTAGATGCTAACCTCCAGGCCAATGCTAAATATGCAGGTATGTTTTTAGATAGACAGACAGAGAATGATAGGATATGTAGACAATGTATCAGATAGTATGCATAACCATTATATCACAATACATCAAGCGGTGCTGGCATCACAATCATTCACTTTGTCCTGCTACCCATCCCGGTTACTGAACCTTCAATAGCAACACACATCAAACTTGAAAAGGGAGCTCAGACGGTTGTGCGGCAGGCAGAGAATTTGATCTATGGTGCTTCAGTGTGTGTCAGGGCGACCCGGGGGAGCTGTGTTTCTGTACGACCACATGCCTTCCACCCATTGCCATGCTGGAGGTGAGATTTTCTACACTTATTTTTGCTTCCTGCCAAACTCAGAGCCCATCTGCTGGTGCTGTAATCAAAGATGGCAGTGACACCTATCAACATTGTCACAGTGCATACACAAGTGCAATGACATGTGCACACTGGCACACATACACACATACACATACACACAGAGACACAAACACACAGGCTTGTATGTGGCATCCTTATGTTCATGCCACGTGCCCCTTCCTAATATGAGACCTCATATCTGTGCCTGATGAACTCATTCATCTGACCTCTCTCCATTAAAAAACGCAATAATATGAAGTCATTGCAAGATATTTACAGCACCAAACAGGAAGGGAACTGGTTGGGAGAAACATGTTAACGGCATTGTTTGTGATGTTAGCCAATCCCTGGGTTTATTTGTGTTATTCTGCCTTGCTTTGGCTCCTCATACACAGCCTATAGGAATGTATACTAAATATCAACTAAACATATACTCATCCCAGTCTCCAGTAAACCAGAAAGGTAATACAAACATGGTTAAACAAAGAGGTTGGAGTAATGGTTGCAACCATCTTAGCATTAGACACACATATTTCATAAAATGTGTTATTTTCTAAATTGTAACTCTAAAGTAAGGGACATCAAGGTTGTAGATGCCAAATAAATGTAGTTAGGGAAACAATAATACATGTTTTACCATCCAACCAAAACAAGGCTGATATCAGGCAATGTTTTAGACTCATTTTAGATGATTTTTTATTTTCATAGAGAAATGAACTACAGATGTTATTGAAACTCACAGGTAGAAAGAATGTGTATATAATTTGTATCAAACCTGAACAGACTAATCGTTTTGTCCACCAAATCAAAACAAAGGAGTGTTTTGAGAGTGAGGAAACAAAGGTAAACCAGTATAGACTAAACGTGTAGTCCAGTGAAGCTCCTGGGGATTTGAACACCTGCAGTGTTAGCGCTCTGTCCTAATAAGAATTGGTTTTACACATGATTACAGACAGGGAGCTTGGAAACAGTATGTGTGCACTTTTGGTGACCACTAAACCACTGCCAAGAAAACATTTCCCCAAAGGGCTCAGTAAAACAGTATCACTGCTGAGGGCTCTCTGCTGTGTGTTTCCCACAAACACCTTTCTTGAGCAATTCATGGGGGTATAACAAGCCTGGGGTGTCAAGGAAACTAACACTGACATTTCTGTCACAAAAGGTCATGGTTAAAAAGAATATAGAACGTTATGAACGCATGGTGTTCAACCTGTGGATATGTTGGTTATACTCTTTGAATACACTGTATATACTCACAGAGATTCTGAGCTGTTTTGGCATCCAGGATGCGAAGCTCTTTCGCCTTTTTCTTGAAATGTTGCATTCGGTCATCAGTCTCATCTTTCACGTCTTTCTTCACTGAAAGAAAAACAATATTTGCAAAATTAAAGTCAATTTGTTTGAAATGAAATGCAATATAAAACTACTGTACATCATGTTTTTTGATCAAAATGATACATTGACTGCTTTCAGCCCTGAAGAGAAGAAATAATATAATTATATAAAAAAATGTCAACATCCCACAACAAAGTGAAATAAATCATTTACATAAATTAGAATGCAAATACATGTGTGCATATTAAAGCGAAAGCTGACAGGAAACGATGGGTGAGACAGCAACAGATGGTATAAGCCAATTAAAAACTATAGTATCCATACTGGAAAACTTTAGCATGTTCTATAATACTCTAAGGTAGATGCCCGCTGAGTTGCTATTTATAAGGTGTTATTTCAAATATATAAACCTCTATTGATAGTGTCTACCAAAGTGCTAAAATAAGATTATTGGCAACATTATATTTTGTTATATTATTTAAGTCCAGTCTTGTTTCCTTCAGGCCACACCTTTGGTATAACATTGTTTTTTGAGATGGATGTGACTGATGAAAGCACATTAGGAAGAAAATGCATAATGTGCCCTATCATCAGCTGTAGCATCAGATAAGTCATGCAGATGACTTCACCCTTTTTGTTTGTTTGTGTGTGCTGACATGTGTGTCATTGTGACAGAGGGTAGATGGTTGATAAGCACAGTTCCTTCACTTAGGCCCTGTCTGTCAACTCGCTAGAGCCAAGGAGATAATTGTGTTAGCCCCCCCCCGCTATCCAAGAAAATGGCATAAACTCTCTGTTACTGAACACAATAGACAAATTAGCCCAAGCATGAAGAGACCTTTGTTGTATAACGGAGACATCATTGAGGCCACATGTCAGTGTGTATTACTCTTCATTTACACTTTAACATCAAGCTCTGAATACATAGGTCCCCATGTACAGGAATTACAGTAATGAGGAGGGATACATCAGACCGAGGAAGAAGCAGTCTGAGAAAGAAGCTCCTCGCCTCCCCATGCCTTATGGGAGAGGCAGCACACTTTGTTGCTAATCATCACAACTGCTCTGTTTAAGCCCAAGATGGGAGTCTCCCAGGATATCTAGAACAAACAATCTGCTCCCCTAACGCTGGCTCGCATATTTGAAGAAACAATCAAAGAGGCAACATCTCCTGGGCTGCCAGAAGAAGCAATGCTGAAGGCACCTGCCTAATTCCAGTGCTTTCTGTCAACACATGGCATCAGGGAGGCAGTTGTTTACTGTATTAAGTGGGGATAAAAAGGGTTCAAGTACATACCGGTACTACATAAAGTATTATGGCTTGATTTTCAGTCAACATCCAAGGATGTTTCTCAGAGGTTGACAAGACTATGCACTCTAGCTTCAAGTCTACTTGGACCACAACTCAGAATGTGCTGTATCACCTTCATCCTCAGTTGAGCACATGGATGCACAAAAGCAAATGGTATGAACTTGTATGTGTGTAAACAGGAGCAGAGTGATGATGGGGAGGTGGATGGAGGGATTAATAATATACACATGTGTATAGGTTGATAAATGTAAGACATGTGCTTTGAACTGAAGTGCCACTTCAAGATAAATGCACATTTGTATATGTAACTCAGTGGAGGGAAGAGGGGGTGAAAATAATACAACATTGCAGTCAACACACATTGGTCATTGAATGTCAATGCCATCATCCACTTTCAAATGAGTACATAGAAACCCAAATTGTAGGGTTAGGCTTCCTTGTCACTTTTCATTGTACAAGATTGGCAGAGGTATTTCCATGCATCAGTGTCGGCACACAAAAATATTTCAGGGAAGGTAAGACAGCAAAAACATATCAAAAACTCCCATGAATAAATCCAATGATAACAACAGTAGAGCCACTGACTAACATAGAGCGAGAGACCAGTGAGGCCCAAGGTATCAAGCTGGATTTTTGATGTGGCAAGAGCCCTGGACAAAGGCACTGGAGAGCCAGCAAAAATAAAACATGAGGAAAAATGATCCCCCTTAGAGAATGGACCACAGACAGAGGGCAAATTATACTGAGAGGGAAAACTTGGCTGCTTTTGTTATTGAATTGTTCTATTAAACCTCCATTCTTTTTTCTCTGGTGCCACTTGAATCTCTCACCTAGTTACCTTACACACTCACCAGGGTGCTCTCAGCCTATTCGTCAGTACCTATGCTGTCTTCATCTCCCAGGGCCCCATGATATCTCAAATGAAACAGCAAAACAGTGCCTTTTATAATATGAGACAGGCACATTATTTTCTGATGCCATCCTATACAGCTTAGAGATCTCCCGCTGGGCAATGTGTATTGGCATCAGTTTGCTGATTTATGCGACATTATTTGCTGGCTGACTCAATTATGCCACATGTTTCCTCTGAGTACTGCATGTGGACTGGAGGGCTCGCACACATTCAAGCTGCCTCACAAGTCCGGGTCCCAGGTGGGGGAGAGAGGATGACTATATGTGGCATATTTCAACAGATGGCTAGCCACAACAATAAAGCAAGTTGTATAAATGTCTCCAAAACACAGAGGTTGTTACTAAAATGCACACACTCCACTTGGCATAATAATCGTGAATCGTTGAATACAAACAAGGTTGACATGATCCATTGAGTTTGTGCTTTTATTTTGGAGAAAATTGTACTTTTAGAATGCACACCATCTGATTGCACGTTTTTATGCCAAGAGAGCTTAACCTGTCCAACAGTGCAGCTGATCAAGGTCTTTGCCAACATTTAAACGTGTTGTATCAGTTGCCCAGAGGCTATAATGTAATACTCTAACAACAAAGCCAGCCCTCTTTCACAGATGCATATGTGTTAATGGAATCTCCTAAAGAATTAGTCAGTAAACAGCCATGTGTGATGGGTACACTGGTGGAGATTTGTTTAGTTTTTTCTAGTTTGGTTTCCTTTAAACAAGTTAGATCGATACAAAGGGATAATAAAATCCTTATAGTATAAGGCAATAACAGCAGCACAATCATTTATTGATTAAAGGGGATAAGGTGAGGGTTCAGAATAATAAAGGGTTTTTAACTGAACAAAACGGTCTATGAAACACTGGCCGTCTAAGATTTGGACCGACTGTATTATTCCGAGCTCAACTTTAGCATCACTGATTCTTGGGCCAGATGGGACTCTAAGGGAAATACTAGGGTCAAATACTTTTTTGACTTTACATCAGCCATGCAAGATTGAGAAGACAAATGTAACAATGAATCATGATTACTTAATATATCACAATGATTTATTGTAATATATTAACTTGCAAGGGTGAAGAGGTTTGAAAAAGAATGTCAGGGAGGAAGTGTTTCACAATCAGGCTTTACAAAAACACAGGAAAGATTCACTGGAACCAACATAGCAACATGAAGAGAAGCCTCTGCTGAGTGAAACTGTTACACATTACATTAGCTGAGGGGGAGTTCAAGCTTGCCTCCTGCCAAAAGGAGTCACCAAATTGATAGAGGTTTCATTGAAAATATACATCAATGTTTGAGCAAAACAGATTTGGCTTATTAAAAATTACTTGGCATCCATGTTAAGCCTTCTCTGTGGGCCTTGGACTGAGGTATACCCTTGGGAAGAACTGTGATAACACGAGTTCTCCAACACTTGGACATCCAGTCTGTTTGGCCCAGAATCACTATGCTGGTTTCCTTCCATGCGATATCTCCCTCAAGACGTCCATTAAACCCACGGCATTACAAAGCTAAACACTACCACATGTTCACTTCCGGACACAGACTATTCGGCTGTGCTGTGCCACCAGACACCAGAAAATGAGTGGGTCTGCCTTGAAGAGAAATAAAAGCAACTGCAGATGACAGGTCTTCAACAAACATATTTAAAGGCAAAGGAATACAGAGTGGAACAGACAATGTGGAGTCTGGTCCACTACGAGGCCATTTATTTCCTCAAATGTGCAATCTGCCTGCCAACATGTGCCCTGTCTTCCATCCCAGGGACGCATACTGAGGATTGAGTTGCTGGAGAGCTGCCAGCCTGTCTGAAGGAGATGGATTCAGAGGAATAGTCATTGGACTCATTCATGGCTTATCCACGGAAATACCAATTTCACACAAGTGTTAAATAGATACGCACATGCACCATTATTCTGGCATATATTCTGTGAATCTTTTATACCTTGTTATCTCTACCATGTTATTCATAGACAAAAACAGATGTGATTGAGAAAACCATGAGTGGAAATGAAAAGTATTAAGGTAATAGGGGCAAACATAGTGAAAACGTGATAGTGAATGCCTACTGGCAAGAAGTCCCTGGCCACTTATAGCTGGAATAATGAGAGAGACCTTCAAATATAGAGAGCACACTCAAAATCTGAACGTACCATTTGACCAGTGAAATCCAGCTGTGAGCAATCTCTCCCACTGACGAAGGCTAAACAGAGGTCTCTTTCTCAAGCCAAAATCCACTTTGCTGTTTGGAAACACACCTCCCTCTCCCATCCTCCCACTGTCTTGGATCTCAAAAGCATGCTCCCACTTACAAAAAGGCAATTATGTTTCCATTGATTCAGAAACTTGGAATTATTTACTTTACTCTCAGCTTGGATACAAATACATTGATTGTGTATACGAACAAATTATAGAAACAGCATACAAATGCAGTATGAGTGGGACATAACGTAGGCTGTGACAACAAGTGCCTGATAATAACGCGTGGTTTCTCTTTAGCAATAAAGGCCCCAAGTTATTTGCGTGAACATTTTGTGTCTTCCTTCGACAGGTTTGAACTAGTTTGTTTCAGCAATACTCCTCGGCTCAAGGTGAACCATTACATTTGAGCTGTAGTTTGGGCGGGGGGATTGCAACCATGCAATCATCATCATGCCCTAATGATAACAGGGAGTGGGGGAAATGGCTGATAATTATAATGAGGATGGAAATGGTGGATAGTGTGTTATGTTTGAGTGCATGCACACTCAATTGTGACAAACCACACTTCCAACATATACGCACAAACCCATTCAACTGGGCATGTGAGTTTTAAAGTGGCCAATCTTTCTGGAGTTATATGTCCTCCCATCTTAAACCATCTGGTTCTGCTTATCTAAGATCTCAACATGAAAGGTGTGTGTGTAGGGAGCAGAAGGAGTCCCACAGTGTGACACTCTGACCTGCGGCCAGTAATGTCTTCAGTATGCAGGGAGCGGAGCAGCAGCCCACGGTGGAAGGTACACAGCTGGGCTTGGAGCTGGGCCCAGGGAGAAAAAAACGCCTCCTCTTCTAATTGAGACAACACAGATCTCCTTTAGTGTTCCTCCTCCTTGTTTCTATTCCAGAAGGAGAGGGGGAAGGCCTCAGCAGCAGTAATGTGGTGGATATAAGTATGAACATACATGACTTGCTTAACTTCTTAGTTCATGGCTGTGATTAGATATCTCTTATTGGCTCATTCCAAGGCCTTGTGCGTATTATTGTATAGTTATCCTATCCAAACTTGACTTTTGGAAAGATGATTTAATACATTGAGGATTTATTAATAATAATAATAATACATTACATTTATAAAGCGCTTTTCCTGGTGCTCAAAGCGCTTTGATTTGCATTTATGAAGGCAGGAGCCATTACGCTGCATTATCTCGCAGATTAAAATGTGCTTTTAGATCAACATTGAACACATTTGTACGAAACAAACTATAATTCAACAATGCTGAGCAAATAAAAGAAAACGCTCAAATCAATAACTCTTAGCATTGTCAATGACCTGGGGGTTGATGCAGCCTTTTAATGAGTATATATTTAATTTGCCCACACATGACTGTTGTTCTCTCTCTCAGAGGCAGGGAGTGTGGGAAGGCTCTGACTCTGCCTCTTAAATTGGTCACGGAGACATGCTCCTGGGGGCAGCGAATGGATTGAGCCTGACAGCCAATCAGTCCTAGGAAACCATTCTCTTGTGGTGCCAAGGCAGCTCGTTGTAAACCAATGCACTTGAGCGCTGGTGGGAAGGCACTAGCTGATGGTCCAAATGGCTGCCCCCTGGCGTCTGTTAAGACCCCACCAGTCAACCGACCTAACGCATTCAGTCGTCACGCTGAAACTGGACTCATGTCACTACGAGGGGATGAAGAACAGAGATTTCCGGCTATAAGGCAGCTAGAATGATAATTGACGCTCTAAAAGTCTCCATAACCTCTCTCAGCATCATAGCGCATAGCACCAAGCCCAGAAAGGGACTCCAGAGAACCCGCAAACACAGGTGGAGATGTTGGGGTGTGCACCTGTGCTGCCTGCTGGTCATTTTAAGACAAGGTATTAGGAAGAATATATATAATAAATACATAATCACTGGTCAGTTTAACTGGGAGATACATGAGAACATATATTCTTATCCCTTTGTTGTGCCTTTGTTGTGTTTCGTTAACCATGGCTAGTGATTTCCTCCTATTAGACTTATTTCCAATATTATTTAAAGAAGATAATGAAAACATATGTGCACTGGGGAGATAACATGTATAAAGCAAATATCATTGAGCTTCCGGTGAGAAAGTAAAAAAGCAACAAAAAAAAGCCTCGTTAAAATGATCCTTTTTTAACGTATTTAGTAGATTTTCCTTGAAAACATGTTTCAATAAAAACAGTTTAAAAAAACCTGTTCCGTATGCCGTTGATTCTGTCTGCTACAGAACAAAGGGCTTGGTGTGTGTCTGTGCAGTGTCTGTCCTACTTTTAAGTGTATTCGGCAGGGTTGCATTTTGTACATGTGTCAGCTGACAGAACACAATCTGCCCTTTCTCTGTTTGTTTTAAAGCATAGTTATTCCTTTACCGTTCTCTCTTTTTTCAGAAGCAGGAGAGTTATTCTCTCTTTTTTTGATTTATTTTTTATTATTTCAGGATTAAAATAGGATGCTCAACATGCAAGTCAAACTGGAAAAAGTAAAGTGTATTTTTCAGTGTAGCCGTCATTGCTTTCTGAAACAAATCCAACATGTAGGTGTGTCTAAGCAAGCAGCTCTGAAGAGTGATGCATCCACGGTTGTCAAACAAGGAAAAGACGACCATGCTTATGTATTATTTTTAAGAAACCTTCTCAAGTATTATCTCTTTTCCTTGTGAAGGTTAACCGATAGGTTGATCCAATTTGTCAACTGAGGCGTGAAAGGACTTAAGAAATACTTCACATTGCTGTGCTGGAAAATGTCAAGGTTTGCTGAGAGACGAGGACAAGAGGAGGGGAAATGACTTTCTCTCATTCTGGCAGCTTGACTCCACGGTTGTTAGCAGCAATAGGTTTATCCTTGGCAATCAACACAGGGACAGATATATACTGTAAAGTTGGAAGTCCCCAATCAAATCAAAGACAGCTGGTGCTGTGTCTGCCACTAAAATGCATGCATTGCCCCCCATACGCATAATATAAAAAGCTGAGATTGGTCTCGCAATGTGATTGAGGTTGTAGTTGCTTCCATCATGTCACCCCCCGATGACTATTCTTCAAACAGCTGCAGAGAGGCATGTTCTAGTGACATGAAGGTGTCAAGACAGAAATGCCCTGATTAAAGATGCACGGTGTGGCACCTGGGGATGGAGTTAAAAGCGAGGCAAGGAGAATATGAGCGTAAAGAGAGGCACTCAGTCGTGAACAGCATTTCAATCCCAACACCACAGTAGTTGTTGAGCTGCTTACCTACATGGATGTTTACAGTAGAAGGAGTAGTCCTCTCTCTGTCTTAGTTGTGCTTCCCTTTTTATACGTGTATACAGTAACAGTTTTGATACATGCTGATAATATTCAGCAGCCTTTTCATTGCAAACACTGCATTATAACCATAATGGCTAGATGACCTCAACACTCTTAGTATGTTACAATTGGGGGACACAGCAAGGACTTTTGACGTTTGCACTCTCAAAAGTCCAAACGTAATATTGTTTCTACTGAATATATAGAGTTATAATAACAGCCAAAGCACAATTATACTAAGTCAGTTGAAAAACAAGAATTTGAGAAAGAAAAAACACATTATCAACTCGATCATGTCTTCTACCCAGAAAGAATGCATCAAACCCTGCTCACACATATAAGACTAGGTTGCAACGTGAAGTAACTACTTGAAGTGAAATTACTATATTCCATCGCCCACTGATAAAGACATAATAACAGAGGTCAAATACATAAGTGTGGGCAGAAACACTACATCACTTTCAAAATCCCTCAAGAAACAGGAAGGCAGCACGATGAGCAAGGGTTGTGAAAAGAAATAGATTACCTTTAGTAGTTGCAATTTGTTTGAAATATGGCTTGCTATAATTGAAGCCTGTGAAATGTCCTACTGTACAGTACAGAGTTAACATCTTGATTACAATCATCCTTTGTTTATTCAATGAGAATAAAAACAGGCTAGTCAGGCTTAATGAGTGTTAATGATGATGACTTGTGTTTGTGCTGTAGGGAAAGGTTCAGAGCTCTGTATGTAAAGCAGACTTTTGTATTTGATTCTGCATGCCTGAAGACTTCAGCAGTACTTTAACGGGACTCTTGACGTGTGCTACTGGTGAATAGGGGTGTTCATGGTGTTTGGGGACACTAACCATTTAAGTACAGCCCACATCTTAGATTGTGAGGTGTTTGTTTGTCCTGCTGCTACCATGCTGTCCCTGGGAATGGGTTCTGTGTTAATCTGTAAAAGGGATGGAAACACATTAAGTTGGTCGCTTAGTGAAGTTTCCCTTGTAAAGTGAAGCCTTTGAGTCCAATAAAAGATACTGCTGACCTACACTTTTAGTTGTTACTACCTTTACTTTGAAATACACTATCGACTGATATAGTGGCATTACAGCTGGCCATCGCAATTACACAAAAAGGCTTCTTCTTTTTGTGTGAGTTGCCTAAAATGACTAGCTATTTGAATGAAAACAATTTAGACATAAGGTGATACATATTAGCAGGGTTCAGATCGTAAGCAATAGTTTTATTGGAATAACCGTTTGAGTATTACACAGCCACCATGTTGGTGCAGTGGAGGGAAACAAAGAAGGGCCTGTAACATGGAGAAATGTGTTTCTTTTTTTTAGGAGGGATGTGATCATTAGATATATTTCAATAAAATATGAGGAAGCAGTGGGGACACAGAGTGTCAACATGTGTCCTTTCTTTATGATCACTTGTGAGTTAACATTTGTATCAAATATACAGTGAATTTCTGGTGAATGTATTCAAGTTGAAAGAAATGCACAAAGACAGCATGATTTGACAGCAAGTGTTTATACAATTATCTCCTTCACTGAGTAGATCATTTCATATTAGCAAAATGTCAAAAATGACAATCATATTGATAGTGAATGTTTAAAGGAGACGTGAGCTCTGTGATCTCCATATTAACAAGTCAGCATAGCATCTACTGAGGCTATGATAATTGTGTAAAGGCATGTGGTGAAACGTATGCTTTCCCGAAATAGATATGGTGTGCTGATTAAAAGAAAGTACGGTGTGCAGACCTCTGCAGCTCTAACCCTTTCAGTAGGTACTGCTCAATGAATGGAAACAGCATGGGGGCAAGTGCATGTTCAATGGAACAAGATGAACTCTATTTGTTGTTCTCTCTAGTTTGTATGGAGCAGTCACACACACACACACACACACACACACACACACACACACACACACACACACACACCCCTTCATCTTGACATGAGCCTTTAGACTTTCTGACTCCATGGTCCCTCTGTGATAGATTGGAACAAGCTCTGCAAACAGAAAATGTACACATACACCAGATGCACATAAAAAGTGACATCAGAAGTACACAAGAGAAAAACAAAAGATCAATGTGTTCCACTCCCATTTGCCATTTCATCCTTAATAGCCATAAACAACAGATAAACACGGGTTGCGCTAGCACCAGATGTTTATCTCCAGCCAAGTGTCAGTTGTCAGGTGGATTTTATGGATGTTCTGATTTGCTTCTGAAGCAAAAGAGAAAATATTTCAGAATCCTGCCAAGACATTTTTTAGAAGTGAAAAAGACACATTCATTCTGGCGTTTCTCCAGCTGCCAGGGAGACAGAATTGGGTTAAAATGTAAGAAAATGTGGGGAAAATACATCCCATGCAAATAGAGGATGCACTTTACTATGCACATTCTGTTTATTATATTGTGCATCTTGTAAATGCTTGATATACTAAACACAGCATAGCAGATGCAGCATTCAGTACACTGCAAAAAATATTTCTTAGTAGCATGTGAGAGAATATTATCAAAGTTTCCCACAAAGGCACATCACTGTATAACAAGGGAAGGCTGCCAGGGGATGCTGCACACTACACCGTGCAGCACTCTGCCCTCTGCTATATCTAAACAAAAATGTATCCATCTTGATATGTTTTTAAGATAGCACTCTCATGAAATCACAAAAGCTGAAATACTGTCATTACAGCCCTAAAGAAAGAGTTGGTTGTGCTTTGACACGCAAACACATCACTTAAGCAATTTGGTGTTCTGAATAGTTATTACTGCCATTCTCTTAAGCATCTTCTGAATTGATGTGCTCCACCTCAGAAGTGTGTATGTGAATCAACACATACTTTAACAAGAATTTCACACTGCTGGGCTGTATGAGTATGAGAGTGTGCTATTTGCCTTGACACATTCATTTGAATGCCAATGTGGAAAAACATGGCAGTAAATACAGACAAAGACAAAGAGACACAACGATAAACCCTTTTAGAACTTGAAACTGCCACTGATCCATGTTCATCTGAAAGGAAAGTGTACCACGATTACATTTGTTCCTTCCTCCCTTTTCTCCTTCCAACCATATCTCTACCTGATTCACACTGATCCTTGCAGCAGTGCTGGGACTCGGGAGGAGGGGAGGTTCACAGATCCTACAGCACAGGATAAGCCTTCCATTGGAGGAGGCCGAAAGAAGGGGAACGGATCATCTTGAAAGGGATATACAGTGGTTTCCTGCCGGCCATTTGTAACGAGTGTAATAGAGAATTGCCTGTTGGTGTGCTTATGTGTGTATGTAAATGATAAGGTGTGTTTGCAAATTAGATACAGTATGTGTGCTGCATACAGGAAGTGTTTGCTCATTATGTAAGACGGCTTCCCTGTTGACTCATCAATGTCCACCCAGGAGCTGTTATATGTGACTGCAGTTGAGTCTGTGGGGGTCGGGCGCCTGTGAGATTCACAAAGAAACAGTAGGGACCACCCCTCTGCTGTGTTTGTCAAAAGCAAGAGCAACCACAAATAATCGTGACATTTACAGGAAAACATCAGTTAATTAAAAAAATAATGAATAAAAAATGTATGAAGGAAGGCAAAATCCTTCATACATGTTCACCTCTGACTCTGACAACCTATTACAAACAATCACATCTGCAACATTAAAATGATGGTCCAGTATCTATGAGGGAAGATCATGATATAACTTGCCCTACAACCTTGTCTCTGGCGTATCACTACCTTTAAAAATGTTGCTTTGTATTCATAGTATAGATAGAGAATAATAAGAAATGTTGTTTTATATTTTATTCATAGATGAACTGTGACGGGGTTCAATTGTCCGTTCAAAAAACACTGGCCTAGTCGGTTGGCTTGAGCTTAAAAATACTTTATTAACGGCAGCAAAAATAAAATCACGAAACAGTACAAGTTAAACAAAATAAAACTCCAAAAACAGACCGTCCACCACTCATCAGAGTAAACATGCTCTGGGTTGGCTTCTCTGCAACCCACCTCCAAACATGTCCCAGCTGTTGCCTTATTGCAACACTCGCCAGAGTGACACAGTCCTAACTAATCATCCGTTATCCCCTCAACTGAGACTGTTTGCAAAGTAGAGCGTGATCTCTTGGTGTGTGGGATGAAACACAACTTACGACACGACGAAATTCAGGGCGTAAATTCGTTGTTCCCGTGTGTGTTGACCACCGCAGTTGAGAAAATCACGCGGACCAGAGGTTCGACACCGCAGTGAAAATCACGCTCGGGGTGGATTGCGTGCCATACCGTACTCCATCCATTGCAGTTCACAAAGAGGGGAAGCGTTCAACGTGAGGCACCCCGTGAGCGCTTCAGACACTTGTCAAGATCGCCATTCTGTTTGACTCAGATTCGATGAAATCACACAAAATGAGGTGACCTGTATGTTAGAGACTGATCTGCTCGTAGTGATTCTCCCTTTGTGTGTCGCGCTATGCTCTAGCGTGGAAGACTCGTTACATATCCTCGCTGGATCCCTTGTTTTGTGATGTTGTTATCTGCAACGGCGTCGTTGTGGAACCTGCGTGGCTGTCTGTTTATCTTCGTCGACCACATGACACCTCTCAAACACCGGACAGTACGTGGTCCGATACCGTGCTGACATCCTGACTGAAAAGCTTCACTATCTCTACCCCAAGGAAAGTACGTACGGTGAAGGAAGGTGTACGTGAAACAAGAGCGGCCCTTTACTTCAGTCACACCCGAAGGAGACGACGAAAATTTAGATCCTCAGGGTTGTCTCTCCTCGGGTACCTCACCGGTGACCCTATGAGCACCTCGGGGACGACGCCTATTCTTCTGTCGTGAGGTTACTCCTCCTCTTACCTGCCTCTTGTCCTAACCTCTGTCCACATTCCACCAATGAAGTCTCCTTACAACTCTACGTTTCCCTGGATTTTACACAATGTCGCAATTATTCCTATCGTTCGATAACACTATTATCATCCCTATTTGCTATATAGCTCTATAGCCTACAGCGCCATTTATTTCAGGTTATTGGCAGGACTCTGACTGTTTTATATGGCGGTAAAAAAAAAGTGTAAAATTTCGAATAAGTGTGGTCCTCCGGGCGGTAACTCTAGTAGAGGAGAAAAACTTCCCTCGGCAGGTTGTACGTTGTTCTCGCATGTTGTACTGTAATGTTGTTGCTATTGTTATTTCCTGTAGGCATAACATGTCCCGTGTACATGTATGGGATCTCTGTAAACTGTTGTCATGGTTGTCTATAATATATGAGCGAGACAGTTATTCGGAGTGGAAGAACGTCTTTGACATAACAAACTTTCACCACCTCTCTGGTACGTGCAAACTGGTGACGACAATGGGTACCGGGTTTCGGTATTAGGAGGCAGGGTCGTTGTAGTCATGGTCGTTCTCTCAAAAAAGGTGTCGTCCCTATAACATTGTGGGGTTTGTAGGGTCGAAAGATGGCCTTTACACCTCTCCGACTCACTCACTCAATCCTCAACTCAATGAGAACCTTTTTGATTTCACTTTGAACTCAATAAGATACGTCCCAGACTAATATATAACAACTGTGAAATTTTATGATGATTAGGTTGATTTTACGAAATGTTTAGGCTAATTAATAAATATTTGTTTTTTTTAAGTTCATTGTTTTTTTCTTAAGGTAAAAAAAGAAATAAAAGTTATAGTGCTATTTATAGCATGGTACCCTGAAACAAATGGACTATAATGCACGCCACTCAAAAACATTAGCATGTAGGGATCTATTAACGTACTTGTAGTTCGTTACTAGTCCACAAAAAAATTTTACATAATATAAGGTTTGTGCGTTTTGTGTACGTAAAATTGGGCTTTCGTTAAACCTCTTGTGAGTAGGAGGTAGACCTACTTTACCATCCGTCTTTCCACGAGACCAGGAAGTCACCACCGGATGAAACTTTCACCCTTTATCGTTGATACCCTTTGTGTCTTACGGTTATGCGATGAATTATACACACGTATAGTCCGACCACCGTTACGACCCTCCGCGGTGGACTCTCCTTTACTTTGAGGCCGTCCACGAACCAAAGGGCTCTCTCCCCCTGGCCTCCCGAACCTCTTGTCTCCTCACAAACTTCAGGACCTCCTGGGGACGACTAACACCACCATACCTTCAGTATTCGGACTTTTTGTGTTACGACGGTGGACCAGCAGACTTATCCGACGGTACGGTAATAGAACCAGGACTTCACGTACACGTCGAACTTCGATACGTTCTAAGTAAAAGACTTACAAACCCAGAACCCTTTCTCCTCCTGAATATGGTAAAGAATCTAACTTGTGCATCTCCTTAACACCAGAAGTCACGTAGATAGAATTTTGCGTCCGAAGTGTGTAACATATCCTTTATCCGAAAGGTAAATTAAGTACCAAAAAACACCTTTGATGACGTTAAACCCTCCGACAGGTAAGACGTATACAGTCGCTACTACGCTTTCGTTGGTAAGGGGTGTATAGCGGTTCTAACAATAAACAATTTAATGTATATAAGGTGATAACCAAGTACACGCCTCGCCCAGTGTCTCACTGGACTGAGGCGGTGACTGTCAGCTGTGTGTGCTGTGTGGTGTGTGTGTGAGTTTGAAAGGACGAGAGAAGCAGGTTTTCCTTGGTACGCATGAGATAAATCAACGCAAACATCAACAAATTTACTATACTCAGTAATACTCCCACCATTGGACAAATTACAAACTCGTCTAAACAAATACATCTTACACCAAACTCACTAACACAGTGGACACCTGCCACTCGGACACCCTCCCCGGTACCCTAGCTTTCCTGCCACAA
>NW_011369947.1:15744965-15767294 GCF_000735185.1 Notothenia coriiceps
CGACAGACTCGACCGGCTAAAGAGCGCGGTTCCGCTGGTTGTTGGTCTAGTCCCTAGAGGGCGGGCGGGGGGCGTATGTTTCGTTTTTTTCGGCGAACAAGTTACTGCATTTGACCTATTAATTTGAGGGGTTTGTGCAACTTTTGGATGGTCGAAAGGGTTGACAGAGACGGTGGAGGGCGTACGGAATCGCAAGGAGGCCAAATCGCAGGGCGCATCCACTTGTCCTCATTAGTATGTCTGACGGCTGTGAACGGTGCGGTTACTAAGTAAATAGGAGGTAAAATACTGATACCTTTATCAGTCTGAACGCCATAGTCGTATGGGCAGAACTACCGAATCGGCGAACGATGACCGCCCTTACACGGTATTTAGTCCTAACTAACCGACGTACGGTCGGTAGCTCCGGAGTTTTCAAATTGTAACAAGCTGAAAACTCTGGCTATCTACGAGCACTACGACGTTTCGGGTACGGCTAGAGGGGTCGTTACGTCAAGCCGCTTCTATTTCTAGAAGATGAGGTGGGGTAAGTTAACACTTACACGCATCGCACTTTCGGAAAAAGCTACAGACAAATCACAGCTGCCCGGCATTGTACGCTCGCTCGTATAATCTCTTGGCCGATAACTAGCATAAACCGATAAACTAATATGTAACTTAAACATAAAAAACGCGAATAACCGTGGGGTGACTTTTTGACAGTCGTAGTCCATCTCTACCGACGCTCAATGAACATGTCATCCGACTAAACATGAGCCGAAACGAACCGCACCGTTCTTATAACAGAGGTGAAAGAGGGCAGGGTCTCTAAACCAAAGGTAATCGAGACCTCTCTCGAAAGTGTGGCACCGGTATTACCAGTATTAAAGAGACGAAAGTTCCTGGGCGTAGTCTTTATTAATCTTAACCTCCTACTTTGGGAGAATTACCAGGTGTGTACATTGCGGTGTGTAGCTGTGTCTCACTATAAACAAGCAGTACGAAAATTTGGTGTAAGGACTCATGGTCCGTCAGATCATGCCGTAGTAGGTTCATAGGGATGTGCAAGGCTACTCGATGTCAACGTGAAATCGTATTTAGTAGAACTTCGCGTAATAGTCTCGTTGGTTTCTCACAACATCTAGGCGTACACCCGCACCTTATGTTTATCTTGTTGTTCTATTCTATAATATGGAAAATGAAAGTAGACTTGTCTTGCGATCGCTCTAGGTTAAGTTTTAAATTTGAGGTTTTTCTTGTAACAATGACGTCTCAAAATTGAAATTAGAGTCGTAAGTGGTAACAATTATACAAAAACGCTAAGCGACCGACGCCGGAGTAGCAGCGGCTCGACGATACTAGCTCTAAATCATAAGTATCGAAAATGTGATACCTCATATTGGGTAATCAAGGGGAACAATCGGTGATAAGCGAGACGCGACTTTAATGTATAATTACGTACGCTCGTAACGCCCAAGCATTCAAAGTACCATTAGTATAAGTCAAATAAGGGACCATCCCTCGTCAGTGAACTAATTTTCGACGATTGTCACGACAAGAGAAGCCCATCCACCACAGCCCCGGAGCGCGCTAAAAGTGTGCCAGCTTCTCTCCTTAGCCTCCCCAACTCTCCACCTCGATGCTCGCTCTCGTCGCTCGGCGCTTCCAATCCACCCTCCACACCCCCTACCGTCGGGTGAATTTTGCTGTTATCGCGCAGAATCAATACCCAACTGACATACACACACACGAGTAGCCTGTAACGAGTCCATCGATAAGTCAAATAAATTAAGTAATAATATCCTACGCTGACATATCCCTCGTACACGCGCCGGCCGGTACGTTTTCTCTGAGGTCTCGTCGAAGGGTTAGATCATGTTAGAGACTTGCGACAATTTAAATAAGTTAGAGATAGGAGCGTTGACCTGGTGCGAGCCGGAGACCAAGGAAGCACTTTTTTAGGTGGGGGCTTTTATTTTCTACTACTTATATACACAGCAAGGGAAGAATTTGGTCGCTTAATATGTAAGCAGTGGGTTTGGATGGTGTTCGTGATCATGCCACCGTACTGCTCAGGGTAACGGTTGAAGCTTGACAACTTGTCTTGTGGGAGACAAGTTATAGGATCCTTGGTACTTTTTTCTCATACGTGGATTTACTACTACAGTAAGATAGTTCGTTTGACACTGGCGTGTTAGTGTGAACAGACGGAAAACGTTACTCATATGGGCAGTCCGGCCGTCTATACTATAGGAAGGGAGCTGTCGTATGACGTCAGACTGAATACTGGGTATCAAGCAAAAGCACGTGGGCAAACCCTGACGTACGCGGTTTTGAGGTCTACCGTCGCTAAGTATTACTAGTTTAATATACCCTTCGTGTATTTCCTCTTACTTCTCTCAGTCAAATCATGTGTATCAATCTCACACACCTCGTGTTTTAGCTCTCGGGTGTAAGGAGAGTGAGAGAGCGTGCTAGTCGCAGACCGATTGATCGACCGGACGAAGGTCGCTATGGCGCGTTACTTCTGTAGACATGAAACCGAGCCACTTCACATGAGACGCGCTTTGTCATTGTTCTAAGTCCGTTGGTCGCAAGTTTGGGCGGCCGGACGTGCACGCGCGTTTGTGCTTCGAGAGCAACTTAATTACGACCTATAACAGCGATCCTATAATATCCACGGGACCACGGTCTAAGCTCTCTTCTGTGGAGCTCCTGGACGAACTGTGTCGGTGTTTCTTAAGGACAGGAGAGCAGCGGCAGAGTCTTTGTTAGGGCACCGCCCCATATACTTCTTACATCTCTCACACTCTTTCTCTGTGTCTCTTTACCACACGACTATAGTTGTTCTACTACCTTATTAAGTGGGCGAGGCAGCTAGGAGCCCCAACTGTTTAAGTGACACGGCGTTGGGTGTTCGGTTACCAAGTTAATATGGCTTCGTTCAGCAGTTGTCTGGTATCGGATTCTATGTGTAGATCCTTTCAGATGCCGGCTGCCGTTGGTTTTCCCTTCGCGTAACTGAGGCTTCTCGCGTTGACTTCCCTCCTTTGATGTTCCTGGCCCGGCGCCGCCTGAGCTGACCGTTGTTGCTTTCTTCATAGTAAGGTGGTGATGCGAGACGGCGAGGACAAGTGGCAGGAGCGGCTGAGTTTCGGTAGTCGTCGTTTTTGTCCTTCACGGCAAAGAAGCAGTACTGCGCCATCGGCATAGCCAGTGGTCGTACTCGAGCCACTCGATCCGACTGTCCCGAGATCTCCCTTCTCTCCTTTTCACTCTTAACCTATTTTCACTACTCTTTCCGCTTTGTGCGAGATTTGCGAAAGCGACTAACCTTGTTAATGAAAAATACCGCCCTTAAAGTGAGTCACTGGGCACTTGGGTGGTAGTACGTTGGTGTTAGGGGGTTCCGACGGACACCCTGCCTGTTCGTTTTCAGAGGATAAGGTGGTTCATTAGACTTCAGTAACAACGTTATGATGGTGTGTTCCCCCAAAAGCTGTGAACGATTAAGGGTTTGTTGTGAAGCCTTAATCTTTGTACTCACGAGGACAAATATACGTAGCTTTTAAAGTTTAGCCCGTCAGAAAGAGAAAATTAACTGTTCGAAAACTCGGTCTTTACCGCAGATGCCACGAAATGCGCTTGCTGTCTCTCGTTAGTGTTGTTGCATAGCAACCACCTTGCACTATGTTTGTGCAGAAGGCAACGGAGGGACTATTTTATGTTTAACTAATAACAACTATTTAAATTAAAGAGTGTGTATTTTTCTTTCATATTGCCATACTTTGTAACCGTTTTATAAAAGCAATAGCTCACTTCACTAAGGGGGTTGTCCACGGCCCTTAGCTGTGATATAATGAACATATACAACGGCCTGTCGTGAGCTATTGCTTAAATATAGCGCAGTATTTTTCTCTGAACTTTTTCTATTAAAGTTTTTTCACACCGGAGTAAAAAGTGTGTTTTTCAGGGCTGTTTTTCGCCGCAAATGAATACATGTTTCATGTGATTGTGATAGTATTCAGTAAAGCATGATGGTGGATGTAAGATTGACTCAAATACAATAAAATGCCAAGATTATTATAACAAATGTAAAAGTAACATGTGGACGTTTATTTTAATACATGGCCAGTAGTTTGTAGGATCAAATTATTATAGGTTTTGGTCTTTTCATTAGACTTTTTATTTATTAGAAATATGTCCCTATCCCTAGGCACATGATTAAAATGTCAAACTCATTTCCTTTATTCAACTTAGCATATATATTACATTATAGTACATATACACATTAGCCCTTTGTCCTTTCATAGTGAACATCCTCTGAGGAAAATAACACTGGTAATATTATGTACCTTGCCCCGTGTACCCCTGCTGCTGTCAAACACATCTCTGAAAAAAAATGGCTGCAATAAGGGATGCATTCATGTCATTTCATTATGACAAGCATGTGAATATATGTCTGTATATTATAAACATTTTAATATGTACTTTATGATGGTCTGTCCTGAAAAAAAACCCCTGCCATTATGGCCACATCAGCTATGGCTTCACAGAGAGAGCTTGGTCAAACCCAATTTACCCCCTAGTGTGGGAGAAAAATGTATGACTACTAAACATTTATTCAGAAGGGATAAAGGGAAGCAGGTCTGTGAGCAGGCATTCTGATGTATTACCTATATTAGGAGAGCAGCCCTTGACTTGAACTTGTGGGGAAAAGGGCTAAATAAGATCCCTTTTTAGGGGGTGAATAGTAGAGAATATGAATGCTCAATTAAGCCCCTAAAGCAGCTTATTTGTATTTTGGACTGTCCTGGATTTAATTAAGTTCCACATTTGGTGTTATTGTTCAAATCAATCAGCTCTGATAACATATTTTTGATTGTTTGGGTGCTTCTTCAGCCACTATTAAAGTTGTACCATTTGTTTGTACTTTCGTTACTTTTTTATAAATGAAATCTTTCCTTGTTAATACGTTCCATGTTTTCCCCCTCACTCCAGATCCTGGTGACAGCCGTCCGATGCTTCTCATTGGCGGTTCAGATCGTATTATCATCACCCATCTAAATGGAACAGGCCTCCAGCCCCTGAGGTCTCTAAGTGCAAATGGAACACTGGCATTGGATTTCCAACACAACCAGGAGAATGTGTGCTGGGCCCTTTCTACAGAATCCTCTGGGCAGCTCCGCTGTGCTGAAACCAGGAATCTGCGTGGATTCACACGGGAACGGGAAATAAGAACACAACAAAGTCTGCAACGTAGGTTTTTTGATAGTTTCTTCTCTCATTGTACAAACTACTTGTTCATTTATTTACTCGTTTGGATTCATTTGAGTAATGATCTGCTCTTAAATCATGAACACTCCCATACTAGAGGAGATGAGATACACATCACTCTCTCACAAACACTTGCCCATCCACCTTTCTTTCTCTAGCTCTCGTAGTTTTTTCTATTACCTTTGAGCTCTCTCTATTGCTCTTCATTATCTGTGCGGTTGAAGGCAGGTTAGCCTCTGTGGTTTTGGCTGCTCACCTTTCCCCTACAGCTGTCCTTCAAACTGACGCCAGCTTTGCTGCATCAAAACCGCTCTCTTTCCCTCCCTGTAGCTGTTCCATCCCAGATTCTTCGAAACATAAAACCTTTAAAACAAAATTGTGGATTGTATTCACTGGGTTGTCATATTTTAGGCCTTATATATTGCTGTAGGTTCAAAACTGCTTCAGAGGTGTCAGATTGAACTGTCTTTGCAAAAACATAAAGGAAACCTGCCAGCCAATCACAACTGTCAGAGGCCATGGTATAATTTAAAGCGGCACCGCGTAATTTTGACATTCCAAGATCAGTATACACTTCATGTAGACTCCTTATTTGCCTTCCACAGCTGTTGTATGATACATGCTGTGTCTCACGGTTTGTTGCATTATGGGAAATGAAGGACCCTGTATTCTTAGACCTGGGTTAGGAACATAAAAGGGCCCTATTATGCTTTTGGGGGTTTTCCCTCTACTGTAGTATGTAATATAGTTTTCTTTGCAGGTGAATGGTCTGCAAAGGCTACAATCCCAAAGTTCATACCAAAGGGAATTTCTCTGTTTGTATGCTAATCATTGAAAGTGTTATTTTATACAGATTATCAAACAATAATCAACCTCTTCTTTGCCATTGCAGATGTGGAGCACATGGCCATTGACTGGCTAACAGGCAACTTTTATTTTGTCGACACAACAAATGATAAGATATTTGTCTGTAACCAAGGGGGGGACACGTGTGTTACTATCATACAACTGGACCTGCTGAATCCTAAAGGAATCGCTCTGGATCCTCTCATGGGGTGAGTGTTCAGCAGCCTTTGCAGCATCTGTGAATACTGCAAGGCTCATTCATCATCATGCATCTTTTGTTAAAGCGGAAAAAATAAGGAAAGGAGAAGAGAAATATAAATCACTCTGCAATACAATAGACTTGTCTGGAGGAATGTGAGTGAGTCGCAATGACGGGATTAAATGATTCCCTGTCCTTCAACTCAGCCCTCCTCTCTTTGAGCTGTGTAAATTGGCGGATAGCTGGTGACGCTCCAGACAGCTTCTACTGCCGAGACATTCATTTGTATTCACTGATTTCACCGCACATCCCTCAGTAGAAAAGGCCCCTTCAGGACTTTCCATTACAGGATTTTTGTCTCTGTAGAGATCACACAAAAGCCGAGCAACTGTGGAGTTAGAAATATCCCCACAATGCTCGGAGTGAAAACTAAAACAGTTACAGCATGTGGTTGACAGTCACACTGAACTTTTTTTATTGCACGTGTGTCATCAAGCATGAAAACAAAATGAACAAACATAAATTAAATAAATTGCTTGCAGCAGCTGAACTAAAATGTGAACCAGTTTCAGAAGCTCAAAGCTTGTCTCCCTTCTTAGCAAGCAAGACATAAAGTAATGCGATGTAACAGTACATGTTTTTTAATAAGCAGTAATAGTATATATATATGTTCATAATTTATAGTATCCTGGGTTTATAACCGGTTTATAAGTGTTGATATGTATTTTTTGACTGTTTATGTTCATTTTGTATTAAATCTTATTCAATTTGATTTTATTCATCTTTTGCACCTTCTAACACATTCCTAATTTGGGATCAAGTTTATCTAAAATATCGTATCATAATATGGTTTAATCAAATATATCATGATATGATATAATGAAATATAATATAAAATGATATACAAGACCCATAACAATGATACTCATTTTATTTTTAGTACTATAACATATGGGACACTTTCTACTTTTTATTTTATTTTTCTATACATTTTTAACTCATGTGCAGTGTGATGCTGTGACAAAACACATTAAACATTTGGGATCAGTTATTTCTGATATAATACAATGGACTAATAGCAGTGATACACATTTGCTGACGTTTGTGGTATAGTCCGCCTCAATACATAAATAACAATGGTAGCATGTTGCTGCTCTACACAAGTTGTGATAAAACTGTTACTTATTCCATATAAGGCAAAGATAATATGTGTTCTGCATCCTAACATGTCATCATTTGATTTAAGCTATATTACTGATGTAGAACTGCTGTTTATATATTGTGCTTTATTTAACAGCTTGTGTTCCCACCATGAACCATTGGCTCTAATCAAAATAATTAGCTGCTGGTTTCTTAATGATGTGGACGCTTCGGATGCGGTTGGCAGCGTCTTTTTGTTCTCATTAAATGCTGGTCAGCCGTTGGAAAGCAATATGGCTTATAGAAAATAAACAATACCTTAGAGATTAAAGTTTAGCTTGCTCCTTTTGAGTCACCTTTAGATACAATATAAGTACAGTTTGTTTTTCAGTAGATTTGCTGTAATCACACATGACTCACACCCACATAAGCGCCCATTCCGTTGTGTGTCTAGAGGGATGATTGTATGGATAGAGAGCCTTCCAGCCCACAAGGGAGCTGGACATGCAGGCTGCTGGCTATAGTAGATTGACAATAAGACACAGACGTTTTCCAACCTCTCTAATTGGGGAGATATTGGTATGGTTGGTTCTGAAAAAAAGTGAGTCTGAGATAGGTCTGTCAGCCTGGAGCAATGGAGTGAAAACAAAAGGAATCAGGGAGGTGTGAGAGAGCAGAAAAGTGCGAGGAACAGTGTTTATAGAATATGCCCCGGTTTGGCACTCCATTTTCATTCTTGTTTGATTCTCTCCCTGCCTTTCTTATTATCAGATGAGGCATTTGTACTTTGCCACGGGAAAGCCTTTTGATGGATAACCCTTTCTTCTTTCCTTTTAAAAAGCTTTTGTGGAGGAGACTTTGATTGATGGTATGGTGCGTTCATCAGCTAAAATTCAAGCTATCTGTGAGTCCTATTTTAAAGGTGTACACCATGTACCGTGCGCATCAGGGACTGGAAAGATTGTGATCTGTTTTTTCCAAAAGATTACTGAGGCCTAGATGATTTAAAAATGAAATATGAAGGTTTCACTCATGTGTGTAAGAATCAAGAGTCAACCCTATCCCCTGGAAATTTTGTTTTAAATACTAGAACCCATTTGTTTCGACAGTGTGTTTTGGGACATAATAACTGTCTTAATTATGTTCTGTGTAACGTTGTCAAGTTTTTTTAATTTAATCTTTCGTTTTTTGGTATTAGACCAGCTATAATTTTGCCCTCAAAATGGTTCCAGTTTAAACATGAATGTATCAGCATGGTTATTACCATTTTCCTTTTGTGACCATAAATGTAGGTTTCCCCGATTTGTACAGCAATCCGTTTAATGGTTGTTGAGTTGTTTTCACTAAAACCCAAAAATATCAACCTTCTGGCGCAACAGAAAAAGGTTATCCCTTTCATGTGTGTAATGTATAGGTTTATGTGGATGTAAATGGTCTTCATAGGCTAACATCCCAAATCTCCCCCCCTGCCTGAAATGCATTGATTGTTTACTTCCATAACATTGTGACATCTATGTAACACCAATCAGAGCTGAATTGGCTCTCTGAGACACGCAGTATGAGAGAAAATCATACTTTTTTTTAACCATATAGTATATAAACATGTCAATATAAACTTAGGAATTAGCATAATGGGGCTCCTTTAACAGTCACACATTCAAAAATGTGGTTAACATTGTGAAACAGGCGATTTACTCAAAACTACTTGGTTGCGTAAAGACAAAACTAATTATTGCGTAACAGAGATTATAGTTTTTATTAAAATAAGTTGTTCTGTGATATTGCTGACCTTACTGATGGGATGTCAGATTGATACAAACAGGAATAAGGCTCCTTATACTGTATGCTGCTTGTACAAACACCTTGGGTGGAAGACAGTTAGTTTAGGTGGTCACATTTGTTGTATTATACATGAAATGTATTGTACATCTTAGACTGTACAATTGCATAAAACATACAATATACATCCTCCAAACAACTGCCATTGTAAACAAAATGTTAATTTATTATTTAGAATGTTTGCAGAATTATATTTGAAAACTCTATTCTAAATAAGAACATCAATTACATTTATTTTAAGAGAAAATGTGTTTGCCATACTCTGGTTGCATCTCTATTTGTTTTCAAATGTACAAATAGCAGATACCGATAATTGTTCACAATGTCAGAGTCCTTGACTTCTATAATAGTTGTTTTGTTGTTAAGTTACAGGTCAAAACGACAAAATTGAACAAAGCAGCTGAAGGAATGTATTTCCTTCCGCTGCTGTATGAAATAGTCAACAAGAATAACAACTTTGAGTGTGTGCCTTTCATTGTCAGTTGTAAGAGTCTATTCCATTTAATTGTAAGGCCAATACTGTTTTTCACTGGTCTCACGCGCTTTTTTTGAACAGAAATGTCAATAATCCAACGTGGATCTCGATATAACTCCGGAATGCACAAGTTCAGCAGCAGCACCATCCTGATCCCAGAAAGCTATCATTTGTATGCTATGTGAAGGTGCACCTGTTCGGGGAGCTGGGTTTCTTGCTGACTGACAGTTTTTTTAGCACAGCCATGGTCTCAGGTTCAAAGGGCAGCCCATCTCTCCCCCTGGCTTGACTCGTGCAGATTAAGTCGGCTTCCCGTTGCGGTGAAGCTCGTTATCATTGGCGGTTGTTGGAGCTCCGTCTTCACAACCGCAGCAAGACAGTGTGGCAAGTCTTCCATGTTAATTACTGTACCTACAGACCTGAGCATTTTTCAATACTTAAAGTGACCATGAGTTAAAAGGCACTTCAGTAATTTGTCTGATGTGATTCAGTCCCTATTGTCAGAAACAAATTACACTGCACGTAGCACCTTTTTCCCATGGCCGCGCAGTGTTTTCCTTACATTCCGCTGGCTCCCTGTGTCTTTCAGAATAGATTTTCGTCCCTCCATGCGTTCTTTTGAGGTAGTAAATGGTTTGGCTCCTCAGCGCATCACACATTGTCTATCACTTTGTGTCTACTCAACACCCCGAGGTCCTCTGCAGGATGCCTTCTAAATGTCCTCAAATTACAACAAGCAAATGCAAAATGCTGCTTTTATTGCCTCTGCCTCCAGGTTACAGAGCTGCTATGCACCCTGAGAAGCAGCCTTAAATGGCCATTTTCAGACATTCTTTTTTTGCATCATGTTTTAATTTAACATTTATTCTCAACTCTTTTTACATAGTGCCTTGACTATTTTTATTATATTTTGTAAAAGCACCAGTGAGTTGTACTATAGAGTATACAACTTGACAGACTATGAATGCATACTTTTTATTTAATTAATTACATAACATTTTGTGCGTCATTGCTTCAAAACATGACTCATGTTCTTCTCTTTTGAATTGGTGCATTGATAGTCAGTGCCCTCACAATCTGGAACTACTTGGTTACAATTAGAAAACTTGGTTAAGAAGATTTGGAAAAGATTGTCGGATATCAACTTTTAATAACGGTAGCAAATGGCTTGTGACCATTGTCATAGTTTCAAAGTGACACATTTTGTGACACAAACAACTAATTGAATTCAACCTCATTATGTAATATGGTGCTATAAAACAGCACATTTTCACATTTGCTCCTGACAGACATGAGTCCTGAGAGGCCTTTCTGATTTATTTGTTGACATTATTATTTTTGTACATTTAAACACATAATGCAATTATAATTTGTTTGGGACAATCACACATCGGCTTTTGCTGTTGTATTAAAGTACCTGCAAGCTTTAAAAAACACTCAGGAAAACTAGGACTCCATAGCAAACTATATTTTATCATATTTTCACATTGTTGTGTCTAATTTGGTAACAGCTGTGGGGAAAAAGCAAGTGCATTACCTTAAGCACTGTTTATGAACTTACTTAAGTCTGAGATACTGTGTTTTCTTATTTTGTGCTATTTTTATTATACCACATTTAAGAGGGAAATGAATGATTGATTTGTTTCAGCACTCCTGTAGCTGTTTTAAGTTGCTGTACTTTGCAGATTGAGTTGAAACAAATGTGACACAGCACCACCTGGAGCATGTATTTAAAATCCGAAACTTGTGCTTGGTTGAAGCAATTCTCCAACACTACTTTTCAGCACAAACCGTTGTTCCCATCGAAAAGAAACAGAATAATGTTGTGGCGTTTTTCAACAGAATGAATGCTAAACATTATCATGTTTAGCATTTCTGTTTGGGGTCATCACCTCCCTTCAACATTTTAACCATTCTTTCAGCCATTTTAAGCATTTCTGTGATTCTCATTCAAGATAATTTGATGTTGTGCTTGTAAGGTAGCATGCAGTTGACACTGATAATGAATGTGATGAAAGCAACATACAGTATAGGCTGCCATAATGTCTTGAGATCGTTAGAACAAGGGCCTTTTTCGAGCAACGCTATCACATAATCAGAAAAAATGTAAAGATGCTAAAGCCACATAAATGCTTTACCCATAAGAGCGTACGTGTAAATAAAAAAGTAGCTGGGTGTCTGAGAAGCCATTCTTTTCACATTTGTAGCAGGCCCACAGCAGGTGTATAGCCACAATTGAGAGAGAGATGTGCAGGCAGGAGATTTATGCTGCTGTTTTATAGCTACTCTCATTTTCTTTTGAGATTGGCTTGCAACATTTGGGACTGGATGATTGGGACATAGCAAATGGTTTAATACCAACAACTGGTGAGTTGGAAAAAAAGTTTAAAAAAAGTTTCATATTGCCCCCTGTTTTGCTCGATCAGACTTCAAGATAATACTTTTAATGTTTAAACTATGACATGGACTTTAACCATCCTACCTATCACCTTTATTCATGCCTTATCATATTTTCTTTATTGTTTTAAATGTAGGGTCCCTTATAGTAGATGACATAATACAAAGTGTATGCCAAAATAGTTTCATTTTTAAGAACGTCTACCATTATAAAAGCCACTTCTTCTCAGTGAAGCCATGCTTTTAAATGTCTTTGTCACACCATATAATTAATTAGCAAACATAAGGTTCGCATATTTACCACTTGTAATTATTGCACATTCTTTAATCAATGGGGCTTTGATTGGGGAGAGCGGTGGACAAAAGAAAACCCTTCATTTCCATTTATAAAATGTCAATTTCACATCTGACATTTTTAAAACCAGGATAATGTAAATGTGCTCTTTAATATGCATTGGATGACTACATGCTATCATACCAAAACACTGAGGCTAACAGGTCCCTGGTTAAAAAACAGTTGATTAACCGTGTAGATTGTTACTGTATGTTTCCGTTTGAGCATTCCAAAAGGAAAAGCTTTGTAAATGGTGACTTACCAATGATTTTGGCAAACACAAAAGCTCACTCTATGTTTCCACTTAAGGCCAGCTCCAAAACCACATGCTAGTTGTCAACTGGAATAGTTTTTAATCACATACACACTTTAATTACCTGTTGATATGCTATATCTTGGCCTCAGAAGTAACACTAGATTACGACTGTAGGGAAGCTTAGCCAGGTATGCTAATGTTAGCCGCTAGGTTTGGAACAGCAAGCTTGTTAGCCAGGTGTGCTAATGTCAGCCGCTGAGGTTGGATCGGAAGGCTACGTTTGTTAGCTAGGTCTTGTAATATTAGCCGATAAGGTTGGATCAGATAAACATACCGTTAAATTAATTCCTCACACTATGCTGTTGCATATATCGTGCTACGGCGCCATAGACTCTGCTTCAACATAAGAACAGATTCAAAGCTCTACAAATCTGCCGTCCCTTTGAGCAGTTGCAAAGCTACGATTGTACAGTCACTGTACTGCGGAGGGGTTCAATGAACAGTCAACTGCAGGTGAATTAACATAAATGGCTCTATGTGTTCAAAGGGTCATTCTGTTTTTATCAAATGGCTTGAAGCAAATGTGCCGTCATAATAAACACGCCTGAAAAAATGTGTGTACTTCAAGGAAAAGTATTTTTTATAGATTTTTGTATTGTATGTATAAGGCCTAAGAAGATCTGGAGACAATAATGACACTGCTCGCTCTACAAATTTGCATCATCCCTAACACCATATAATCATTGAAACTCTTCCACCCTCTGTAGAATGCTCTTCTTCACGGACTATGGGAACGTGGCCAAGGTGGAGCGCTGCAACATGGACGGCACAAACCGGACCCGGCTGGTGGATTATAAAATTGAGCAGCCCACAGCTGTGGCATTGGATGTTGTGAAGAAACTGGTTTACTGGGCAGATGCCTTCCTGGATTACATCGATGTGATGGATTACAACGGCAGGAACAGGCACACCATTATTCACGGGAGCCAAGTGAGTGTCACATTTCACTGTAACGCTGCTTTATGTCTTTAATGGGCTCCACATCATACAGAGCCATTGTGGACTAACGTCATTGGGAATCCGAACAGACAATTGGCTTCTCCTATCGCTAGCGTCTCATTTAGGAGACTCCAAATTGTAACATGAGAGGGGTTTTTTAATTTTCTGATTTAGGGCACCGTGCTTTATCAGTGCAAGACAGGTGGTACATTCACTGGTTGTTGTTTTAATTCTCTAGTCGTTTTTATAAAAAGGGTCTATTGAATGGGGAATATAGATGGCTAATTTAATTGAAGGAATCGAGGCACATGTGTGTCTGTCTTCCAAATGAGCATATCAATAGTCTCGTTCCCCAAAGTACCTGCTTGAAGCCTTTCATCAGTGTTTTTGACTATTCATTAAAACGCCCTTTCAAGCAACTTGGACTAGATACTCACCCTTTATGAGGAGGAAACGTACATTTCAAACACCTTATTTTGTATGCAGGTGTTCTTTGCATAATATTGCCTCCTTCTCTAGCTTGTGGCCTCGTTAGAGAGGATCATGCATCTTCAAGGACAAATGCCATGCAGCTTCTTCCTACATCTTTTCCATAGACTTTTTTTTATTTGTATCATAGCCAGTGTTATCAGTGTTCAGAGGCAACACATTTCCTCACAGATGAACTCACTAGATGACTACGCAATTTTGTGTAATTTTTCAAATCAAGCTAATTTCAAGTACTTTCAGTTCAAAATGTCCCAGGATGTCATATTTGAAGCGGGTCATACTGTACATGAGAGGTGCCCTCAGAAAAGGTTGCACAGAAAATCAAAATGTGTCTTTATTACCTCACGGTCATTTTATACAGATACTGTATTGTACTTCTGAAATCACGTAAAAGGTCCTTTCATATATTAATTCAATTTATATCTTAAAATAGTATATTTTCTGGTGATTCAATTAAGTTAGAATCAATTAGTCCATATGAACAAATCCTATGCGAAGGCTTATTTTTGTAAACTTCTGTATGAACAAATATGTCACAGATGAAAATTATAGTTTTTTTGTAATTCAATTAATAACTAAAATTATAATAAGTACAATTATAGAGACAACTATTTCGAGCTACATATTGACTACATTTACAGGCATTTCAACAAATACAGAGCATTGAGGCAATGGTTTCGTTGAACTGTAGTCCAGTTTTTAATCACATTAAGTGGTAAAGTATGCCATTATGTTGAAATTCTGTTCTTTTTAAATATTTCACATCAGATTTTCTGATCAATTGAAGTTAGTATGTGCTTGCTGTTCTCAATTTCTACAGAACTATGTATCATGATATTTAAATATTTGATTCATTTCATTTCAACAAAATCTGATCATATTGAATTTTGCCCACCCCTCATATTGGATGCTTGTTACTGTTGAATTATGCTCAGACAAGCTTTCAATATTGTATGATGGCTACAGTACATGCTGCTGTTATTCTGTAGATAAGTAATATGGCAATGAAAGATAAAGATACGAAAATATGATTTCATTGAATTTCTAATGTGTTACATTACATTACACAGTCCTACTTTTACTTTATTCCTTTGATGTCTATCGTGTTTGCTCGATTCTTTCCTCACATTCAATCCAGCAAGCAGCAAAAAGCATTCATTACACATAGACAAAGATTCATGTGCAATAATCACACAGTCTTGTGTGAGATTGTTTTTTAAGGTAGAGTGGTGAGGCCAAATCCATAGAGAGAGACGGTTGAGTAGATTTGTATTTATTTAATTATTCTCTGCATGTTTCTCAGTGCCCCTGAAGTTAAGGTGTGAGCTGAGGTGTACTTCCTGTGAATACGGCTCATCCGGCCATGTCGCTTTGTGTGGGTGTCAGCCTGCTAAATGTAGCGTGGAGGCTGTGTGTCAGGGCCATAGGCCTCCCTGTGGAGTCCATTTTGTGATCCCGTCTGGCATGCCAAATGTACAGACAGCTTTACCACGCTCTCCTATCGCCGTCATGATTGTTGCATGATTAATTAAAATATTACACATTTGTATTGTTTTCTCAGCTGGTTTTACCTATTTTTGTCCTCAGGGATGAAGTTAATGTTCTAAACATGAGTCTTCTTGTTTTCCAGGTGACTTATATTTATGCATTAGCCGTGTTTGAGGACTATCTATATGCTACCCACTCTGACTCCTCCAAAGGGAGTTCCAGCGTGGAACTGCTACAGATCCACAGGTTCAACATGACAGCGGAGAGCAGGACAATGGCCAGCCTGGGGAATACCAGGGGGCTCCGTGTTTACCACAAACTCACTCAACCAAAAGGTACAGGACATTTGATAGATGGGTTCACATGTGAATGTTTGTGTCACAGTCCTCCCCATGTTGTGACTCACAAGCAGGCGTCTGGGTAGTACAGAGGGAAGATGCTTCATTGACTTATAATGATTAATCTGTCCTTTCTGATTATGTCCACAGTCAGGAGTCACGCATGTGAAATCGTTTTGTATGGAAAGCCGGGTGGATGTTCCCATATCTGCCTTCTGAGTGGCAGCTACAAGTCCAGATCCTGCCGCTGCCGTACAGGATACAGTCTGGACTCAGACGGACAGTCCTGTAAAAGTCAGTTCATATTTTTCCTCAGATTTAATTTAGTGCTGTCAATCGATCGCAATAATCGCCATAATAATCTGTGACTAATTGAATGAATTATGATTAATCACAGGTTTGAAATACTAGTATGTACCTTTTTTTTGTAACAAAAACACATGTGGTGTTTATAATTAATATAAAATAAATGCATGACCAAATGGTAAGATGAATCATGTAACAGTTTTATTTAACTTTTCACTACCATGCAGTTCATGGTAAAGATACGGGCTGAATGAGGGGGAGGAAGTTGGGGTCAAGCTTGGTAATATCAATCAATTGCATATATTTCTTTTTTATAAATGTTATGGTGTCCAGATTAATCACAAGTGTTAATGTGTTACAATGACAGCCCTCATTTGAAAATGTGTGCAACTTTGTGTATTGAAGTAAATGTTCTTGTAAACAGTCATATAACTGGTAGTGCTTCCTCTAAGAACACTAATCCTCATTAGTGCCTCAAAAGAACGTTTTGCATCAGTGCTCCCTTTGATATTAGCATTAGCCGGTAAAGGTCATGCGTCATACTAAAGCTAACAGAGTGCCACACATGCGTCAGCTTTGTAGTCTGACATTGATAGAGATGAGCACTAGTGGACACAGACCCATTTGAAAGAGACATTCCGCTATCGACCTATCGCCGGCCTGATTGATTATCGCCATAATGAGGATTTAAGTTTATCTGCATTTGTTGGCTGCTCTGATCAATTGCTGGACATTGTGTAGTTGACAATAAAAGCAGAAGATCAAATTGATGACACAATCAGAGGGGCCCACCAGTGTTCGATCGGGTAACGATGCATCGAGAGACTAGCCATGACACAGTTGATTTATTCCCCCCTCATAGATGTTCTGATGACACCAGCTATCTCTGTCTTGCCCGCGCTTTCCGTCTCCCTAAGTATAATGAGATTCGGCGCTAAATGGTAGTGCTTCTTCTTACAGCAGTCACCACGGGGTTTGATATCTGGGTCTCTCGCAATCCTTAATTTTCTCCTGGGTAGTTGATATCTCCCTCACAAAATGATAAATTGAAGGGAGGCATGTGTGGTCCTCACCCACAGCATCCCAGTCTCTTGGGTAGGGGCTGAGAGCGAGGAGAGGAAGCCCTCCTTTATTCTCCTCTTGCCTTTTCCCGAGGATCCCAAAGGGTTTGAGAACATACAGGCCCCTTTGCGGCTGGCGGGCCGCCGAGGAGCTGCCTCAGCTTTCTAGGTCTCTCTGTTTGCCTTTCTACATAGACACCATGGTATTTTTGTTCAGAAGCAGTGTTCACAGCCAAGGTAAGTATTGCCATTGTCTGTTTGCTCAGGCATTTTCCTTCTCCCACTGTCAAGGCAGCTTTGTAGCGGGAGCATGATTGAAGGGGTAGAGTGAATTTATTGGCACTGATTACTGGCTCCATTAAGGTGAATGGATGGCCTTGGCTCTGGCTCTCATATAAAACAATGTGGCCAGTAAGAGGGTTTAATGCTTGAATCAGCATTGATAAATTACACCAATTAATGACAATAACAGTAAAAAAAGGTCCGTCCTTTCTTGCCTCTTAGAGCCCAAAAACGATCTCTTCCTGTTCTACGGTAAGGGGCGTCCAGGGGTGATCCGAGGCCTGGATATGAATATCAAGTCCAGCGATGAGCACATTGTTCCAATCGAGGACCTGGTCAACCCTCGGGCCATCGACTACTATGCAGAATCGGGACACATCTACTTTGCTGACACCACCAGTTTCCTTATTGGGCGGCAACAAATTGATGGAAACAGCAGAGAGACGATACTCAAAGATGGTAAGTGTAATTTGTTTTATTTACTGCAGCATTTCCCTAGAATACAGTAAACTGACTTCAATACTTTATATCGGTCAGTCCTGACCAACTTGAAGAACGGTTAGGGCCACTTCTAACACCCTCATCTACTTAAACACACTCATTATATTCTAAATGTTGTGCTCATTTGTATAAAATATTATTGAATTTGCTTTACTAATCCGGCAAAAGGCTGCTCTGTAGACAGACAGTTATCAATGATTCATAATTTATACAAACAGCATCTTTCTATTTCAATATTAGAGATATATTTAATGTCACTAAATGTTAATTAAGTAAATATACAACCCTTCAGGATACCACATACTTGAAAGCTGATCATATTCATATTCATTCCTTGCAATCGTAGTAATATCTGTTAGTTGCTCTAACATATTTTACATTCATTAAACACAGATATTTCTGTTTGTTAAACCAATGAAAGCCATACTGCACACGTTTTATTGTATCCAACCTTAGAACACGTATTTGGTGATTCTGTTGTAGAACTGGACAATGTTGAAGGGATCTCGGTGGACTGGATTGGGAATAACTTGTATTGGACCAACGATGGCTACAGAAAGACAATCAGCGTTGCCAGACTGGAGAGAGCCTCACAAACCAGGAAGACTCTGTTGGAAGGGAATATGTCACACCCCCGGGCCATCGTGGTGGACCCTCTAAACAGGTCGGAACAAATTGGTGGCTATACCAGCAGCTATTTCTAATCATTCGTTTTGTCTGGTCTGGAATGGACTCAGCACATTTTGGAAAAAGTGGTTGCATTGGTACTAAACTGTGTAGTGTGTAGGGGTTTGCAAAATCTACTATTTCAATTTTTTCAATCATAATACACTTGCAAAGGTTTGATCGAATTGACGACTGAATTTACAAGATCAACTTCTACTTCCACTTCTTTACTAGCCAAACTTTTCTCAACAACTCCGAGATTACATGCAAACTCTTAGATTGCTGTCAAATATATGCCTTTGCAGTTCACATATTTTTTTTAGCAAATGTTCTTAACAACCAAAAGCATAACATGCAAAATATGTTTTAAGACTGCCAGATTTCAAGCACAACCAAAGTAGTTTCATAACCATTAAGTAGGAGAAACGTTTTTTGAAGGCAGAGTATTTCCGTAGTGTGCCATTGAAGTCATGGTTTCCAAATATCTCATTGGATCTGAATTGGCATACAATAATCCATTTTGATCTCCTTGTTGTAAATGTATTAATTACAGTATGGTTCTAGATAAGACCACTTAGCTTTATATAGATGTAAATATCTCTCTGCTTCAAAAGTGAATCATGAAAATCATTGGTTTTAGCATAAATCAGCTAGGACTGATTATCACCTCATGCATATCTCAACATAAAACATGAAAAGGTAAACCAGCATGGTTAGACTGAGACAAAATGTTATTTTATTTTAAATAGAATAGTGGCTCATCTTGCTGCAAATACACCTTACACAAAGCTACCAGTTATTTAGCCACAATTAACCTATTTCATAGCTCTGTCTCTATGTCTTCTTGCACATCATCTGTGCAATTGTTATGGAGGACTCCACCAGCAGAGATGGTATTTAACATACAGAGGAGATGCTGCAAAGCTCAAATTCATTGAGCGTCTTAAGGATCTTAAGGATTAACATTTTAAGGCTTAAATCGTATTAACACACACCAAATCCATAGCAGTCAGAGATTAGTCTTCAAGCCTCAAGAGGGTTGCTCCTATCATTTTGCCATACACGGCTGTTTCAGTGCTGTAGGTAAATACACCAAACCAAAGCCCAAAACTTAATAATACTTGGTTTTGAATTTTGCCATTTCCCTTTTTACTCTAACATGTTTCAATACTTACTTTACAAGAAGCAATCAGGTTTACAATTAGCTTTTTTTTCTATTGTTGTGCCTGGTTTTCTCCTCTTACAATCACCCAGATTTAAGCATGCAAAATACTTGTCACAGTGGTCCAGACTGTAAATCGAAGGAAAAGGAACACACTGATTTTCAAACATAAAATCTATGTGCATTCGTGCAAAGGGAAAAAAAGAATCAATTGTTACAACTGTGGTGAGAATACAGCCATACACTTGTGAGACTAACGAGGAAATGGCATGTTTCTCCCCGTGTCAGAATGTTCATTCCTGATAGATTTACTGAGGCAGCAGTGTCAAGGGGTGGAAATATCACGTCACTTTTTTTAATACATGGATTAATAACTTCTACTCCGACCCTCCCGCTGACAGCACAAATTATTAGAAAGCTAGTTTTGGGCCTCTGAGGGAGCATTCAGCCCGAACCCGAGAGTCCTTTGATTTCTATCTGCTCTGCTGGAGGGGTCTCTTCAGGTAACATTGATGCACCTCTGCATCCTTGCTACCATATTTTCTGCTCTGTCGGCCGCCTCTAGTCTGTGTTGACATGATAAGGACTACCGTTGTCGACTTAACAAAGTCATACCTCTCTATCTTCGCTGTATAATGGAGCCAAAACAGACTTGTGTTTTTATAAGGAATGCTCAGACAAATAACATACATTTTTGAGTTAATTGATACACATTTAGTAGTGCTTTAATCGGTTTAGGTCAACTATTGATGCCTTGATGAATGTGTGTTTGTGTTGTCACTTATTTGATTACATTGCTCTGTAGAAACTGCGTGCGTGCGTGCATGCGTGCGTGGTATTGCTGAATAATTCACAAGGTCGTAAAGATGACTAGAAGTCTCCATTCACCTCCATATCCCATTCCGTTTCATCCCTTAGCCAGACCTCTATCATTGATGAGAACAGGGGGCCACATGGCTCAGTCAGCATCACTCAAACGGAGCAAATCCCCTGGGCATAGTTACTACAGAACAGATCACGTCAAATCGTTGACCCAATCACGTTTAAAATACCACAGGCCCATTGAGAGTTCCAGTCTCGGCATACACAAGATATACTGAAAACTTCATTTGTTTTGTTTTATGGGAATATGAGACTTCCAACTTTCCCTCAATGTGCAGTCAAGCTACACTTCAGCTTAATAAGCCTGAATAATTTCTCAGGCTACGATGCACTCTCTTTCTGACTTTAGGGGATGTTTGGTTATTTGGTTTTACATGTGGGACATCTGTATTCCAGTTCATTTCGATCTCAGTTAAGAACGCTCTTGTCACAATGTTTTCTGATCAAATGCCTATGCGGTTGAATTTGGCAGTACAGGTTCCGTTCTCTCTAATTCTTCCCAAATTAATGAATGAACGCTGTGAACCGAGCAGCTCGCGTACGATTCACAGGGGTCACGCCGGGTGTACAGAACACACGACACATTTCACTGTGAAACGGAATGCATCAATTTGACAAATGATGTCATATGTGTATGGATTGATAAGAAATCAAAGCAGGGGAGCGCTGAGGAAGGAGATCAACCATCCAACATCGTTATGTCACGAAAGTAAGGGCGGGGATGAATGAGGAGACAGCTGAAATGAAGTGCCTGAGATTGAATTTGGAAAGTGATCATTGTTAGTTTGAATCCTGTGATGACTTATAAGGCGCTTTCGCACCGGAGTACTTTTCCCCGTACTTTTCCCTTTTAGTTCCGAATGTTCCTGGGATTTTGCGTTCACACCAAAAAGAGAACTTAGTTCATGAGAACTTTACCCCCTTTTCAGTCCCCGCTAGAGAGCATGGATGTATAATAATAGACCCTCCAGAAAAACGCTATTCTGCGATCGCAGAATTTACCGCATAATCAGCAAAATGGCGCAGATTTTTAAAAGGCCGCATATTTATCAAAAGGCCGTGTGAGATTAAAATAGCCCAATTGCTTTTACAATAAATAAACATTGAATGTGTTTAATTGAATAGTAAAGTGGTTTAACGTTAGTGGCAGGTTGTGTGTGAGAGAGAATAAATAAGACAGCCCAATATTTAATTTTTTTAAAATTCTTTTTCCCCGCATATTTCGCAACTTTCCGCATATTTCGCAACTTCCCGCAATTTCACCGCATAAAATCACATAAAAACCTGCATGTTTAATCGCATAATCAAGGATTTTAGCCTGCGTTTTTCTGGAGGGTCTGGCAAACTAAAGATCATCTACATCCACTGCACACATAATCTGAAATAACAACTCATATTTCTCGCATCAAATGA
>NW_011369947.1:15767339-15775209 GCF_000735185.1 Notothenia coriiceps
AATTTGTTTAAGTTACAAATAAATACCTTTTCGTTAAAAACCCCGATAAAATTAGAGTGGTGTGTGTGTGTGTGTGTTTCGTGTGTGGTGTGTGTGTGTGTGTGTGTGTGTTGTGTGTGTGTGTGTGTGTGGTGGTGTGTGTGTTGTGGTGTGGTGGTGGTGGTGAAGAGGCGGAGTAAGAACAAAAGTAATGAAGCAAGCAATAGACGTCCCGAAGTTAGAACATCCCCGATGAGTGAGCAAAGAACATCGGGAGATTTTCCCAAAACTCCAACTACGAGCCACTTGCACTCAACAAACCGAAAGAACAGCGTCGCGTCGTCTTTCGTAAAAGCTGTACAAACTTACTTAAGTTTCACCCAGGCAGTGGCAGCTAAAAGAGAATGACGAGGTTGTGTGTCAACGGTGCCCCACGTCTTACAAAGGGGGTTGAAAAACGGCCAGAAATCATCCTTTCACAAACCAGCCATTTACCTACCTAAATCTAAAAATAAGAACCACAAAAGAGATAGCACACTCGAAGGTGTGCAAGGGGGGGGTTGGGAGATATGTCACAACAAAGGTATCGCGTGGCGGGTGGCAAATGTAAGACACTCGCGCTCGACTACTCGCAGTTCTTCTCATTGAAAAAAAAAAAGAGAGTTGAAAACACCACCTTTTTACGTCCCTAATACGCCGGAAATCTTTTAGACGCGGTAAAACGACTAATACGCCATTTTAAAGACGCTGAGCGTCTTAGTGCAAAAAGACCTCCCAGATTTTACATGAATATAATTGTGTAAAGAAAGAGGATCGTCGACGACTTCAGGACCGAGGAGGCTTCTAACCTCCTTGCCTCACTTCACCCTTCGACCGCCCAAGAGATGTATTTGTACAAAAAAATTTGACATTTCATTTACCATTAACGACATTATTTCCAGAGGAGGTGCATAAATGTCTCACGAACTGATATCAGACACAAAAGACGCACTACAATGCGCCAGCACGAACTTTAGTCTTATTTTACGTTAAGTTGTTTGTTTCTTATAAGGAATGTTTTCAGTGTGTTTAGTTTTGTTCTCCTTCTAGTTTACTATTGTTTGAGAGAAAAGACAATGCGCACATGCAGTAATTTTATATTGCTAATTTTTTTGACACAGAAGCTACTAAGAAGGACGACCAACGTAAGAGACAGAGAATTTTTCGACCGGTCCACCCTCAACATCAAAAATATAAGGGACCTGATGTGGACAACGGGGAAAGTGTGGTGGGCCAAGGTCCCGGACAAGCCTCCGTCTCGGACTATTCGTAGCCAAAAAGGACAAGTGGTGGCGTCCGCCTCGCGGAGAAAACGGCCTTTTGGACCAAGAATGGTTCGAGGTTTTTTAATAGCCAGGATCTTTGTTCTTGGTGTATGCAGTGCGAATGCAGCCTCCGCCCCCGCTCTAGTTGGACTCGTGATTGTGCAAATTTCCGCTCATGCGCCCCGTATTATGTTTGGAACATTGTTTCGTATCAGGTTTCAACGACGTCTTTTTGCACTGACTCTGGTGTTGGTGGAAATTTTTATGTTGGTGAATTAAATTTCAGTTTCCTGTGTGTGATTGGTCCCTGACAAGCACACTAATGACAACAATAAACTGGGTAAGTGAGTTAAGCCTTGGGTTTGATGGGCTAAGCGACAGTAACTAGTAAACCACCTCCTCTCCGTCTGTAAAACAAAACATAATATTCTGTCAGTCCTACCCTTAAGTGTTATCTGGACGTGTCCATCTTGATTACAGTGTCTGAAAGTGTTCTATATGTAGTATTACTAGACTCAAATGACTTCTAACTACTCGTGAACCAATGTAGGATAACAACTACCAAGAGGAGATAAACCTACCGGAACCAAGAGGAGACAACCTACCAAGAGAGAACAACTACCAAGAGGAGATCAACTAACGGAACCAAGAGGAGACCCAACTACCAAGAGGAGAACAACTACCGAATGAGGATGACCAACTACCAAAGAGGAGGATCTAAGCTACGCGAATGAGGGTAGTCAACTTGGACCGGGGAATCATAGCAATGGAGACCCAACCTTTACCAAGAGGTTAGAACAACTAGCCAAGGGATTGAACAAGCTACCAAGAGGAGATCAACTACGCGGAACAAGGAGGAGGACCAACTACCCAAGAGGAGATCAACCACCGGAACAAGAGGAGACAAGGCCAAGAGGAGACACACCTACCAAGAGAGTATCACTACCGGAAACAAGAGGAGATCAACTACCGGGAACAAGAGGAGAACAACTACCCAAGAGAACAAGCGTACCCAAGAGGAGACCAACTACCAAGAGGAGATCCAACTACCGAACCAAGAGGAGAACAACTGCAAAGAGGAGACCAACTACCCCAAGAGGGAGATCAACTACCGGGAACCAAGAGGAGACCAACTACCCAAGAGGAGACCAAGAGCCAAGAGGAGACCAACTACCAAAAGAGCCAAGAGGAGACCAACTACCAAGAGGAATCAACTACCGGAACCAAGAGGAGAACAACTACCAAGAGGGAGACCTAACTTACCAAGAGAATCAACGCTACCGGAACCAGAGAGGAGACAACTACATAGAGACATCAACCTACCGGAACAAGAGGTATGTATCCTTTATGGCGTACCCAAGGAGGAGACTAGAGTACCAAGAGGAGAGTCACTTACAAGTGACTTGATCAACTACCGGAACTTCTATTAGGGAGGAGTGATACAGCTTACCATAGGAGGACTACCAACTACGCAAGTGGGAGGACGCAACGTTAGACCAAGAGGAGATCAACTACGGAACCAAGAGGAGAACAGCTATCTCCAAGAGGGATGACCAAGAGCGCAAGTATTGGAGATCAACTACCGGAACCAAGAGGAGAACAGCTACCAAGTATGGGAGACCAAGAGGGTCCAAGAGGAGACCAAATCTTATTCTCAATGAGGATGATCATCTACCAATGTAGAGATCTAACTACCGGTTAAGCCTATTTAGAGTGAGAACAGCTACCAAGAGGAAGCCAAGAGCCAAGAGGAGATCACTACCGAACCAAGAGGAGAACAACTACCCAAAGGAGACCAAGAGCAAGAGGAGAACCACTCTCGGAACCACACCGAGACTCAAAGAAGTCTGCGTGCGAGAGTAGTCGTCGCGTCGACTGGTCCAGGTGTCGTACAGTACATAGACTGCGGAGTACGTTTGTCTACTGGCCCTGGTAAGTTCCTTCCAACTTCAGTGTGTACTTTTAAAATTATCCGCCATGTTTCGACTATTGCTGTTTGGACCTGTTCGAGTGACCTCCTTCTCTCCATTAGGGAGTCGCTTTTGAGCGGCAGGTAGGTTGAGCATAGAGGTGTGCTAAGTCTTGTGCATGCGGTCTGTCAGTGGCAGAGCGTTTTGCGACCTCCTCCTGCTCTGCTACCTCTATGAGCCACGCGGTGTTGACTCCGTTGCGGAGTGAGCTTGTGAGTTCGATGTTGTTCTGTGGGGTAGTTATCTTCGTTGACGGACTTGTGGGTTTTTCTCCTTTGGTGGTAGCCAGTAACCACACACAAGACAGGACAGTGTGACGACACAATTTGGCCCACTTGACGGTAGCGAGGTGGCTCGGCACATGTTGACTATTTCAACACTTACTTATGTCTGTTAGAAAGTGGTTTAACGTTAGTGGCAGGTTGTGTGTGAGAGAGAATAAATAAGAGAGCCCAATATTTAAAAAAATTGTTATTCTTTTCCCCCGCATATTTAGCATATTTCGCAACTTCCCGCAATTTCACCGCATAAAATCACATAAAACCCTGCATGTTTAATCGCATAATCAAGGATTTTAGCCCGCGTTTTTCTGGAGGGTCTAATTTATACATTACATATGTATCAAAAACATGGAGTAAAGTGGGCGTAATATGAGGTACATCGTGTCGTTTGTGATGTTGGTGCTGTGTAAATAAAGTCTGATGTGAGTTGAGATGATGGGATGCACCTTGCTGAGGAGCTGCTGGGTTCTGCTGCTGCTGGAAAGACGCCATGATGCTGTTAGCGGTGGAGTTGGGTCCAGTGAGCTGCAGGAAGAGCGAGACAGAGAGTTAAAAAACACCAAGAATATTTACAATAAAAACAAAACAATACTGCGTTCTCCGGTACACACGTGTGTTCTGACTCTCCGTTATAACTTAGTGCTTTATTAGATTAGGTATACTTCAGTCATCCCTGATGTGGAAATGGTTGTGTCCCAGCAGGAGGAAGTCAACAGGTTTTACACTCGAGTTAAAAACATAATAAAATACAAAAAGGAATAAAGTAATAGATGCACCTAAACGGTAAATATTCACATATACATAGTAGAAAAGATAAATATCAACATAGCAACAATACTCAATATAAAAATACAGATCTTATGCACATTACCAAAGTGTGCATGTCGTTTTTTGATCCTATGATGTAGCACAAGTACAATATGATATTAAACTGCACTTTATGCAGATATATGCTTGTTCTCACCGGGGTCTGGATGTTCTGTCCGTCGCTCCAGACCTCAGGAAGCGCCGCCTCCATCGTCTGCAGAGACTCTTCATAAATCTGCTGCAGCTTCTCCGCCTGCCGCTCAAAGTGGAACAGAACCAGAGCCTTCAGCAGCCCGTGGACCTCCTCTAGGGACAATAAACATCAATGGGACGTTAATATGAATCATCATCAACCCAAACCAGAAGTATTTACATCTTGTCATAGATCTGACACAGATAATTAGACACAGAACTGGACCGGTACCCTAATTGTTCATTTAGTCCCCAGAGAACCAATAGGCGCTTTCACCCGGGGTACTTTTCCTGTTTAGTTCCGATAGTTCCTGGGATTTTGCGTTCACACCAAAAAGAGAACTTTCACCCCCTTTTCAGTCCCTGCTAGAGAGGTGGGACTATCCTGGGGAGAAAAAAGCTAACATTTTCTGATTGGCTGAGCTTTTCTCCCCAGGATAGTCCCACCTCTCTAGCAGGGACTGAAAAGGGGGTGAAAGTTCTCTTTTTGGTGTGAANTTTACACAGAAGGAGTCAAAAGTTGGAGTGCAATGTAGTCTTCTCACAACTATACGGAAAAGGTTATTGTCCATAAAATATCCGCAACAACTTTTGTGAGGAAAAAACTACGGATGATTAATATAACTCAATTATATAGTTAGGGGTGAGAGAACTCTCTCTACTTCCTGATCAATGCTGTACTAAAGCGAAACAAATAGTTATAATATCTTTTATCACAATGACATTCTATTTTAACATAGGCGGAAATATTTGGAATATTTGACAATAATCCGGTCAAAAGACGTTACGGAAACCGTTTATAAAACCTACGTGTGTAAATTCAAAATACGTAACACGTAAACTTGGTCTCGGAAAGTAGACGATGACACCCATTATAGGGAACCTTATGCATCGGAGGTTGGGAAACAAGCGGGCCAAAGACTGAGCGAAATTATAGTCAGCTCCTCGTAGACTCAAGGAGGAACATGCAGACTTTAAGGCAGGCTTAGGGTTTAAGACAGTTAAGAGAGTTGGGAATCTTTGTGGTCCGCATAACAAGTCGAAATCAACCAGAAGGCCTTGTTATCCACAGCCAGTTATAGATGCGTCGTTACAAAAACTCATTTTGGTCGCACAAAATATAGGTGCCAAAGCACTCTGAATTCTGTGACTAATGCCGTGTACAATAAACTGTACTCTCTCTCTTGTTTTCCTCACACACAGCCGGGTCCACACACAAACCATACACACTTCACACGCATAGTCAGGTTTGACCAACGATCCAACAGCCAATTTACTCCGTTTAAGTTCGGGCGTTTTAGTTCAGTCAAACATTTCGACGAAACACTCAAGCGAGACACTTCGTAGCGTCCCAAGTAGATGAAAGTTGAAGTGTACAGCTTCATGAGCAATGGACATGCTCGGTTACCTCGCTCGGCACTACGAGGGGACAATTTCCTCTTTCTCTGTGTATAAAACGTCTAGTGTAATTCTACAACGACAATAAAACGACCTAAACGTCTATCTATCTACCGACACCTACCTACCACCTACCTACCTCCTACCTACTATCTAACTCTATCTTCTCTCCTCTTCTATCTATCTATCTACTATCTACTATCTATCTATACTATCATACTACTATCTATTCTATCTATCTATCTATCTATCTATCTATCTTCTATTCTTATATAAAGAAAACAACAAATTTAAGAACCACGTTCTATATAAGTCATAAGTTAATACGAAAAAAAAATAGTCGTTAATGTCTGGGTACCAGAAGAGGGCACAAGAGGACTAAGAGTCGCACTGTGTCGGCGGGAGGACGACCAGGACCTAGTCGGAAGTCAGAGAGAGACAAGAAACATGAACGTGTTTCCTCGGCTCGGGGTTTCGCGTTGCTGTTACACTCCTCTTGTGTTCCTCTATTGTGATCGTGTGTGTGTGTGTGTGTGGTGTAGTGTGTGTGTGTGTGTGTTGTGTGTGTGTGTGTGTGGTAGTGTCTCGAGACAATTCATGTCTGCGGTGTTGACGTGATGTTACGTTAAATTTGTCTGTGTGTGAATATAAAATAAATTGGCCCTTGTGACCTTACGTGTACAAGGTTTATGTTGTAGTTTTCTGGGACACCACAAAACTACTAGTAATTGTAGGTTTGACTGGTAATGAAATTTTGGAGGTTATGCGTATATAAACACACTGACCTTTCCAACTAAAGGTTGTATATAACTACAAAAAGGTATAGGTGCATATATATATAAAAAAAATTGAAAAATAATTATCAAATAAAGTCTTATAAAACCTGACAAATAAAGATCACAAATTAAATAAAATACATGTATCGTAAAAAAATAGACGACTTTGCGTTTTTAAGGGTTTAACCCTAGTTATTTCCATAGGTAGCGACGGTAGGCAGATAGTAGATAGGGTAGGTAGGTAGGTAGGTAGATAGATAGATAGATGATAATTAGGAGATAGATAAGATAGATAGACAGCAGTAGTACGGTAGGTAGGTAGATAATAGATACGATAGATAGATAGATAGATAGACAGGACAGATAGGTAGGGAGGTAGGTAGATAGATATTATAGTATAGATAGATAGAATAGATAGGACAGACAGGGATAGGGTAGAGGTAGGTAGGTAGATAGATAGTAGTAGATAGATAGATAGATAGCATAGATAATAATAGATAGATAGTAGTTACAGGACAGATAGGTAGGTAGGTAGGTAGGTAGTAAGATAGATATAAGATAGATGTAGGATGTAAGACAGACAGATAGGTAGGTAGGTGGGAATAGATACGATTAGATAGATAGATAGATGCAGATCCTTGTTTATTATTAAAGGTCCCCTATTATACTATTATAGGTCTCAGATACAGAACCAGTCTCTGATTGGCTGAAACACCAAACAGATCAATGCAGCATTACCCATATTCCCCTCTGTTTCAGCAAATGAAGCCGCTGACGTCACTTCTTCTTCTTCTGCTTTGGGTTTACTGGCAGGCCGCAAACAACTTCACGGCATATACTGCCACCCGAAGTCCCCGGTCGAAAGTCCCCGGCCGAAAGTCCCCAGAGTTTCGGCTTCAGTAGAAGCTGCTGGGACTCCCAGAAGCTGCTTCTGAAGCCTTCCGAGTAAATCACCAGAACGCCGACACCTCCTCATCTCCACCACTCCCATGTTTTATTTTGTGTTGCCATAAGTTATTCTCTCTCCGTTGTTGCGCTGGGCTAATGCTAATGCTAATCATGCTAATGCCAGCAAATACAATGGCGGCTTCACAAAAAGTTTCCGAGTTTTACGGGGCGTGGTTTGCAATTTGCCCAGCCAATCAGAAATTGGTACTTTTTTC
>NW_011369947.1:15775251-15797818 GCF_000735185.1 Notothenia coriiceps
GTTTGCGGCCTGCCAGTAAACCCAAAGCAGAAGAAGAAGAAGTGACCTCAGCGGCAGACGTCAATAGGCGCTTTCACACCGGAGTACTTTTTCCACCGAACTAGGCCGATGGGGGGGAGATTTGGTTTCACACCAAAAAGGATCTGGAACTAGTCCCTAATTCGCGCAAACCTTTTCACCCCCAGATAGTCCCAGCTAGAGAGGTAGTACTTTCCTGAGGAGGAAATGGTTCGTGGGTATGTCGGACACACTAACAATTTCCGATTGGCTGGGCGAATTCAAAACCAAGCCCCGTAAAACTCTGAAACGTTTTTTTGAAGCCGCCATTGTATTTGCTGGCATTAGCCCAGCGCACCAACGGAGAGAGACTAACTTATGGCAACACAAAAGAAAACATGGGAGCGGTGGAGATGCCGGCGCTTCTGGCGATTTACTCGGAAGACGCGACCCAGCAGCTTCTATCTCAACAGCGTGTAAATTGACAATAAAGCTGACATTTTGTACAGTGCTTTTGGTTCTCTCTTTTATTTAGATCAGGCACAATTACAATAGTGAAATAATAACAATAACGGCATCACGCTGTCCCAGGTGTGTCGTATGCATAGTAAATAGGCTCAGCAGCAGACACACCTTAGTGCAAAGATAAATAGCAGATATACCACTTAGGGACTTATTCCGGTGAGAACGCGATCTACTAGGAAAGTTCGAGGGACTCAAGAGTTCGGGGGGAACAAGTACCGGCTAATTGGTGTGAAAGCGGCTAAAGCTATATCACCCCTTGCTGTGAAATACAAATTATGTGCATAATAACTGTGCAATATAAACGTGGCTGCTATATCTTCAGAATTGTTAAAGGATGTGTATTTTGTAAATTGTGTGATTTTTTAAATNGTGAGATTAAAATAGCCCAATTGCTTTTACAATAAATAAACATTGAATTTGTTTAATTGAATAGTAAAGTGGTTTAACGTTAGTGGCAGGTTGTGTGTGAGAGAGAATAAATCAGACAGCCCAGTATTTTAAAAAATTGTTATTCTTTTTTCCCGCATATTTAGCATATTTCGCAAATTTAGCATATTTCGCAACTTCCCGCAATTTCACCGCATAAAATCACATAAAAACCCCGCATGTTTAATCGCATAATCAAGGATTTTAGCCCGCATAATCAAGGAATTTAGCCCGCATAATCAAGGATTTTTGCCCGCGTTTTTCTGGAGGGTCTATAATAAGAACTGGATACAGCGTGGGAGGCGGGGTCTCGTTCTTTCCTATGAGAGCTGCTCATTGGCGCATGAGGAAAAAAGTGGCCCAACTTTTGAGAGAGCGAAACGTCACAGATTACACGTCATGCCTGGCTGTCAAAGCAGAAGTACCCGTATGTGCGCTCATAGAGCATGCGCAGTTGAGTTGCCCCTTAATCCCCGCCCTCAAGCTCCCAATCTCAGATGCGCGTTCATAATGCCGACGGAAATAACTCTCAGAATAACGTTATTAGCACATTTTACAACTTGAGGACCTAATGTTTTCAATAAGGGCTATACAAATGTTCATACTGGGTAGTTTATTTTGTTAAAAAAAAATTATCCAACGATTTACAGACCACCCTTTCTCGATGTTAGTCAATAGGAAAAAGGGTCCGGCGCACTTCCTGGGGGCTTGCTAGAGAGCAAGTACTTTCCTGGGAGAAAAAAGTTCCAATTTCTAATGGGCTGGGCGAATTGCAAACCACGCCCCGTAAAACTCTGAAAAGTTTTGTGAAGCTGCCATTGTATTTGCTGACATTAACATTATTAGCATTAGCCCAGCGCACCAACAGAGAGAGACTAACTTATGTCGGCGTTCTGGCGATTTACTCGGAAGGCTTCAGTAGAAGCCAGTCCCCAACTCCAAGCCAGTCCCCAACTCCGGTCACTTCCGGCCGGGGACTTCGGGTGGCAGTATACGCATGTAATACATCTAGATTCGGCTTTTAGTGCATTTTACAACTTTAAGGACTAACGATTATAATAAGGGCTATAAAATAGTTCATACTGGGTAGTTTATTTAGTTTAAAAAAAATTATACGCTGATTTAAAGACGTCTCTTTCCCCATGTTAGTCAATGGGAAACAGTTGTTTTTGGCCGGGTGACGTCACGGACTGATACGGAAGTTGCAGTACCGCCGTTTGGACACAACGAATTCTAGGCACAGAGTCCGGCGCACTTCCTGGGGGCTTGAGTATACTCTGTGAAGTTGTTTGCGGCCTGCCAGTAAACCCAAAGCAGAAGAAGAAGAAGTGACGTCAGCGGCTTCATTTGCGTAATCTTCCCTCAGGGATTTATTCCGTTGTGAACGCAATCTGCTCTTTAGTTCCATGGGGGAACTAAGTGCTGGGAACTAAGTACGGCAAAGTACTTGGTGTGAAAGTGGCTATAGATGCCTTACAATCTCAGTGCAATGATTATGGTTTTCTATGTGCATGGTAGCTGGATGTACTGGACGGACTGGGAAGAAGATGAAGTCAACGACAGCATAGGGCGGATAGAGAAAGCCTGGATGGACGGATCCAACCGCCGCATTTTCGTCACCTCCAACATGCTGTGGCCCAATGGCCTGACTCTGGACCATAGCACAAGTACCATGTACTGGTGCGATGCCTACTACGACCACATTGAGAAGATTAATCTCAATGGGACAGGAAGAATGGTGAGTTTTAGTATGCATGTAGAGATCCCATGGAGCAGTTAAATGATGTAGAAAGTCATTTGCAGGAAGCATTTAAGCTGTGATTCTGCTAGACTTGAGGGTTGGGAATTGGGATGCTTCTGAGATTTTAATAGCGGGCCAGAGGGTGGAATGCAAGATCCCGAATGAATAAACCTCACCAAATAAACATTTTAATTTAAAAGTGTTAATTTTATAGCATCAACACAAGTAGTTGTACACCCTGAAGTGGTCAATAAAGACAGAAAGCAGTCACATTTCTAACAGAAATAAATGTGCAGCTGGGTTTTGACAGGCTATGTATTACCTATATTATTTTTCTTAGTTGTTGAGCGACAGTTTGGTTCAACTTATTGTCATATTGAAAGAAACTTGGTCCAAAAACACCCACACCACAGAAAAAAAACATTAACTGTCAGTTCAGTTTCATTCGGCCAATATGTCTGTGCTATTACAGCAGAGTTTGACAGTTTTTCAAACAAAATGATTATGTCAAGGTCCAAAGCCATTCCTATATTTTATTTATGATACAATGTTAATCTGCAGAGCAGTGAAATTATTGCTTGCGGCTCCTCTTCCAACCACAAGTGCCAACAAGACAGCCCTTCATCCCAAATGCTCCCATCGCCTCTAGTTTCTACTGGCATATTAAGCTAATGAATTATTTGCAAATGCTATTTAATCATTGCCAAGATTCGAGCAAACATTATTATAAGCAGACAGCGGCTTGTGAATAAATGTGTGCAAAGAAATTAAACCGCATTCATCATATACTGTGTTCTACTATATTCTAAGCCCATGTTCAAACACGGAGAGCCCCCTTTTTGAGATGATGGATTATTTTGTTGCTGATGGCATCTTTCCGTGGCCACGCTAATCTTTTGATTACACTGCATGTTTGCTCCATGTTGCAGGTGGTGTACAATGGAAAAGAGCTGAACCATCCGTTCGGAATCTCTCATTATCGTAATTTCATCTTTTGGACGGAGTATGTACTCCGTCCAAAAGATGAAATTACGATAATGAGAGATTCCGAACGGATGGTTCAGCTCTTTTCCATTGTACACCACCTGCAACATGGAGCAAACATGCAGNTTGGAATAGAGCATGGTTTGGGTTTCGGAACGTATCGAGGGAAAGTGCCGAGCATCGACGATCGCTCATTTATTTTCCGTTGCTGCTCAGGGGTCGTGCTATATCGTCTCCTTTTAATACTAGAAGCTTAGTCAATTAGAGCGCTTTTTCATTTTATTTCAATAACTAATAGGGAATTGGGGTCCAGACCTTATAAACACAGGCTGTAATTATATTCAAAATATAGTGCCAACTCTTCTGCTCCCTCATGTGTTCACTTCTGGCGGGAAATCAGAACCCAAGAGTCAGTTTGGCTGGAACGGCTCCTTTGAACCACATCAGCTGAGCTTGATGATGTTGATTGCTGAACTGGAAAACAGGCCTCCTGGAAGAGGGAATAGTTGTAACGTTGATGAAGATATCAACTATAGTGAATGGCAAATCTTGGAGTCGGCGGAGTGCCACTGCTCACCAATACAGAGGGAAGCAAACCACAGGTAATAGGATCAATCAGCAGCTTAATTGTGAGCCAATAGAGCAACCGCAGTGACGTCCTAAAACCCGGAAGTAAAGTTAGCCATTTTTACCACGTCCGGTTCCTATCGATAAAAAGCAATGCAATTTTCTCCATAGGATTTTGGAAAATAGCTCCAATAAGGTCTGTGTTTGACACACATTGAAGAGACAGGATCACGTTTTGTTCTACGACATTAAATACATTCAGCGTGGACCTCCGCCGTGGTGATTTTTGAAGAGTTTACGTGTCTGAAAACGATGGGTTGTTACAAGTGGCTGAATAGGACTACAGAAGTTGTCCAGGCCGTTTTACGTCATTACACTCGTAAACACTCCCGCTAAGTTTTGTGTGCGTGTTCTGCTTGAAAGCAAGTACCGCCTCTTGCAAACTTGTTAAAAACAAACGCTTCAACTTGTACCATTTTCTTAATCTGTATGTTTGAATATGGATCTTAAGTTTGCGGTGACGTTGAAGCAGTAGTTCGTTTATAGCAAACGTTTAGCATTTTGCTTCGGCGACTAGCTTATGATTAGGAAATTATAAAAAGTGGGGTAGACATGCTGGATATTTACCGGCGTGATCCGTCTCGTTATAATGTGTCTCAACCAAGACTCTATTTCGAGCTATTTTTCCCAAATCCTACGGAGAAATTGCATTGCGTTCTTTGCACGAAGGAGAGGAGTTTTACTTCCGGGTTTAGGACGCGTCACTGCGGTTCTCTATAGCAGGTTTAAGTAAAAGGCCAGCGGGTGGGGCGAGAGAAAAAAATCAGTTGTCCTCTGCAAACACGGTTTAAAATAGGAATTCGATGAACAATAAGCCTTTTCCCAGATGCACGGCTCATCTTGCAGCCAACCTTTGACCTCACAACATGACCATGTACCCACTGTGGTGACCTCTACAGCGGCAGCCCTCAGCTGCATACGGACACATTATGTGTGGCGTTGTAAGTATATGGTGGGGCTGCATGTGGTGTGGAGCAATAAAAAACAACACTGAGGAAAGAGACACGGAAAAGATGCAGTTAGCGGGGGTTAGGAAACCTCTGAGACCATCATTAACTTTGGGAGCCTTTACACTTTGTGTCATCCCGGCACACATTGCCGTCTGATGCTCAGAGGCCAGCGCGAGGGGATGACGCACTGTAATTTTAGTTATTTTAACTCCACTCAGTCAGAAACACTCTCTCAACAGCAGTTGAGCGGAATTTGCGAGTAGTGGCTCAAAACTAAACCCCTCAAGGGGAACAGGGGTACAAAGTTGTTAATTGCACGTGACAGGGTGCTCCAAGGCGAATATATATATATTTAATTTCTTACCGAAATCAAAATTATTCCAGTTAATTTAGCAGCTAAAAGGTTGGTGGAGGCCAGGTGTGGAGCTACTTCACGCTGCTGGTTTAGTGAAAAGCAGCAGCAGCAGTAACAGAATGTTTGGGGATACTTTTAGTGTTTTTTTATGTAGCACTTAGGAGTTCAGCTCATGATTAAGCTCACATGGGATGACGGCAAATTGACTTCATGCTTCCGCCTGAATCCAGGCTCATTAGCACAGACGGCGAATGTAGATGAAACATGGTAACAGCTAAGCTGGATGTAGACCTGTACATTCTTGAGTGTAGACTATCTATAGGCCGTGGCTTTTGATTAATTCCTGACAGCGCTCACCCTAATCAGAGGGATGGATTTCCATGAGCAGGCTGTATGGTGCGTCTAGATTTCTTTTGAAACGAATGGCAAAGTCTGACAGTGGTAGGTCTGCTCGTGCTCATTTGGAATGAATAATGATATGTTTCTGTGTAGTCGCCATATTTCCCTTACTTTATTCCCTATGATAAAAGCGTTCAGTTTTGTGGCTCAGAGGTTTTGCAGCAAAGAAAGTGTGGTGTTCCTGTGTGTTGGCTGAGCTTTTCTTCTTTTTCTTTTAATGGAGTCCATTATGCTAATTTTTCAGGGTTCATATTAGTACTTTGTGCCTCTATACTGTGACAATGTCTACATGCTCCAAATGTACAAAAAGTCCTTTAGTTTCTCATACCTGCCTGTGCGCAGGCACCTCTTTTTCACCCTCTGTCCTGAAACCAGAGCCAGTCTGCTCTGATTGGTTAGCTCTGCTGTTGTGATTCGTCAACGCCTTAGAGAGTTTCCCATCCCTTAGCCGTGTGTCAACTCAAATACACAGTGGGCCCAAAATAAAAAAATTGGTATTAGTCGGAGGGCCGCGAACTGTTTAATGTTTATGCCAAACGTATTGAAATGCAACTTATGCCCACGATATTAACTTGACAGGAACTAACAAAGCTTAAATCATTGCCTATAAAAACAACATTAAACATTAAATAATCAGGTTGCATTCATGGGCTTCTATCTCGCAGCTTTTCGGAGTCATTTCTTATGAGGTACATTTTTCCACAGGACAACAACAGCTGGGCAAAAAAAACCTATTCCCCTCAAAGAAAAACAAACATGCCCTGTTGTCTCCAGAAAGAAAGTGCAAGAGGAAACATTCCACATTGAAACTCGTTTGGCTGCTCTGTGATGCTAGCTCAAGCAGATCAATGGCATCTCATCGCCCGTGCAGGTTCATCCCATGTTTGGGGTCAGGTTCTGAGCTGAGGAAATCAGCGTTTGACACATGTGCCTTAGCCCAGTGTTTTTCAAATTGGGGCCCGCCAGGGGGTCACCTCAAAGTTGTTTGAGGGAAACAGGATTTTTTTTTTTTTAGTTGATTTTTATTTTATTTTTTTATGTATTAATAACTGCATATCTATAATCTATATGTCCTTTGATGCCAATCTTTTCATATTTTTTGAGTTTTTGAATCACACGGCCGCCCTTCAAGCCAATCAGAATCGAGCTGCCGCTACTGAGAGTGAAAATTTGCTCAGCTTTTGGAGCAAGTGAGAGCGAGTGAATGTTTCGCTCTGCAGCTGGATGAGAGCACGGATGTAGCAAATGTCGCAGAATTGCTTGCATACATCAGATTTATTTCAGAAGACAACTTTGTTGAGGAAATATTATTTTGCAAAGCACTGGAAGGTAGGACCACATGAAAAGACATTTTCCAAGTTTTAGATGAGTACATCATCTCAAACGGACTTGACTGGTCTCGTTGTGTGGGTGTGTGTTCGGATGGGGCAGTGGGGCTATGACAGGCAAAGAAAGCGGAGTGACAGCTTCGATCAGGCAGAAGGCCCCAAATGTAGTGGCAACGCACTGCATGTTCCATCGGGAGGCACTTGTACACATCATTTAAAAAGAAATTGCAACAGAGGGGTCCCCGCCAGAGGATAATGCTATATGGGGGTCATTGGCATGGCAAAGTTTGGGAACCCCTGCCTTAGCCTATTACGTACAATGTGTTGGAGCGCTAGCCAATAGAAGTGCGAGTGTTACATAGTGATGTCATTATGTTACTGAAGTAAAATTCCAATGGAGGCGTTTCAGACAGGGGGGGGAGTGTTTGGGAGAGAAAACTTTGGGATTTTAGCCTTTGTTGACCGTTTACATGCACTAAAACCTATATAACATACTACAGGAAAGGGAAACCCCAAAAAGCCTAATAGGGCCTCTTTAATGTTGTATTTTCTTTCAGTCATTCCTGCTAGCAACACAACCTTATTGGAGAAAACACAAGGAGCATAAACTGACCAATAACAGTTTTCCAAGCGGTACCTCCATAAATCCTGACAAATCCTGAATCCGGTCGCATGTTATCCATTTTCGAGAAATACAACTATATGCCAGATTTCTTCATAATATATTTTTTTATTCCAGTCCAAATATCAACTCTTGAAAATGAAATTTTCTTTATTTCACATTCATGTTTCGAAGAATCAAAGCACTTTGTTAGGGTTAAGGTAAACTGAGTTGTTGAGTGATATAGTTTGTATGAGGGTTATGATCAAAACAAATGTAGTCTGGGACTTTTAAGAGGCACACTGTTTGGAATAATCAGTTTCATATATACATATTTTTTAGTTTTAGAAACAAGCCATCTATCTTTAAAAAACAACAACACTTACTGTAAGTGACTCGGGCTAACCTTGCCTGTTTATTTCACATTCATAGGCCCTGGAGATGATTAGACCTCCTTAGCATTTAATCATGCGCCATGGAGGTGGAACAAGAGGGACATTTATAAACATTTCACTTGTCAGAACTATGAGGTTGTTATTGTTGCCGAGATCTGCAGGGTATACATGTATTCTGTCCTACTTTTTACACCCTTACTTGAAATTAGGCAGGGTTATTTATTCGAGGATAAGTAAACATACTCGAAACTGGGATGATGGCAAGAAACTTTCATCACACTGAAAATTGAAACAACTGGATGTGTGACTTCGTCTATGTTTCATGTTCAGTCTCAGAGGAAATTGTATTTTCCTTGTTGCCATAAGCAGGGATTTATTTTCTTTCCAAAGAGGATGGTTTTCATGTTAATCATTCTTTTTGCAGATTTACTGAACTGTCTCCAGTGCTGATGAAAGATTCGGCAGTGTATTGCGCTCACAATTACAAAATGTATCATGAGTGATTTTGAAAAGAAATAATGGAAAGATGCCTGGATGCTTATTCCATTAGTGAAGTGATGAATTCAAATGAAGGAAATCTAACACCTCTGTAGTACTTTGAGCCTTAATTTTGTCTGTTCTTCCCCCAAGCTCGCTCTGACAGCATAACTCTCACTTGGTGCAGTTTAAGGCCAAGGACAATATTGAATAACCGGCCGCGACAGAGTGACAGATTGATCTACCGTGAACATGATACAGATGTAACCGCGCTATTCATCTCCTCACTTTGTCAGTGTATTAAGATGCAAGGTGTGTTTCCCGTGCGCCGGTAAATAAGCTTTTATTGCATCGAAGCCTCAGGGACTCATCTGAATATTTAAAATCTTTGAATGGATACGCTGATTTAGTAGCTTTGAACATGCCCCTCGGGCTGCTGATGAGAATTTATCATTCCGTTGATCATCATTAATCTTTGAAACGACAGAAAAGAGATGTCGTATGATAGTAACGACTGTCCGTTACGGTGAGATTATTATTAATATGTAGGGAAAGGAGACTTTATAAAGAGAAATATTTGTAAACGTTTTGATTTAATGTTAATGAAAAAGCAAAGGTTAAACAGGAACTCTATTATGCTCATCTAGAGTGTGTGTGTGTGTGTGTGTGTGTGTGTGTGTGTGTGTGTGTGTGTGTGTGTGTGTGTGTGTGTTCACTGGTGGCATTTCCAGGCTTAATGCTGAGCTCTATGTGAAGTAACAGGTCTGCATATTAACTCAGTGACATATCAGGCTCTGCCCAACACCTTTCTGCCTCGCGCATTATCAGCCACACAACCAGAACAGACTTAATAACTTTGCTTCTGTGTGTGTGTGTGTGTGTGTGTGTGTGTGTGTGTGTGTGTGTGTGTGTGTGTGTGTGTGTGTGTGTGGCTGTGGACTCTTTGACAGCGATAACCTTTCTGGAATAGGAGTGTTAATTGCACTGGTCTGGGATCAGTGGGGAAGATGGTGTGATCGCCATCTATTCTGAGACGTTGGGTTTACAGGACAGTGTATGTGTGTGAGTGTGTGTGAGTGTGTGTGCAACTCAAAACAATTTGAACATCCCAACTAATATGTTTTTTTGCATTTAAATACAATGTATAAAAAGTGTACTGTAGTGTGTGTTTACCGGGGCAGTGTTTAGAACAGACAAGAAAACACCAGTGTCTGATAATGGCTCAATAGACTGTGATCGAGAACCTGTAAAACTGTTGTGTAACAAGTTGAGTATCGCATTAAGCTTAGCGGAGCTGATGTGGACCAATACTTAGTTTGATTAATGCATAACGTTAGCTTTTTACTTCCGGCAATTGAGTTTAGGTCTTATAAGTCACAAAGTGGTTTGAACATGTGGAGTGAATCCTGCTGAAAGAAATGCCTTAAGTATCAAAAACTTGTGTTTTCCACAAAGCTTATTTTCTTGGTGGAAAACTCCTATTGCTTTTGTTGAGGGAGCCTTTGCCATGCTAACTTCCGGCTCAGTCTACAAAAAGACTTCATCACTTCAGCACTCTATAAACAACAAACGCTATGTCAGAATCTACACATACTGTACTTGGTGCAACAGCCCACAAGAATAATCCTCGAAGTACCTACGAGGAAGGAAGATGTCTCCACACTCAAGGCCTATTTGAGATGATTTCAGTACAAGCAGATCATCCCTGCTGTGTCTGTTAAAGCCAAAAGCAGAATAGAGCTGTCTGTCAAACCCTGTCAAAGTCTGTCTGCCTCAAATCTCTTATTCAGACACCTGGGCAGTTTTCCTCGGCTTCAAGAAGCTATATCTTCCTCTACTAACCTCCCAGCACACACACAAATCCTCTGCTGGTCCTACAGACGCCACATCGAGCCCTCCGGTGATCCAGCGCCTGCAGCACATCATGCCTTCACCTGGTGCTTATTACGAGAGGTTTGTCCACAGAGCAGCTGCAGAGGTGTGTTAGCACCTTAGGCTAGCAGCTGCTCTGCCTCTGTCTCACGGGAGAATAAACGGACAGTCAGCAGGAGGTCAGCAGGAGGTCAGCAGGAGGTCAGCAGGAGCTCAAAGACTGGCTGAAGGTGTGTGAGAGAAGTGCTTAAATACAACTGGTGTTGTTAATAGCAGCAAAGAGACACCCCATAAAGAATCCAAAACGTTTCCAGAACTAAATTGCCAGCATTGTGAACACAGAAACAATTTTGAGTACCCCAAAGTTTTATGTTAGAAATGTATAATACGGTCCCTAACATACAGAAACTGCCGGATGCTAACTTGCATATAGGGCAATTTTCACAATTAGAATAAGTTACATTAATTAGCATATGCAGAAAATAGATTAAATGTCGGTGTGGTTTTTGAGATATATTGAGGATGTTGAATCGTTTTTTTACATTTTAGGATCAAAAAGGCAGTTTTGAGTCCCCTAAAATTCTCAAACCGACCCAAAATGTATAAAAATAAGACCACCGGTAGTTCAAATATTGCGCTTCCTGCCATTTTTGATCATGGAAATGTCCTAGGCTCACAGTAAGACTCTTTGAGCTGGCAAATAGACAACACTTTGATATGTAATTTGGGTAAATATGAGCTGGTTTGAGAATTCACAATTAATAACTCAACTTAAAAAAAGGTAATTTAATAAGTTGTTCACAGTCATCAATCTATTAAATACTAGTTTAAAAAGTGTATCATCGTCATCAATTTTAACTGGTGACTCATCGCCAACTCCCCCAGAATGCCCCTGGTGATAATATGACTGATATTATTGTTATCTTCTCTACATAAAACAACAACACCGTAAAGGTTTCCTCTCATGTCTTGCTAATTGTGTTTGTGATCGGGATGTTCTGGGGTCAGAGGTCAGTCTTCTCGGATTCTTTGAGTCAATTAATGCACGTCTGATCCACTTTCCTCGATTTCTCTGATTCTCCGCGCTCCCTTCCTCTCTTTAATCTCAATCTCTTTTCCACTTAAACAGATAGTTTGCCCTCTGAGTTGCCAGAAGATCAGAGAAGCTGTTTGTTTAGCAGAATGAAAGTGTTTTGTCAGCCTACTGTCTATCAAATAACAAAGTGAAATGAACTTCAAAGTTATGAAAGATAAGTTCTGAATGCACGTCTCTCTACCTCAAGGTTTAATCAGTGTTTCAAAGTTGTGTTTCCACTTGTTATATCTCTCTTTAACTACACTTTAATTTGCATCCTCTCCCCTTTAAGACATTCTAATTAACTAACAATTTATTTTCTTGTGAAGAGTTAAGAGAAAAACACTTTCTGATGGTCGGTGTTCTTCTACTTACTTTCAAAATACTCCAACTCAGAGAAAACATCTGGACCTTCTCATTCATCATGAAAAGTGTCAAGCGAAAAATGGGGCATGATGGAGACGTGACCAGGGCCAGATTAAGGTAGTTGTGGGTCTCAAGGCTACCCTTTTGGTAAACCCCTACAATATTGTGTAAGCAAATAAAGGCAAACGTATTACTCTATATACCAATAACCAAGTAAAAAGCTATAAACAGTGATGCAAACACAGGTATGGTGAAAAAAGAGAGAACTATTCGAAGCAGAAAAAAAACAGCGTAATATACCATCTGACAATGACAGATTTTTCTTTTTGGATATTTTACAAATCACTCCCCTTTCAAACTCTATTCTTGTTATTTTTAACAACTTTTTTTTGTTACTGTCATATAGTATTTTATACCTGTTAATAATTGAGTCTCTAATGTCTCATTAATAACTATAATGATCATATCAAGGTGTGCCTTAACCTCACTGAGCTGAGGTTATTTGAGCCTCTCAGGAGAGAGCTCTCTTCCACCTGGTTGTAGAAAAGCTCTTTAAATTCGTTAGCATAGCTAGCTAACCAGATGCTAATAACAACAGATCGCCACTGTGCTTACAACTAAAGACACAGCCTCGCAAACACTGCGCCATGTGTACGGCTCCTTATGGGTACTGCAATATTTGAAGAGCTGGAGCGGCGTTCCGGTGCTCTCGTGCCTTTGGAAAGTGAAAGTTTTTTCATGCTTCTTAGATCTAGCGTTTTTTATTATTTGTTCGTTCACGGACAAGTAAAAGGAACCGCTGTTCCTGTCCAAGTAACTTGTGTGTGGGCTCGCTAGATGCGACACGAAGTGGTATCCAAAGAAGTGTACAATACAGAGCAGNAATATAGTGAAAGACAGTAAAAGTAGTCATTGTGCAGATTGGTCCATTTCAGAATAATAGATATGATATGTTTTATAATGATTGATCATGAAAGTGTTCTCAAAGCTGGTAAAGGTGCAGCTAGTCTGAATGACTTTGTATACTGCAGGGTAGCTTGTGGATTTACTCCAGGTGGAACTAAAGTCTGATTTAACACTTGATTAGATTTCACATCATTCATCCAGATCTGTGAAGTAACTAAAGGTATTAAGAACATGGAGTGGAGTACAAGTACACCATGTACCTCTGAACTGAAGAGGAGTAGAAGTACAAAGTAGCATTACATGGAAATACAAAAAATTGTACTTAAGAACAGTATTGAGTAAATGACTTAGTGACTTTACACCTCTGGTCTTTCGTTTGTTATGATATGTCTTTGTGTCCCTTGTTTCTCACACGTGAAGCGACGTATACCCAGATCCCCAGACAGCAGTTGTCCAGTAAATCTGTCTCCACAGTCTCCATGCTGGGAGTTTCACACCTCCAGTGTTCACTTTACCACCATCAGCAAATGGACAAACACCGTGTGTGTGTGTGTGTGTGTGTGTGTGTGTGTGTGTGTGTGTGTGTGTGCAGCTGAACGTGATGATCCGCGCCCCGGTCGAAGGGGATTTCTGGCAGGTGGACCACATCCGGCCGGTGTACAGCGGAGGAGGGCAGTGCTCTCTGGAAAACCTGCAGACTCTTTGCACCGTCTGCCACAAAGCGGTACGTGCACCCTCTGCATCGCTGCACCCATAACACCCACCGCTCTCAGAGCCACGAGGCTTAAAGGGGCAAAAGCAATCTGTCTAACATTTAAGGTGCACAAGCCGGATGGACCTCTCCTTTATCCCCGTAAAGAAAGAAAAGCCTCATCACTCATGTTGAGGATCATGCGTGATGTGATACATGGTCAAACACATTGATCAAAAGTCACACCATCCCTCACAAAGCTATATATTGCCAGTAATGAAATCACACGATGATGCCGGTGTGACATATTGATATATAGCATTTGTTGCCCTCAGGAACATCTTCCTCCTTCAGCTTTTCCAGTCGATATTTCATAATCACAGACCTCTTAAAAAACACAAGTGATTGGTTTCAGAATAAGAAAAGAGCTCTCATTGTAACCTCAAATGGGCTTTCTTTCACGCCAGCATACGTTTCTGTCAGAGTGGGTGTCAGGTCGGAAGGAAAGGCTTCACATGTTGACGTGTAAACTGATGTGGAGGGCTGCTCGTCCCGATAAGAGGAGCCTCTCGATGTTTATGCCACCACTCAGACACTTTAATCTAGAGATGCTCGATATATTGATCGCACTTTTCTCTTCAGATTCAACCTCTTACGTCATGTTTCATTTTTCCCCCCTCCACAGAGGACGGCTCAGCAAGCCAAAGAACGGAGCCAGGAGAAAAAGAGCGTTGCAGCCTCCAAGGTTGCATCAGACATCAGCAGGTTCTTCTTCAGGAAATGAGAGGAGGGCTTAGGAAGGGCTTGTTTCAAATGTATTGAATCTCATTGTTGATGAAGACGCATCATGATTTTTCAATGGCAACATTCACATTTAAGTATTAGCAACGCCGACACCGACAGATTAGAATTAAAAGGCCGGATTTTCCTTCAAATCCCTTCTTTAATTTCTGATGAAATGCTGCACCTGTGGAGATTTACTTTAAAAACTATGAAGACTGCATTAAATGCTAATTCCGCTCCGCTCTCGCCCCCGAAACGTCACCCTGTCTGATTTATTACGGCCCCATTTTACTCGAGGCTGAAATGGAGCAGGTTGTTTAGAGGGCTATTTTAAGATTGTGCAAACTTAGTGAAAAGTAGCAGGTGACAAAAAAAAAATGGGGGCTTTGTGATTTAAACTAGAAAAACACAACGTCCTCATTGGCGCCCTCGACGTGTGGCGCCCTCAAGATGGATGAACGCTCCCTGGTGAAATAAAAAGTCTATTTCCATCTTGTTTAATGTCTTCTTCTTGCTCTGTTCTTCCGTTGCTTTTTAAAACGGTTTTAACCACAAGCTCGGAAATCGTTTCATCGCCTCGAGTCAGGAACATTATTGCCCATGTCCACGCATCTCCCTCCTCTTCAGCTGTGCTTGATGATCTGAACAGTGCTAAAGTCAGTCAGGAGGGCTATGTTTAGAGAGATGGAGAGCAGAGTTACTATGGAAACAAGGCTTCAGGTTCAGCGATGTCGGGAATATTGAATCTCTCCTTGTGTGAGAGTTATACAATGAGCCAGACAGACATCAGAAACTCCAATCAATATCAGCGGGCTCCTGTAAAAACGAGGCGGTCACATTCCTCCGCAGCACAACTCCACTTCGCGGATGTCGTCATGTCACGATTTGTCCGTCTGTCAGCCGTGTCAAACCCCAAACTCGGCAAATTCGGGGAAAGTTTTCAAATGTTCTCTCAGCCTATCAGAGCGCCGCGTGTAAGGCACAGCTTGAAACTTTTATCTGTGTGTGTGTGTTCCCTTCGGCGGCTCCAGGTCTCCACTTAATAAGACCGTTGTTCCTCTCCTGTCCAAACAGACAAGCTTTGTGAGTAATGAACATCTCCCAGGCAGCTTTCCAACAGCAGCAGGTTTCAGTGTCAGTCCCTCTCAGCAGCCAATGACTCTGATCTGCTGTTTTATTACACCCAAAAGGTGTGTGTGCATGTGTAGGGAAAGTAGTGTGTGTATAATGGCAGTGCGTGTTTGTCAGATGGAGCCATAATGAGCCAGAGCGCCCAGATGAAGACGTCTCATGTTCTTCCCAGAGGGGCTGCTGGGTAAAGAGCAGCGCTGCAGCCGCGTGACACTGTTTGCGTTAGACAACCTATCAGCCCAGAGGAAAAACATTACCTCCGCAGGTGATGACAGTAATAAAGATGGACTCAAACACAGGCGGACGACCGTTGAGGTTTGCGTGTTTGCTCTCCGTCCAACACACCCCTGCGCTCCCATCTTTCTTCAAAGCATCAGAGCAAAAACTCACTTTTCCATCAATCTATTTCTCTTATGTACATTGCCTTGTTTTTTATCTGTCTGTCTGTCTGTCTGTCTGTCTGTCTGTCTGTCTGTCTGTCTGTCTGTCTGTCTGTCTTCTTCTGATTGTCTGTCTGATTGTCTGTCTGTCTGTCTGTGTGTCTGTCTGTCTGTCTGTCTGTCTGTCTGTCTGTCTGTCTGTCTGATTGTCTGTCTGTCTGTCTGTCTGTCTGTCTGTCTGTCTGTCTGTCTGTCTGTCTGTCTATCTATTTATCTATCTATCTGTCTGTCTGTCTGTCTGTCTGTCTGTCTGTCTGTCTGTCTGTCTGTCTGTCTGTCTGTCTGTCTGTCTGTCTGTCTGTCTGTCTGTCTGTCTGTCTGTCTGTCTATCTGTCTGTCTGTCTGCCTGTCTGTCTGTCTGTCTGTCTCTCTGCCTATCTGTCTGTCTGTCTGTCTGTCTGTCTGTCTGTCTCTCTGTCTATCTATCTATCTGTCTCTCTGCCTGTCTGTCTGTCTGTCTGTCTCTCTGTCTGTCTGTCTGTCTGTCTGTCTGTCTGTCTGTCTGTCTGTACTGCGGAGACCTTTCAAGTTACATAGCAACACAGTAACCTCTGAACCTCACATGGCTAAAATCGTCGCGGAGCAAATGTCTAGCGGAAATAATGACATGTAGTTAGAAAGTCAGAGAGAAGCAGCGGATAGAAGACAAGAGGAAAAGCCATCTGAAGAAAATCTGAAGCTTAAAACACTTAATTCGTCGTCTTTGAATAACATTTGTAAAAACTAGATTCTTTAAAACTACATTAAATGTACAATTTTAACAGGTTATTGATGCCTTCTCATATCGTTGGTTTCAGTCCGTACACAGACATAAAAAATAACAAAATGACCATTCGCAGTTTAACGTATTTCTGATTAAATGAACAGAGTTTCTCAATGTGGGTCAGAGGCCCTCCAGGGGCCCTGTTCGGGGCACCTTGGGGTCTACAGCAAATTGAGAAATAGATTAATATCCCTCTAACTCCAATTCCATAGGAGTTTCTCTAATTACCTTCATTACATTATGTGTAATAATGATTTTTGTAATTGTACTTTTCGTTTCATTATCCCCCTCCCTATAGGATGTGGGGGGGAAACTGTGTCTTTTTAGGACTCTCTGACATGAAAGTGTCTGAGAAGCTCTTCCAACTTGACAGGAAAGCATACAAATCATTCATAATTCAATGGTGATCTGCATTCAGACAGCAAGGCGTACTATTTGGCGCCATTCCATTGGTTATTCCATTTCTGCCCCCATAATCTACTTTGGCCTTTGCAGCTGAAGGAAGCGCTTCTACAAACCCAATCTTGTGTGACAGGTGTGATGGAGACGGGCCAATAAAAGCCTGCACAGCGCTCTGCGTGCGGCCGCCGGCTCTCCAATCCGAGACTGAATCCTGCTGTGGTTTGATTCCTGGCTGCCATAGTCTCCACTGGGATCCCTCTGTGTCTCTGACCCTCCCTGCCCTTCAGCGAGGGAAAGGAAACAGACACTCGGGAGGTCGAACCCCGCTGCTCTGCCTTCAGGAGTGAAAAACCGCCCGAGCACCTCTGATATTCCGTCATTTGGTGGAATGTGCACTGCAGAACCTCATTATAGAAAAGAAATGGACCTGCAGTCAGACCTCTGCGGCGTGGTGTTAAAACATCCAGAGAGCGTGTATTCTAAAAGGCTGCACCCGTCTAATTGAAGTCGCGAGTCGGCGCTTAGGAAGCAATTCTTGGCTTTAAACAGCCACAGCCGACGAGAGGCTTTTGTCTTTATTGTCATATTATCTCTTGGGATGGTGATGAGATGATTAATCATTTCCTGCTGCAGAAACTGCTCGCAGAAAGCTGGCACGGCTCGGCAGAGCGCGACGCCCTGGGTGGAGGAAAACGGTATTATGGCCCAGGTAATTGGTGGAGGACCATCACTCATAAGCGATCTAATTAATGTCATTAAAACACCCTCTCTGGTTGCGCTTTCAAAATGGGCTTATCCATCCTGATGAGTGTCATGCGCGCAAATGATATTCTGGGAGAAACTGCGGCAGAAGCGGGAAACAGAGAAATCGACAGTGCGATGTAAACAGGGGCCGGCTATTTCCTAATGTCATTCAGCCTGGTGGGGGGGGTGCAGCGGTGAAAGGATGCTTTGTCATTGCTCAGCTGGAGGTGGCTTTTGTCAAGTCCAAATTCTATTTATTCAAGATGGCTCCCTGGTCGTCTCCCAACATGCATGGCATGCTGCGGATTAGGACCAAAAACGCAATCAATTCACCCAGCAGGAGATCAGGGGAATAACAGATAAGGTTCTTAGCATAATTCATACAGTCCCCAATCTGGCTAGGATTAATGTATGTCTTTGCTGCAGCTCGCTCTCATTTGTATGTTGCATCTCGTGTGGGGCTAAATTGGCTCTTCATGTGGCCCATTACAATCAGGCTTTGTTTGGAAAGGCCCCTGTGAGGACTGGATCTGACCACATCGTTTTACACATGGAGCTAATGCAATTTAGATCTGATGTAATCGCATCTATATTTAATTACTATTAAGATCGTGGTTTAACAGCAGGCCATGTCAGCATATTCATGGCTGTGAAAACCCCAAAATGCCCTGTATTGAATATAAAAAAGGTCTCAAATGCAAAACATGTATGCAGCTTTCGCTAAATATACATTCAAATGTCACAAAGGAGTCCTGGTGGCACTTAGCATCAGAAGAAGAAAGCCACAGTGGGCTACGGTGTTACCGCTCACCCCTTTCATGTGCGCTGTGTTCAGATGATTGAGGTTAAAAATGGAAGGCTGGACAAAATGCCCTCCGACGAGTTTCCTTTTCATGAGCCTTTAAAGACATCTTTTCATCTCCCATTTTATTTTGCCGCCATTGATCAGCCATCTCTCATAGATTGCTTCCAGACATCTATTCAACCGCGCTGTCGCTGCTCAGCATGCTTTCATTTCAAAGGTCTTAATGGCAAGGTCTGGCTTTTATGCTTATATTAAAAACCTGAATCAGAGTAGTTTTTAACGCCGATACATTCACAGGAAGTAGTCTTTGTTGACTTATGTTAAATGTGAAGCAACAGCTTAAAAGGTTTGCATGCTGAGGCAAATTTAGGGGGAAATAAGATCTCTTTCTTGCCTCATGTTGTGTTTTTTTTCCCGAACATGAGCCGGAAAAAGGTCATGTCAGTCTTGTGAGGAGAGTGACAGGTCTGGGGCATCATTACTGAGACTTGGAAGGTCTGAGTTAGCACCTTTGGTCACCTCAGGAGAATAGATCCCTACTGCGCTGCCGCCGGACTAATGAGCACCGACAGCCCTGCGTCTAATGAGAAGACGGCCGTTGCGAATGTCTTCCGTCAGCTCTGTGCTTCGTCGCTAAAACATCCCATAATGCCTTGAACATGCGGTGTTAGCAACGGTGGATATCTTGTCGCACATCAATGCCGCAGCCATGGAGTCAGCGGAGGACTGCCAAAACGTTGTGAGCTGAAAACATTGTGTTGAGCTTCCTTTTTAAAGTTTTGCTGTTAATAAGAAGAGATAAATGGAGGCACTTCGTTGCCGCCTGGTCTCTATGTGGTCCCTTGTTTCCAGCTGGCAAAGCATGTTCCACTAAAGCAATCTGCTTTTAGTTCCTACTCAAACATTTTGTGAATTCTTGGCATGTCTGACTCCTGTGCAAAGAAGTAAGTCTCTTTGCATTTCACATTAGATACATGCTTTATGGATGCCAGAAGGGAACCTGAGCATATCTGCGTACATCTAAAGGTCCTTACACACCAAGTCGATTTTCGGCGTCGATAGATGTCGGGCCGTCGATGAGCGTCATTTCGCCCTACTCAGATTGGTGTGTCCTGCTCCGTCGTGTCTTTTCGGCCGTGCCGACACCTTCCGGGAGGCTGTCGGCTAAAGGCCATCAGCCAAAGAAATCACCCTGATTGGCTGTTCAGCTAGCGAATCAGTGCATGAGAAGCGAAACGGAAGTGAGGGACCCAAACAAACGATTAAGAAGGCAAATCTGAGATTTCATTGAACTCCAGCTCTGGACACAGGTTGGGGAAAGCCCCGTGAGCTTCTGTAGAGAGAAAATGGAACACGCTATTTGTTGTTTGTTTATATCACCAGTCTGTCTTCCGGTTGTTGGCTCTTTTGAATGACGAATACACACTACCGCCGCCTGCTGGTGAGGAGAGTTATTGCCACTCACGCATGCGCAGTTCGCACGTGCAACTTGGCCGTCGGCTGAAGTCTTTGCGGTGTGTTCCAGTGCGACACATGGCCAAGACGCAGGAGACGTGAGGCCACGTTCCGTCGGGACGTGTTCTTTGGTGTCAGTTTGGTGTCAGTTTGGTCTCAGTTTGGTTTGTGAGGACTTTAAAGCAGCTGACCTTCTTGCACATGTTGCAAATCACCGTGCATCTACAGGTGAAACGGCTTTTAAAGCCTGTAAGAGTGGAGCAAAATGAGCTCTTCCATCCACCTTGAAAGGTTGTGTCCAACCCGGTTGAATGTCCCTCGGTGGATAGTGGTGGACAGATTGGCTTTGGACTCGGCAGCAATTGATCTGCTTCTTGGTGGTGATCCAGATCTGGGATTTCTGCCACTAGATGATTAACACCTTGTAGTTGTTATAATAAAAACGAGCAACAACAAAGACTTCCAAAAGTTTGGGATAAGTTTGCAGAGGCCAAGATAAACTTGAGTGAGAGATTTCTTTGTAAATCAGAGAGTTGTTCAGCGTTGGCGGAGGTTCTCGTGTTGTTATACTTAGACAATTAGCCCCACCAATTGAGGAAGTAAGGAGACACTTTTTCTTTCCTCAAAGTTGTGTTGGCATTTACATTCAGCCAAGGCTTTTTAAAGCTGAAGTTATTGTAAGGGGTTCACTCCATTTCATGAACAAAAAGCCTATTAATACACTGATGAGTTGGGGTAATTACTGACCACAAAGAAGGTGCCATGTCCTTCCTTTAGGATATTATTAAGTGTGTGGTGGCAAAGAAATCTCCAATTGATGAAGGTCATCCTCAAATTACTTTGGAAATCTTCTCCCTAGATGTTGGTAATAAACATTTAATCAGTCTTTCATCATATGTGTAAATCTGACCTCATGCTAAACCAATTATACCTGTGTCACAAGTATCCATTTAAATGTATTGATAAGTACAATTGGCTTTTTGAGTGGGTTGCATTTGGCCACTCAACCATGGACACCTTCACGCCCACACCATCTTTCTCGTATATTCAGTTATGCCAGTTTCTCAATTACTGTGCGAGTGGGCTGCTGCAAGTTGGCTATAAAAAAATCCACCACCATCCCACACAGAATAATTCTATGTGATGATATAAATCTGGTGTAATTATGCGATGGCGGGCGGGTTTGCCAGGCGTGATGAAAGGAGCGAGGTGTTCAGATATACCTGGAGAAGCGAGTTGGATGATTTAACACACGGCAGGAGCTTCAGAGTTAATCCTTAGAGTGTAAAAACTGAGTCAATTCTGAGCCAGTGTTTATATAATTCAACTTTTCTACCCAGGTAGTTCTGAACTCATGATGTCCTAGATTCATATCAGGTGTTTCAGGGAGCACTGCTAGCAGCACATAACTCATATATGATGGGATGTTCGGTGTGTGATAGCAGCTGGAAGTTATGATCCGTTTTGTCATGGGACAAATGAGGGTCTCACTTTAGGATTTATGGCCCCTTGAGCGGTAAATACAGTCTGAATGTGGACATTCTCTGGAACATAACCCCCCGTATACCTATAACTTGCTTTATTTGTTCTACAGATCTATGAAACGTAGTATTTTTACACTTAGAGGGCTGGTAGATTGATGTCAGGGCTGCAGAAACCATGGATTTAGACTGGAAACCCACGTGGTTTGACTGCAGCTTGTGAATAAAATGCAAAACAATGTTGTGTACTTAAAGGATTGGCACCTTGCTCGATCGTTATGATTTCTTGCCCTTCTGCCACTTAGGGTAAAATCGTCAGCCAATTGAAATGAAATTAGGTTTGCAGCTGTTTCTCTCTTTTTGGAACAACATATTTGGTGCTAATTTGAGGCAAAGAGCAAACTATCCAACGTCAACAACTATTCCTTTAATCCTAGTTTATTTCCCACACATCGTTAAGCATACTGCCGCTGCCTTGAGCAGATTTTGTCGGACGCGTTAACATAACTAATGCTTCCTTTTTTTACACAAAGATAAGATAAAATATCCAATATCTTTTTCTCGTGAAAGAGATTAATTGTGTACTCTTCTTGTTTAATTAGTCTACAGCTGCACATTGTTCTCCGACAACAATGGAGAACAAGCATTCTATTATTTGATCCATTCATAGTTCACTGTTCACACATTTTAATAACGTCTACAGGGAACTTATCAACATAAATAATCATAAGGCATCCTTTATAACGGGTTCAAATTAGTGTACTACACACACACACACACACACACACACACACACACACACACACATATATAAGAGTAAGACTCTCCAACAGTCCACAAGATCTCTC
>NW_011369947.1:15800363-15802743 GCF_000735185.1 Notothenia coriiceps
CTCCTGATTTTTCAAGAGAGACCTCTCAGACAGGAATGACAAAGGACTTTCAATGGCTTATAATTATGCCACTTTCCTGCACAATTTCCTGGGCATCATTTGCATTAAGACTCATAAGTGTCCCATATGCTGCTGCTCTGCAAAGGCCTTTTTGATCAACCCCAGCACTGTGACATTTCCTGCGATGTCTCCAAACCCCTCGTTGTCCAACAGTTATCCGAAACTGCTAATTAGATGGATCAAGTCCAGAGTGTGTGGCGACACGTGTGTGGTTTTTGTGACTGAGGTTCACAGAGTGTGCTGAGAGGCACCTTGGATTCATGGCATGAAAACCTGTGTCCTTTTTTTTTCAAGGTTATTCAACACGGCGTCCTGTTGGTTTTTAGAAAAAAAAATCATCCTAAAAGCAGAGAAAGGATGCTGGATGTTTGTGTAGCTGCTGGTCTGATTGGCTGGCATTAAACGGCCAAAGGTAATACTGCCATCTAGTGTCCATAAGGTGCTAAGCAGCTGGTAATCAGAGCATCATGATATGAAAAGGGCTGCATTTAGAAACCTGTAATTCTGTGACAAACGGCTGAAAATACTCTCTTCCCAAACTGAAAACATCTCTCCTTGTTGTGCATCCTTGATGGAAAAAGAAACAGAGAATGAGTCATGATTTTAAAGTTAATTATGTACTTTGCCTTATCCGCTGAAACAACAGCGTTTGTGTCTTGGACCTTTGCATTTGCACGTCTAAATATATGTTCCTGTCTTTTGATTTGTAATTAGAGCTTGGCTGGTGTTTTCCTTTCAGATGGCTCTTAATTCTGGGATTTGTTTCTCACAAAAGCCCCGCTCATATCTCTTCCCCTCTGCGGATTTTGCGAGCAGTAGGCGTCTCTTATTCAGCTCGAGAGGTTGCTGAAAATAAATCATCACCCTCCCACCAGTGTGTGAGAATGTCCAGATGGTTGAATTTTCACTGGCGTTCTCCCGCTGAATTTCCCCATTGTATTCCACGCTAAAATTAGAAGGTAATACTTGGTGAAAGCGCTGCGTTTGCTCTGAGGGTGTTAGTTAATTATCAGGAACAGGATTTATGTTCCACCCACGAATGAACCACCAATGCTGCATTGTGTGAGAGAGTATAAAGTCAAAAGATGAACCTTGAAAAGCCACTTGAGGTTTGGTAGAGGGACCGAACGGCAGGTTTCTCTGGCAAACATCTTCGCCGTGTGTTTGTTCATTTAGCAAGAACTAAAGAAGAAAGTGCCCTCGAGGTACGTTCGCTAATACAAGGAAGGGATTACGTAATTGCTGCAATTATCAAGACACAAAGGAAGCTGGGATGCAGTGGTGGAAGAAGATCTTTTAATTAGGTACAAGTAGAAAAACTAGACTGTTAAAATACTCTGTTACAAGTAAGACCTGTACCTGCATATCTCACCTGTGATTATATGTGAATTTGTGTTTACTCGTTGATTTCAGAGGTGAGAGAAGTACTCAGATCTTGTAGTAAAAGTAGAAGTACTCAGATCTTGTACTTGAGTAAAAGTAGAAGTACTCAGATCTTGTACTTGAGTAAAAGTAGAAGTACTCAGATCTTGTACTGAGTAAAAGTAGAAGTACTCAGATCTTGTACTAGAGTAAAAGTAGAAATACTCAAACCTTGTACTTGAGTAAAAGTAGAAGTACTCAGATCTTGTACTTGAGTAAAAGTAGAAGTACTCAGATCTTGTACTTGAGTAAAAGTAGAAGTACTCAGATCTTGTACTTGAGTAAAAGTAGAAGTACTCAGATCTTGTTCTTGAGTAAAAGTAGAAGTACTCAGATCTTGTACTTGAGTAAAAGTAGAAGTACTCAGATCTTGTACTTGAGTAAAAGTAGAAATACTCAAACCTTGTACTTAGTAAAAGTAGAAGTACTCAGATCTTGTACTAGAGTAAAAGTAGAAATACTCAAACCTTGTACTTAGTAAAAGTAGAAGTACTCAGATCTTGTACTTGAGTAAAAGTAGAAGTACTCAGATCTTGTACTTGAGTAAAAGTAGAAGTACTCAGATCTTGTACTTGAGTAAAGTAGAAGTACTCAGATCTTGTACTTGAGTAAAAGTAGAAGTACTCAGATCTTGTAGTAAAAGTAGAAGTACTCAGATCTTGTTCTTGAGTGAAAGTAGAAGTACTCAGATCTTGTACTTGAGTAAAAGTAGAAGTACTCAGATCTTGTAGTAAAAGTGAGAAGTACTCAGATCTTGTACTTGAGTAAAAGTAGAAGTACTCAGATCTTGTACTTGAGTAAAAGTAGAAGTACTCAGATGTTGTACTTGAGTAAAAGTAGAATTTTCTTCAAAAAAAATGATATGTAGTACTCAGATCTTGTAGTAGAAGTACTCAGA
>NW_011369947.1:15802788-15805652 GCF_000735185.1 Notothenia coriiceps
ACTACGTCGAATCAGTGAAGAATTATACAAACAAGAAGAGACTACCATTTCAGTTCAACATTTGACAAGCGTTACTTCGAACACGCCGCGACTGACAAAAGAAACCTAAAAAAAACTATATGGACTAGTCATTGCGATGAACAGAAAGTTAAACTTCTCTCCACTCGTCGAGAGACTCCCTTTTAAGTAGGTAGTTGAGGAGGTTTTATATATGAAAAATTATGATTGGACTTATACCGTTAGTAGTTCGTCACTAACTCTGATCGATGTTATAGGGTATGAGAATTGAATCTGTGTTGTAGCGCTCTGTATTAGATTGATAAATAACCGTCGTCAGACGTATATTGGGGGTAGAAACCATGGGGGACGACCAGATTGCTCACCTCTGTTTGAGGTAAGGCGAATGAACAGTGCAGAATTTTAAGTAGTCTTTGGGAGATTACGCGAGTGTGGGATAACGGTTATACGGCTAAACAGCGGGCTGTTTTACAAACCGTTCACAAAAAAAGGTAGTGATTAGGCTTTGTGTCTGTTGATAGATTTCTGTAAGGTTTATTTAGTATAATAAACCCCATGAAAAACCCCCACCCAACGAACTCCGTTGTGCTATGGGTATGTACGCATGGGTAATGCTTTTTTATGCTCAATGAAAGCAAAGTTAGAACTTGGTTGTACGGCATAAATTTTTGTGTACTAAAAAAACGTGTATTCAGATAAAACATATACATCGCTGCAGTAAGTTATTTTCCAGTGGAAAGTCCTTACCTACTGGCCTAGTTAAATCAAAGTGGTTACTTTTTTTTGGCTGAAGTGAAGTTTTACACACCGTCTTATTTGACTTTCTCAGGACTTAAAACAGAAAAAAATATATATTTACAGACGTAAGGTCATCATCTTAACAGTTTATTATGCTCATCGAGTCATCCGTGAGCAGAGCATCAAGTTGGCATGCCTATAACAGCTGAATGTGGCGATTACCATCTTGCTCAGCAAAACGCCTCACAAACTTATTAAGATTAAAAGCTATGGTGCATTTTGATTCAATGCTGAGTACAGCCTGAAGAACATATCAAGGATTAAAAAACTAATGTCACAACAGGACTTAGAAAAGCTTGTCCATGCTTTTATCTTTAGTAGACTCGACTACTGCAATAGTGTATTCACAGGGCTGACAAAAAAATCCATCAGAAAACTGCAGCTGATTCAGAACGCTGCTGCACGTGTCCTCACTAACATTAAAAGAGTGGATCACATCATTCCGGTTCTGAAATCTTTACATTGGCTTCCAGTCGGCCAAATAATTGATTTTAAAGTAGGCTACTATTGCTAGTTTTTAAATCATTACATGGTTTAGGACCAAAGTATATTGTTGAACTCCTACATAATTACGAGCCATCAAGGTGCCTCAGGTCTTCTGGGACGGTTCTGCTATCGGTTCCGAGAGTAAAAACAAAACATGGAGAGGCAGCATTTAGCTATTATGCCCCGACAATCTGGAACAAACTACCCAAATCATGCACGTCCGCAGAAACGCTTACTATTTTTAAATCGAGACTAAAAACATATCTCTTTGCCGCTGCTTTTAATTGAGCTGCTCATATTCGCACTACAGTATGCCTTTTAAACATGTATTGTATACCTATGGTGTTTATTTTTTATTATATTTGCTTTGTAATGCCTGTTGTAAAATGCCATTATATATGTTGAGATTTGATGGGATATATGTCCTCACTTGTATGTGGTACTGTACTGTTCCATGTGGTGTGCAATGTTGTGCTTGTGCCACAGTGAGGCGCAAGGACAAGGGGTATAGGATGCATGCCTGCCTCCTATAGGCTAATCACAGCTCTTGATTGCCACGTGTGTGTGGAACCAGTTCATTCCAGTGGAGGCTGTCCCCGTGAGAGTGATGCGTGCAGCCCTTATAATAAAATATGCCAGGCTTGGCTAAATGGATTACATCTCCGTGTTTTTTCTCCGAATGCAACGTTAAGCTGCAGAACTAAGCATAACTTAACAGGTTATGGGCCCAGGAGTCGTTCGGAAGAAAAGTTCTGCAGCTTAACGTTGCATTCGGAGAAAAAACACGGAGATGTAATCCANTTCGCCCATTCACTTGAATGGGGTGACGTAGAAGATTTTTAATCTTCGCCGAACTGCATTGTGGGGAGCGGAGCATGGCTTTGCAAGCATCGTGAGCATCAAAAGTTGAGCAATGATCAACTTTTGATGCTCCCGATGCTTGCGAAGCTGGCATCAGCCAATCAAATCCCGCCAGTGCAAGCGCTAGCCAATCAAACCGCGTGTACTGTATGCAGTTACTGCTGCGGTCTTTTCCATATGTCATAAAATGGAGGATAAATTAATCATCGCTGTAGGAAATGTCCCGGTCGCAGTGGCGGTTCTACAGGGTGGCACGGGGTGGCAGCTGCTACCTCAGAAAAATGCCATGCCACCCCAGCTGCCACCCCAGTTGGCAGCTTTGTTTTGAAAGAAAAGTTGTGGCTCATTGGGCATTTATGAGAGAAAATCTCTAATGTCCGAGTGCAAGTGAATGCAGCACAAGACGCGCCTTGTAACCCCTCCCCCGGCCCTGGCGCGAGCCTGGAAATATGATTGGCGGCGATTTCCTATGAACGGGGGGGAAGCATTTCGGATCCAAGTAGACGGAAGGAATGAGGTATTTGCGGTCTACAATGACAGAGAAGAGACTGTCAAGTTTGGCTGTAAGGCAAGGCAAGGCAAGGCAAGTTTATTTATATAGCACTTTTCTGTACGCGACAATTCAAAGTGCTTTACAAAACAAATTAAAATACTTTTTAGGAATACATACAGTAAAAACACATATATAATGGCATTTTACA
>NW_011369947.1:15805687-15808051 GCF_000735185.1 Notothenia coriiceps
CAGTAGCGGCAGCTCGATTCTGATTGGCTTGAAGGGCAGTCGCGTGATTCAAAAACCAAAAATATGAAAAGATTAGCATCAAAGGACATATAGATTGATAGATATGCAGTTATTAATAACATAAAAAAAAAAAAAATCAAACTTAAAATAAATAAATTCCTGTTTCCCTCAAACTTTGAGTGACCCCCCTGGCGCCCCCTGGCGGGCCCCCACTTTGAAAAACACTGGGCTAAGGCACATGTGTCAAACGCTGATTTCCTCAGCTCAGAACCTGACCCCAAACATTGATGAACTTGCACCCAAGATGAGATGCCATTTGATCTGGCTTGAGCTAGCATCACAGAGCAGCAAACTGAGTTTCAATGGATGTTTCCTCTTGCACTTTCTTTCTTGAGACAACAGGGCATGTTTGTTTTTTCTTTGAGGGGAATAGTTTTTTTTTAAGCTGTTGTTGGCCTGAGGAAAAATGTAATCATAAGAAATGACTCCGGAAAAGCTGCAGATAGAGCCATGAGAAATGAATGCAACTGATTATTTAATGTTTAATGTTGTTTTTATAGGCAATCATTTAAGCTTTGTTAGTTCCAGGTTTAATATGTGCAATAAGTTCATTTCAATACGTTTTGCAATAAACATTAAACCAGTCCGGCCCTCGAGTAGTACCAAATTTTTTATTTTGGCCCACTGTGTATTTGAGTTTGACACACCTGGGCTAAGGGATGGGAAATCTCTAAGCGGTTGACGAATCACAACAGAGCTAACCAATCAGAGCAGACTGGGCTCTGGTTTCAGACAGAGGGTGAAAAGAGGTGCTGCGGCACAGGCAGTATGAGAAAAATAAAGAGCTTTTTGTACATTAAAGCATGGAGACATGTCACAGTAGAGAGGCACAAAGTACTAATATGAACCCTGAAAATTAGCATAATGGGCCCCATTAAAGAAAAAGAAGGAAAAGCTCAGCAACACACACACACACACTTTCTTTGCTGCAAAACTTCTGACCACAAACTGACGCTTTTATCATAGGGAATAAAGTAAGGGAAATATGGCGACTACACAGAAACATATCATATTCATCCATGACACGAGGCAGACCTACCACTGTCAGACTTTGCATTCGTTCAAAAGAAATCTAAGCACCATACAGCCTGCTCATGGAAAATCCATCCCTCTGATTAGGTGACGCTGTCAAGGGATTAATCAAAAGCCACGCCTTAGATATCTACACTCAAGAATTGACAGGTCTAAATCCAGCTTAGCTGTTACATGTTTCATCTACATCGGCGTCTGTGCTAATGGAGCTGGATTCAGGCGGGAACATGAAGTCATTTGCGTCATCCATGTGAGCTTATCATGAGCTGAACTTCCTAAGTGCTACATAAAAAAACCTAAAAGTATCTCCAAACATCTGTTACTGCTGCTGCTGCTTTTCACTAACCAGCAGCTGAAGTAGCTCCACACCTGCCTCCACCAACCTTTTAGCTGCTAATTAACTGGAATAATTTGACTTCCGGTAAGAATCTAAATATATATTTCTGCTTTGGAGCACCCTGTCACGTGCAAATTAACAACTTTGTACCCCCTGTTCCCCTTGAGGGTTTAGTTTTGAGCCACTACTGCAAATTTCGGCTGCAACTGCTGTTGACGAGAGTGTTTCTGACTGGAGTGGAGTTAAAATAACTAAAATTACAGTGCCGTCATCCCCTCGCGCTGGCCTCTGAGCATCAGACAGCAGATGTTGCCGGATGACACAAAGTGTAAAGGCTCCCAAGTTAATGAGGTCTCAGAGGTTTCCTAACCCCCCTAACTGCCTCTTTCCGTGTCTCTTTCCTCAGTGTTGTTTTTTATTCTCACACACATGCAGCCCACTACTTACTACCCACACAAATGTGTCCGTATGCTGCTGAGGGGCTGCCGGCTTTAGAGGTCACACAGTGGGTCATGTTGGAGGTCAAAGGTGGCTGCAAGATGAGCGTGCATCTTGGGAAAGCTTATTGTTCATCGAATTCCTATTTTAAATTGTTGTTTGCAGAGGACAACTGATTTTTTCCTTCGCCCACCCGCTGCCTTTTACTTAACCGCCTATAGAGAACCGCAGTGACGCGTCCTAAAACCCGGAAGTAAACTCCTTCCTTCGTCAAAGACGCAATGCAATTTCTCCGTAGGATTTGGGAAAATAGCTGGAAATAAGGTCTGTGGTTGAGACACATTTAAGAGACGGATCACGCCGGATAATATCCACATGTCTACCCTACTTTTATAATTTCCTAATCATAAATCTAGTCGCCAGAAGCAAAATGCTAACGTTATGCTATAAACGAATTACAGCCGGGTCGCTGCTTCAACGTCACGCCAACTTAAGAT
>NW_011369947.1:15808090-15814776 GCF_000735185.1 Notothenia coriiceps
GATAACGTTATGCTATAAAGCAACTACAGACGAGTACAGCAGAGTTGCACGACTTCGACGTCACGCCAACTTAAGATCCATATTCAAAAATACAGATTAAAAATGGTACAAGTTGAAGCGTTTGTTTTAACAGTTTGCAAGAGGCAGGTACTTGCTTTCAAGCAGAACACGGCACACAAACTTAGCGGGAGTGTTTACGAGTGTAATGACGTAAAACGGCCTGGACAACTTCTGTAGTCCTATTCAGCCACTTGTTAACAACCATCGTTTTTCAGACACGTAAACTCTTCAAAAATCACCAGCGGGGTCACTGCTGATGTATTTAATGTCGGAGAACAAAATGTGATCTGTCTCTTCAATTTGTGTCAAACACAAACCTTATTTGGAGCTATTTTCCAAAATCCTATGGAGAAATTGCATTGCTTTTTATCGAAGGAACCGGACGTGGTAAAAATGCTAACTTACTTCCGGGTTTTAGGACACGTCACTGCGGTTCTCTATTGGCTCACAATTAAGCTGCTGATGATCCTATTTACCTGTGGTTTGCTTCCCTCTGTATTGGTGAGCAGTGGCACTCCCGACTTCAAAGATTTCCATTCACATATATTGATATCTTCATCACGTTAAACAATTCCCTCTCCAGGAGCCTGTTTTCCATTCAGCAAATCTAACATCATCAAGCTCAAGCTGATGTGGTTCAAAGGAGCCGTTCCAGCAAACTGACTCTTGGGTTCTGCCATTTCCCAGCCAGAAGTGAACATGAGGGAGCAGAAGAGTGGCACTATATTTTGAATATAATTACAGCCTGTGTGTTATAAAGTCTGGACCCCCAATTCCCTAATTAGTTATTGAAATAAAATGAAAAGCGCTCTAATTGACTGAGCTTCTAGTGATTAAAGGAGACGAATAATAGCCCGACCCTGAGCAGCAACGGAAAATAAATGAGGATCGTCGATGCTCGGCACTTTCCCCTCGATACGTCCGAAACCAAACCATGCTCTATTCCAATGCACGGTAGACATCGCTGTATTCGTCAAGCAAATGAGCATTTTAGATTTACAGAGCGTTAATGTGACATAATCACGTTATAATTTATCAATTAGAATAATTAGGAGGCAGATCCAATTTAATTAAAGTGTTGAAAAGGCTCAGAGGAAGCCAGCCACACATAAATGAGTCTGTGTGGGTTTTTTCTTTTTCCCTGGTTGTGGCTTCAGATGCTCGGGTGAGTTTACTGTCATTCTCATTCACTCTCCATCTAATTAAATTAAGATCTGTGCAGGAATAGAGCATATAGCTCTTCCAATTGCTCCTTCGTACAGACAAAGCAAGGGAAAAAGGAAAGATCTAAAGAAAATAAAATGTAATTCCTTGTGGCATTATGACTTAGAGTGTGGCTGTGCGTCAGTGGACACTAATGAATTGGCACTGTCAACGGTGTGAACTGTACACCCGACAGTGGGGATGTGCTTAGTGGTCGTGCTGAAGCATGTCAGCAGGCTAGGCCTAGTGAGCTTGTAAGACAGAAATGAGAGAATGAGATAGAGAGAAGGGGGCACAGAGAGAGAAAAAGAAAAAAACGCCCCATCAGCCATGATGAAATCAGCTGGCTCTGCTCCTGGTGTTAAGGGTGTAGGATCCCTCTCCACCTGCCCAAGTTATCACTGTGTCACACACTCACACTGGAGATTACCTCTCGTCATTTGGTGTTGGATCAGGCGTGGAAAATGCTCTCTCACAGTCATTTAAAGCGAAGGGAGGATTTATTTTCTCTCTTTACATTACCCTTCCTTTCTCCCCTCGTTCCTGCTTCCCTCGCCCTTTCCTGCCTCCCTCCATCTCCTCCTCCCTTTTCATTCTACCACTCCCCCTTCTTTTTCCTCCCCTTGTCCTTTTTTGCCTCATACTTGAGGGCAAATGGCTCACAAAAGCAACTTGACGCCTCTCACAATGACAAACGGTCATTTAAAAAGGCCAACCTGTCAGGCATACCGCACCGCAGAAGCATTGCAGAGACGAATGAAGGAAAAATATACTCAAGGTAAAGGAGACAAACGATCAGGGTGAGTTGAAGAGGAAGGGATGAAGAAGAAGCTGGACGAGATGAAGACTGCTTGGAGAAAAAAGACAGGAGGTTTCTGACTCTCTGTAGTTTAAAGCAGCCGTACAATATTTTGAAACATAGTCGATGCATGCTGCTGACTTCATATTTGGAGCCTGCATGCATTCACTTTATATTTGAAAAGTTCCAAGATGAGCAAGCCTCTCCTCTGTGAATTAGCTGGATGCCTCCATCAATAATCATTTCAAAGTGATCATTTAAACCCATAAATAAACAAATGAATAATTCAGTTTGGAAGTCAATCCATCAAACATTCATCCAACCACGTTATCCCCTATGGATGGAAACATTTAGTGAATATAGTCCAAGCAAGTTACGGCCCCACTGCGGCGTGCGTTGACGCTTGCCGGTGGGCGTGTCTGAAGCGAGACCAACAACCAATCACATGAATCTCCCGCCCCGGACACACAAGCAGCGGTTTGATCGGCTAGAGCTTGTGCTGGCCATATGATTTGATTGGCTGATGCTTCCGTCGAAGCTTCAAAAGTAGAACATTACTCTACTTTTGAAGCTACGCTTTGCTCCCACAATGCAGTTCGGCGAAGCGTGACGTCACCCCATTCAAAGTCAATGGGCAGAAGCGTTGAAGCGTCAACGCACGCCGCCGTGTGTAGGGGCCGTAAACATCAGAAATTCCGAGCTGAACAGTCAAGTAGTTGATTGTATGTGCTGTGGATATTACTCTGGTAATAGATAACATGTTTGCATTGACATTTTATTTATTTATATGACAGCGTGTCCTTTGGTCGTTTATGGTGATCCGTTTACTGCTAACTTGGCTAGCCATTAGAGAAGATGTTAGACAAGTACTCATGTATGTTCAGATAGAATAAGAGTCACTTTTATACTGGGGTTGATCACATGTACATTTAATGAAACGCTGCAAATGTATGCAGTGGAGGGGCAAACTAAGTAAAAGACATGTTCTCATGAGATGAAGATCGCTCAACTTGCCCTAAATTGTGCTTATTCTGCTTCATAAACTACAGATATGGGAGGAAAAATGATAAAGACTGGAATGGAATAAAAGTCAAGTTCAGGGTTTATTTAGAGGCTGAGCTGCCCTGTAAAGCATACAGGCACTCCCCATACACACGGTTAGTTTCTAACACGCTTACAGCTAGCGTCAGTTGGTAAATATTCTTTAAATGATGTGTTTTCGCTGTGCAGCTTTTGAGTTCACTCAGTATGCAGTAAAGGATTGCAGTTCACCATTTTGTACTGACAAGAAGTTAAACAAGGACTGCCCAGAAGGATGTCAATCAAACTGCAATTTTAGAAAAGCTACTTCCAATTAAATTGAACAAAGAAAGGAAATTGTGTTTCCTCAGATGTAATACTTTAGTTTTGGCTTTCATAGACATTCCAGGAGCTGTCCTGCCTGTTTCAACAGTTTGATGTATTCTCTCCAGCTGTGAAAAGCTCCTCTGTTCCCTTTGTGTAATGTCTTGTGTGGGACTATGGCATCCATCCAGACAAAAGCACACACACAAAACAAGTTAATTTAAAAATGTATGTACACTTAATTTGTACACATTTAGGAAGAAGTGTCTATAGAACAAGGACACAGCTAAAGACTACATATTTTCCTCTTATGTCCTTTGAAGATAAATATTTTCCTTTACAGAGGCTTTCAAAAAATCCCGTGTTATCTGGGATAGCATAAGATGATAGGTGCATCAACGCAATCAATGTTTAATGTTCTATCCTTTTCCAAGAAGAAGCTGATTTTTTCCCCTGACTTCAGTTCCACCAGCAGCCAAACTTCTCCCTGCAGCAAACTGCAAAAGCAAAAGAAATAAAACGAACTTTCCATCTTTAAATATGATTTTTTTCTTATATTTAACTTCAATTTGACACCATTTTTCTCCTTGAAAACTTTCGAGTTTAATTCAACCGCACATTTCTCTCCCAACTTTCAACAGTGGTTGCAGATAGCTATAGTAGAGGGAGGAGACCTTCACATTGCACCCAAGTCACACAATGCATGTGGGGCTTCGCCATATGAATTCAATTTTCATTACCCCCCTGTAATAAATGCGGTGTGAATCCTAGGAGGCCACGGCGGGAAAAAATAAATCTTATACATGAATAAACGATGTCCCCGGGGAAGCAGGCTCCTCCTTTGTGAGGAAGATTGACTTTTCCAAGATGGGACACATCAGCCACGAGGAACGGAAACAGAAATGGAAATTGCAGACAATAAGACGCTTTCTGACAGATTTTCTGTTCAGCCCACCAACCAATCTCAGAGCTGTATAAAATAATAATAATAATAATAATAATAATAATAATATATTCCATGCCGTGTGACTGGAAGCCATCAAATTCTCCCAGAAGTCAGCACTTTTGTAATTTTCCACCCGATGAAAATGTAATTAAACTTTGACACAGAGACTTAGTCACTGCACTTCGTTCTCCGTGTCTTCAGTCTACCCGAATCATTTCTGAGATGCATGTGCGGGGTGATGTTGTTGTTTACACATTTACGACTTTGTCAGGTTCCTAGAGAGTCGAGGATGTGCTGTTGAATTATATTTTCATCTCACTTCAGCTGCAACACTTTATGACTACAATGCTACTTTTGAATTGTTCTGGTGTACTTTAGCAGCCTCAGAAAACATCAACACATCTTTGTTTGGTGGTATTTTTGTCCCTAAGCTATTTCTTATTGACAGACTAGTAACATTTTTATGTTTACCTCAACAACACTGGCTGTTAGTCTACAGTCATCACAGATGGTGGGGTGACACTCGCTGCTACATGCACATATTTGATATTATTTCAAAGTTGCAATACATGATTTTGGAGATTTTGGTGGACAGTAAACTCAGCCTGCCAGGTATGTCTTATCTGGGATGCTTTTCAGAAATGCTGCCTAGAAACAACAAAGCTCGAAAAAAATAGAGAACTGTATCTAAATAGTTATGGTCAATACACAAATTTTGCGAAATGAACGACAGAATACTTCATATTTAAATGCATTTTTGGGTTTTATATTACCTTTATATGTAAATCAGGGGTGTCAAACTCAATTTCATCACGGGCCACATCAGCATTATGGTTGCACTCAAAGGGCCGGTTGTAAATGTAAGACTATATAAAAATACATATATAAATATATCATATATATAAAATAATGTATTATATTACATTATTGCCTCTGCATTGGATTATTATCGGATAAGGTAATAATAACTTCATGATTAACTACAACTGAAAGCAGAAGTTTAGGGCAAATAATTGCAAGTCTCTTCAGCGAGAATGTCACAAAAATGATTTTAAAAGAAAAGCCAAATTCTGGAAAAAAAAGTCACAATCAAAAAAAAGAAGTGACATTTTGAAATAAAAGTAACATTTAAAAAGAAAAAGTAAAATTCTGAGAAAAAAAGGCATATTTTGAAAAGAAATAATCAAATTCTGAGAAAAAAAATCAAATTTGAGATGCATTGTGCTCCATGTATGGGCAACCTGCTTCTGTAAATCGGCATGTAACCGTATAATACACATATTATATTCTATGCAAGCTCTTGTGGGCCACATAAAATAAAGTCGTGGGCCGTATTTGGCCCCCGGGCCTTGAATTTGACACCCCTGATGTAAATGGTCTGCAAAGGCTACAATCCCAAAGTTCCTTTCAGAGGGAGTTTCTCTCTGCCTGAAACGCCTCCATTGGACTCTTTTGGTCACTTCTAGTGGCATCACTAAGTTACAATCGCGCTTCTATTGGCTAGAGCTCAAACACATTGTATGTGATAGGCTAAGGGGCAGGACATTTCTAAGCGGAGCTAAGAGCCAGCTAACCAATCAGAGCAGACTGGCCTCTGGTTTCAGACAGAGGGTGAAAAGAGGTGCTGCAGCACAGGCAGTATGAGAAAAATAAATGTGAACATTAAAGCATGGAGACATGTCGCAGTAGAGGCACACAATACAAATGTGAAACTCAAAATTAGCATATTAGGCCCCCTTTAAGACAATATGAAGAGTTATAAGAGATCACTCCGCCATCATCTTACTCACTCTGTGCTGGAAGTGCAACCTCAATAACTTTCAAAGAGCATTTCAATCATATTTAATTAATCCCCAAATCTCTGAGGAAACAAACACTCCATTTACAAATCGGTCCACGCTACTGTGGCGAATCTCACTGAGGGCTATTAGCTCAACCACTGAATTCAACCTTCTGCAACCCCCCCCCAATCTGGCGTCACAGCAGATGGGCGGAGGTCTGTGATCTGTTGAGGCAATTTTGTGCATGGCTGCCATGGCCTGTCCTGGTGTGACATCTCCTGCTGCTTGTCGGCCTGTACCCTGACCTTCACACTGGGCTGGTGTACAGCTGTCTGGTTGGGAAATGCACACACACACTTACACCCCATGCACACACACACACACACACACACACACACACACACACACACACACACACACACACACACACACACACACACACACACACACACACACACACACACACACACACACACACACACACACACACACACACACACTACTACTACTACTACTACTACTACTACTACTATACTAAGTAACGTAAGTAGTA
>NW_011369947.1:15814814-15824810 GCF_000735185.1 Notothenia coriiceps
ACACACACACACACACACACACACACACACACACACACACACACACACACAACACACTTGAAATCCCCAGGGAAGAGCAAAAAGTTTACTTGGGAGGGAGGTTTTGGTGTTATGTGTTATTGCATTGGCTGGCTACAGTCAACTAGCTGGCAAGCAAAAGGGCAGCACGCTCTGTTGAACAAAATGTCAAATGTGGCTCCAAACATTGGTGCTTAGCTGGTCACAGATTTGACACAGATGATGGAGATTGGGAAAAGATAATATTTATTTGTGAAGCAATTCAGGCTGTGGAAAATGTCAAATGCAGGGTACAGAAAAAGAGGATACAGAAAACCAAACACTCACACACAGATTGCACACACACGGGTAAATACACAACCCCCAGCTTTTGCGCTTCCTATTTGTCGGGTTAGAGCACGAGGATACATAACGTAAACCCAAAGAGACACTTCCTCCATGGGGAGAGATCTCCTCTCATTACGAGCAGGATTGACACTGGGCCTGCCCTGTCCAGAGGGAGGTCTAAACCAATAAGAGAGTAATTGAAAGAGGCGCTTGACTTCCCGTCTGTAACAGCTTACAGACCGGGGTTGATGTGCCTCCAGGAGCATGGCGTTTAGAAAACAGATGGGCAAAGACAAACACCATGAAAGTTGGCTCAGAATTGCAGGGGAAGAAAAAACAATTCGGAGAGCGTCGGCATTTTCACCTCGGCGTGGATTATCACGATTGTCTCCACATATCAGTGTGTGTGATGCCTTATCTCAAACTGGTGCTGATTTCCCAAGTAGATACGTGATCAACATCCTGTCACATTTTCCTTGGGTAATGTACAAAAATGACTGGCTGGATAAAGCTTTAAGAAAAATACCGTGGAGAAACGTGGCAACAGAGGAGTGTTTCATGGCTTTCCAATATCCCCAGAGCGGCTGTGGTCCTAAGTGTCAACTGCTGGAGTCATAATGTGGAGAGGTAGAGGCTGAGCCATTGCATCTTGTCTAACTGAGGTGTGTGTGTGTTGAATCCCGGCGGCTAGACTTGTTACGGAGATGACAGCATGTTTTGTTTCACTACACAGCCTCCGCGCTGACAGTCTGAAAGCCTGGAGCCAAACAAACAGAAGCAGCAGCGATGCCACGTATCTCAAGATCTCTCTCTCTCTCGCACAGACACACACATAGAAAATATACACATGCAGGCAGTACACATTCACATTTCAGGAGACACACATACAATATAGCGTGAAGAAAACCCAGACACGTCTCCAAGTAAACCGATTTTATGTTGTACAGAACACCTGCGTCATTGCAGTACTTGGCTGGTAGAAGCTGAACAATGATGCAATTCCTTCTCTTTTCATACCACAATAATTCAACGATCATTATTTTACACCTAAGAAGCTATGATTAAATAAATATTAGAGGTCATCTATAACATCCAATGGACTGTTACAGCAAATACAATCTCCTAGCAGTGAATATTGCTTAAAATATACAGACCGCAACCCAGTGGGGATGAGTAGATGCAGGCTATGCAGCATTTAACATACTGTACGCACCTGTGAAGCATCAATAATTCAAGCAGCACTTGAACCCCAGATGAAGAAACAAGGCAGGCCTTGAAGCATTCCTGGAGAAACTGCAGTACTTCTCAGATTAACGTAACACTCGACACGATCTAGAAACCGAGCGGGCAGAGTGAACACGCTTCACACAATGTTATCAAAGACTTGTGGAGTTTTACCCAGAAGCTGCTCACGGTGCAGTCCTCCGCTACTTCAATAATCCAGTTCTTTGGAGCCTAAGCTTTTACGGGAAAGGAGGCAGCAAGCTAAAGGTTAGAAAGGGTGGGCTCCTGAGTGAAAGACTTGAGTTTGAATCCCTGGACTGGTGGTGGAAACAAAGTTTGAAAAATTCCTAATTCCAACCGCCTAAATATGTTCTTTAACAATGTTTTTAACTCTGTACTGAAAAAATAATGCTGTTGTGTATAATACAGTATACATGAGGAGCAAGGCACTGCGGAAAAATCTTATACTGTAGGCTATTAGAAGTTGTTTCTATGAAGAGTTGAGTGAACTGTGCACACTGTGTACATTTACCCTTTTGGCCCTCAAAGCAGCGAAGGTCTTGAAAGCACGACTTATTTGGAGGCTGCAGTCCTCATGGAAAACTTTTAAACGTGATCTTATGAGAATACACATTAATATGGGTGTGGGAGTCATTAAATATCCACATCCATGTCCCATTCAGTGATGCATGATGAAAGAACTTCCTTTCCCTCTCCCTTCATCTTCTTCCTTTGACCGAGCTTTCCTCCTCTCTGTCTCTCATCTCCACCGTAACCAAAGCAGCTGCAGAGAATGAGCGTGAAATATTGATAGTGTGGCAGTAATGAAGTCTTAATAAGAGGGATCCAGTCCAAACAATGAGGGGGAGGGTCATCCTGGGGTAGAGGAAGGTGTGACGCCCAGTGTGCCACAGCAGAGTCATCTCTCTTGTTATTTTATAAGGTCAACTCAATGATGTGATAACCGCAGGTAATTTATTCAATTGGCACACTTAATAAACACTGGAGGGGATTTTCCCGCAAGCTCCGAGGGTGGACTCTGTCACTTGCAATTTAAATGATAGACCTGACTCGGAGGTACGAGTTACTGAAAACAGGCAACAGGTAATGATCTATTGCTTTGAAGGAGGCTGCCAAAGAGAAAAAAGAGCTTGTTGGGGAGTTGGGAAATGGGAGGGAACTTATTTAGCAATGTCTATTTCCATATCCACACTGAAAACAAAGGGAAGAACAAAAGAAAAGTACCTCTTGAATTACTGTGGGGAACTGGCACACTTGTTTTCTGTGCTCTGTGTTGGAATAAAAGATTTGTCTCAGTATAATTTATTCCAGTTCTCCCTTTGCCATTTCCCTCTCCTTCCCCCAGTGATACACACAGAGGCCTTTTGTGGTAGAATTCCAGATGATAAATACTGCACATTTATAAAAAGTTGAGAGGGGGTATTTAGAACAGAGGAAGATACTGCATAAGGCCTTATGCTTTATTCACGTCCCTGTGGGAGCCGCGGTATCCAGGGAGACGTTATGTAAAACTGGTCAAAGCCATGCTAATGTGATTTTGAATGCATGACTTCATCATCTGTGTACCACAGGTATCGCCCTGCAGAACAGGTTGCTCAGACTAATACACTATGTCACGCAGAACCAAACACCCCTTAGAGGGATCAATACATAATTCTATAAATAAAGCCTACATTGCAGCTTCATATTCATTGTTAAGTTTAGTAAAAAAGAACGTCATATTTGAGACTCATGTAGGATGTGTGGGGACAAGAGAAGGAAGAAGTAATGGTTTTGTAAATGTGATTATCTGATGATGTGCAATTAAAATCAGAGCTTTTGCATTTTTACATTACTCCAACCCCTAACAGTCTTTCTATTTTGGAGTGTGTTGTAACGTTGGATAATGCTTATGGGAATGGACTTGTCACCAAGGGGGATAGATACTGTTGAAATGAAGCATGTGGGTGTACATTTGGTGTATTGCTGTCTTCGCCCGAAGCAAGAGATGAGAATATCGGAATAAAGAGACGACTCAGAACATCTCTTTTTTTTTTGTTCAACACTGATACACACACTACCAGAGAAAGAAATGATGACACATCCACATGCAGAGAAACCTACCTCACATGCTTCATACATAACAACACTCTTGGAGAAATATCATAACTAATCTATACTGATTTGTTGCCGCTTATTTTACATTTCCCTGTCATGTCAATTAAGGACCAAACTGTTGTAACACAGATGGAGCCCTTGGATAGCTCTGATCTGGATGAAGCTGGACAGACAAAATAAATGACCCATTGAAGGTTTATGAGGTGTCCTGACAACCATAGCTGTGCCAAACCAAGTGTCCAGTCTACTGTAGATGAGAAGTCACTCAATAAGACACAGGGTCCGCGCACCCAGAGCCACAAATGCTAAAAAAATAATAGTCTGTTAAACCAGCAGTGAAATGAAATGGAGGACGGACAAGATTAGATTAGATGTCAGACATTGCCAATAGAGATTTGTGTGACATGCCTCGATGTGACTCCATTGTCCTCCAGTGAAATAATATGTAACGTGACACTGAGGATCTATTTATGAACCAAGCGTAAAACCAATATATGTTTTTACAGTTCCCAGCACATAATGTTACAACACTAAGTGGAGTGGCTGTAATATATTTTGGCACAATGGCATCATAATGGGAACAGAAGTAAGCATTTGACAAGGTCACTAGTTGGAATTTTGGCTCAAGAGGGTTAGTATAATAAGAGGCGCTCTTGACAACTTCTTACTAAGTGCCCTTGATCAAAGAAAGAACCAACTGCTTACATTTTGCTACATGGCAACACATGATTGGATTAGGTAACTCTCCCTGAAACTACTTGTCCCCTGTAGTGCTGTAAATATGTACAGCAAGGTTAACAATGCAGAAAATATATGAAATAAGTCTTAAACAGTTGGTTCAGTCCATGAGGAATGCAGCCAGTCGAGGTGCTGTCCATGGGGCTGAAACTAATGGGTCGAAATACACCTTGTTTTGTGTTGTTGTCTGTACTTGTGTTCTTGTAAACTTCAGGAATCAGTGACAGCCCAAGCACTGTCCCAATTTAAAGTCCTCATTTAGCCAAGTTTGGTCCAAATCCCTGTGTTTTTCAATCAAGGCTGCTCAGGGAGTTGATTTGTGTCAACTTGGCAACAACAAGTATCTTAGAAGACATTTCACATCAGTTAGTGGTGATGGTGGAGGATATGAGCCCCACTCAAACTTCCAAATTCTTGATGGTGTTGGCTTTGAAGGTAGCGGAGAGTCCAAAATAGTTCCCTCGTTGCACTATACAACCACCTTTACTGCAGTTTGCTTTAAAGATACTGGAGTCTATGATCTATGATGCATTTAAAGTAAATTGTGAAAATATATTAGTGATAACAACCAAGGTGTAGTAATCTAATAAACCAGCAAGAAACCAACTAGCCCGGGGAGTCCCTCAGCACCGAGCTTCCAGCCCCACTGATTTAATGTGGACGAGCCAATGACACTTTGAGGTGTGACCTTCATGAGACGGGAATTGAAACGTTGCATCATCTGTATCGAGAAAGGCTTCATGTCCACTTCCTATTTCACACAGGATTTGACTGCTAATGATCTGTAAAGGTTTGACCGCACTCACTGTGGAGCAGAAAGATTATTCAATTCTATAGAGATGTATAGAGGGCGCTGCCACTGCTCAAAGAACAATGGTAATGCTGCACCTTTGTTATGGCTTGATTCATACATTATACATTTTAAAGTGTATTTAGTAATAGAAATACAAAGGTCAACATAGCAAAAAGCTCACATGGGAAAGTCAGTAAGATCTTAAAGGGCCCATGTCATGCTTTTCCGGTTAGTACCCGTCCCCTTGTGTGTTATGAAGGTTTTTATGCATGTAAACGGTCTGTACACCCTGTAGCCTGTAAAACTCTAACACAGAAAATACCTGTCTATGCTGCCCCAGAACGCCTCGTTGGAGATTTCTCATTCCATTGTTTGCTTCCGGGGTTCTGTGACGTGTGAACACCCAAATCAACAACAAAGACTGGCCCAAATGGACCAATCCGCGGAGCACCTCACACACCAGGATCCCTTGGCTAACTAACAGGGAGTCCCCATTAGGCGCGTTCACACCGCAGTACTTTTCCCACTTTAGTTAATCAGAACTCTTTAGTTCTGATGAACTAAGTACAGATCGCGTTCACACCGGAATAAGTCCCTGGGGGTGGATTACGCAAATTGAAGCCGCTGACGTCACTTCTTCTTCTTCTGCTTTGGGTTTACTGGCAGGCCGCAAACAACTTCACGGCGTATACTGCCGCTCAAAATCCCCGGCCGGAAGTCCCCCGGAGTTGGGGACTGGTTGACTGGCCTTCCGAGTAAATCGCCAGAACGCCGACACCTCCTCATCTCCACCGCTCCCATGTTTTATTTTGTGTTGCCATGAGTTAGTCTCTCTGCGTTTCTGCGCTGGTCTAATGCTAATGCTAATAATGCAATGCGAGGATAATAAAATGGCGGCTTCACAAAACTTTTTGGGAGTTTTACGGGGCGTGGTTTGCATTCCGCCCAGCCAATCAGACACAGGAACCTTTTTCTCTCACAAAAACCTGCTCTCTAGCAGGGACTGAAAAGTGGGTAAAAAGGTTCTCATGAACTAATTTATTTCCTGGGGCTTTTTGGTGTGAACGCAAATATATCGTAGTTCTGGTGAACTATTGTGGGAAAAGTACTCCGGTGTGAACGCGGCTATTGACGTGTATAGAGCTCCCTGAATGCTGGTAATAGACGAGTTGGGATCGCGGAGAAATGCTCTCGACAGACCCATTCTCTCGACAGACCCATTCTCACAGCGTTATAAACCTTGTTCTTACTCAATATCAAGCCACACTTATTGTTTTTACTTCGGCTGTGAGTGTTTGTGTGTGCTCAGGATGAGTTTAGCTTGTTCCCGCTGTATCGCTGACCCGGAAACCTGTCCGCTCCTCGCAGCAGCAATGAGCCTCGCAACGTCCCGACCAATCAGAGCACACTGGGCTCACAGGGAGTGGGGGGGACAGAGAGTGAATACCTGGTGAATACACATACTTTACAGAGATGCTGTATGAGAAACCAATGTGAGTTTGGAAAATTGCACAATATAAATCTATTCTAGACAATGGAAATATGATCAGTAGAAATGGCCATGACATGGGACCTTTAAGTATTCAGTAATTTGTCTTTTAAGTTAAAAAGACAGTACATTATTAGAGTGAGATACAGTGTTATGGGATCGGTAGAAACTTTTCTCATCTAACTTTGATGTTACCTGCCACACCTTTAGACTTTTCATCCGGTGGCACCACTTTAAATATTCATGACTGTGGCCCTTTGTGATAATCATCAGGAAATCCCTCGTGGTTCCTCTCCTTTGTTCAGCGTGCAGAGACTAGTCACATCCCGTGGTACTATTTAAAGTTTCTGCCCCTGAACATTTCCACTCATTTCCCAGTCTATTACATTTCGACCAGAAGCTATATCATAATGAAGGCTACTGAAAAATCACTTGTTTAGTATTTAAACATTACTATTATATCATTTTTTTGACGACAGGGGTTTCACTAGCTGCACCAAAGCAGTGGTGTTAACTTGACATTTCATGTTATAACCTGCATTTTTGAATAAGCAAATATAGCTGATTCTCTATTTCATTATATAAAACACATTTAGAATGTACTCATGTGTTATATGTGATAAAAGATTGTATTATCATGTACTTGTATTATCATGTTTACCATAAAGATGAGCAAATGTGGTTTATTCTATTAGCTAATCAAGTATTTATGATGATTAAACAAAGCATTGTGTGGGACTCTGGTCATTTCATAATCATGTTTGTACTGTAAACACTAGCTCTCCTACTGGCTGACACCATGACATTCAGATGAGGACCATCATTGCCATTCATTCAGAAATGTACAGTAAATCCACTTAACCCTTAAGTTTGTTTCTTCATTCGTGCTAACATTGGATCTCTGATAACCCTTAATAATAATAATAATAATAATAAATGGGATTTACATAGCGCTTTTCTAGACCCAAAGACGCTTTACATTACGAGTAAGGTCGACAAACAAAACAAGAACAAAAACACAAACAAAAACAAAACAAAAACAGAAAAGCAGTCAGGAGGATGTTGGTTCAGAGGGGGGAGGGGCGGGTTTAAGGATAAGCAGAGTTGAAGAGGTGGGTTTTGAGACGGGACTGGAACAGGGTGAGGGAATCAGACTCACGGAGGTCTTGGGGGAGGGAGTTCCAGAGCTTCGGGGCTGCCACAGAGAAGGCTCTGTCCCCGAAGCTCCGGAGTTTGGCCTTGGGGATTGAAAGCAAACCGGCTGAGGTGGATCTGAGGGACCGGGGTGGTTGGTAGAGGATGAGGAGGTTAGTGAGGTAGGGGGGGGGCCAGATGGTGGAGGGCTAACCCTTCCCATCATGACAACCAATCATATTCCTTCACTGAACCAGCTAAATATTTGAATATTAGTAATCATGTTGTAAATCCCTGTCTATACACTGTGGGCCTGGCCCTGATGTTTCCCTTGGAATAATACTCCTTAAATGATTCAGGGGGCCAAATAGAGCCTGGATGAAGAATAGAAAATGTCCCGTTATGGAAAAGCTGGTGTCTGAATTCAATTGCAATGCCGTTTTTGGGGGTAGGATGTGTGATGTTCACCCGCTGCTGTCTTACTGTGCTTAGTTTAGTAGTATATATGCAAAACATTTAAAGCCCAGATACCAGAAGTCAAATGTTAAATGTCCTTTCAAAACTTCTTTTTTTTATTTATTAAAAAACTGAGTCTTTATGTGAGATTTTTACAGCACCACTTCCTATTAAAATGTTACCCTAGCATAACAGGTGCCCAAGTACCCCATGGTGAATGGAAGGAGACCCATTATTTGCAAAACGTCCACTATATTTAAATGATAAACTACATATTTAAAGAATTCGGAGGAAACCCAATTGGTTATTTGGGTACATCAGTATTTTTTAAATTGCAGTCCTAAGTGAGTGCCAGTGTGCGTCCAAATTCTATCAACCTCCCCATTCTTCCCTCCGTCATTCTGTTTAAGGACTTTAAACCAGATAATTGAAGCCTCATAATCACAATGTGCTTTTTTTAGGCTATTGTCATCTCATCAGTAAAGTGCTGCAACCAATTTATATGAAGGTTAGCGTGTCACTTGGGCGCTGTGCACAATATTCATCCTTTAATGGGGGCAGCGAACATGACTTTCTGTTCTCATATTGTGTTTGTGTGATAATTTTGCATGTGAGTAATTATTGCTTCTGATTGCTGTTGTTGTACAGCTGGTTTAAAACCGTCTGCAATGCCATGATTTCCCACTGTCAAACCACGAGAGATACAAACGTAGAGCAGTCATAAACCTGTGTTTCTTTGCCACATTCTGTTCAGTGTGATGCAACATCGGATCATTCATGCTTCCTGAATACAGCTTCTTTGCCCACTGATTTCATTTTACAGGCTGGCTCCCCCTACAGCAGGAGCAATGTTTGTTTTATATGAACTCACCGCTGACCCTGCTGACCACAAATCATGTTGAAAGAGGAGTGAGAGTAGAATAAACCTCCATCACGGGCCTTTTAAGATCAGTCAAAGCCTTTGCTAATAGGGGTTATCCATCCAGGGCTTTCAAAATGTCACATCTGAGCCTCGGCCATTTGCATAACCTCTAAAGCAGCCCGGAGAGTGTGCGGCGCATTGATTTAGCCGGCGGTTTGGGAGATGCTTCCCTTGTTGACACAGTCGTCTAAGTGAGTGTGACTGTGGCACTCCTTAATCCACTAAACTGTGTGGCGAGTATGTACTCTGCTGCAGTTTTACAACCCCATCATTCCCACACACTCAGCCCTCCTAATCTGCTGACTACTCCTGGGTAAATATCATTATTTGATCTTTGATAAATCATGAATATGTCTCGTAATAGCTTGCTGAAATGAGCTTATGGTCTGAACTATGAAGAGCTGTGTGTGACTTTGAGAGCCTAACTCAGCAACTTTCAAGTCCATTAATGGATGATTTCCAAAACAGCAGCTGTAAGTGCCTTGAACATTATGAGGGGTCACAAATGTTATGTTACACCAAAGGAGAGGGACTCAAAATGAAAGTACATTGAGGGGGATTGAGCCACTTCCCACTGATTAACCTTTGCATGTGTAGAAAATATAAATGTATGTGAAACCACTGTTTTTTAACACAACTGCATGTTTTTATTACAATTTGGTGGTCAATTGTAATGCCATGATATATATACATTTATAAAACGGACAAGTCAAATCAAGCAATCTGATCTGTTCTTAGCCGTGATATACTGAGCGTATACCGCGGGTAGAATTGTAA
>NW_011369947.1:15824815-15850386 GCF_000735185.1 Notothenia coriiceps
TTACTTTTCACAACAAGTTAGTATCCCTCCGCGTCTGAGAAAAACAGTATACCGTTGGTATCGCGTCGGGCCGAACCACGCCCCTTAGCTGTGATATAATGAGCATATACCACGGCCTGTCGTGAGCTATTGCTTAAACATAAACATACATATAGACATTACAATGTTTTTCTTGGAAGTTAAAATATCATTTGTGACCTTGTAATTAATAAAACACTCTTTCTAAGCAGATTCAATTAATAAAATTACAATAAATTGTAAGTCGCTTTGGATAGAAGCATCAGCTAAATGAAATGTAATGTCAATCAAATGATATTCAAGAATATAATTTGAACGTCTACTTTTCATTTTATGCCACTTTTATTCTTTCTCTTTAAGCCTTACATCGGAACGAAGAGTAAAATATGGCCTTATTTTGGTTTGCAAGCTCATATTCCTGGCCTATAAAAAGAGAGAGATTTGATCTTCACAGAAGAGAAAACATATCTGTCTAAACTGTACTCAACCTGACCTCAGATTGCCTTTCAAGTGTTTTATTTTCAGTCCTCAATGTGGATAACACATACGAAAGGAAAGAGCTGAGAGAACACGAGGGAGCTAGACAATATTGTTTCCTTGACAAATATGCTCGCTCTCAGGAATGCGTTCTGCCTCAGCACTCGGAAATGCACAAAAAGATCGGCCAGAATAAGAAAATCCTTGTAACTGTTTTGCACCTGGAAGTACTGGATAATATTGGAATCTAAGCGGGGAACAGTCCAGTTGTTAATAAGGCAACTTTTTAATGACAGAAAAGTGTTTATACTTGCGCACCATTATCTTTTTGTTTGGTGCTAATGTTAAGACATATTTAATTGTTGCAGGGATGAATGGTTGGGGTTACAGTATAGGTTTTGGTTTAGGTTAAGCATAAAACAGCTGGCGGTGGTAAAGAATGTTTCACTGGATGTAATGTTAGCCTAGTAAGCAAACTATTCTTAACTGCACAAATGAAGCATTTATCTCAAGTAGCTTCAATCTTCTTCTAACTATCACTCACATATTGATAGCCACTGGCCAGAAATGAAAGTCCCTTGTATACGTGTCATATGTTGTTCGATAAGTTGCATTTGAACTGTCAAATTGGACATTTGACATGCGAGAATGGTAAATTTGGGCCATTTAAAAAAATGTATCAGGACAATCTAACTTTGTATAAAAATATACAAAGAGGCTGATTCAACACAAGCCTTTCTCCTTTCCTTATGAGACACAATGTGAGGGTTCACCGCAGCCTTTGCAAGGCAATCAATGCAAGTTTATTTATATAGCACCTTTCAACACAAGGCAATTCAAGGTGCTTTACAAAAATGAAAGACATTCAGACAAAGGCATTTCAAAACAGTCATTAAAAAGAAAATCATAATAAAAGAAACATTAAAAGAAAAAATACATGAATAAAAAGTACATGAATAAAAAGTATATGAATAAAAAGTTAGAGTGCAGTATATATTTGCAGCAGGATAAAACCACCTCAGGGTAAGACTGACGGATTGAAATGGATATGTGCAACTTGAGAAGTACAACAAACAGAAAGCTCTTCAGCTCAGAGGACTCACACCAGAATCTCATGGATAGCCCTTTTTTTCAATGTTGCTTTCAACACCATCAAGATATTGTTTCTCACACAGATCACCTTATGGATTGTCAACCACGTTCCGCCACAACTAAAAGTCATTTTAAAGCATTGAATTGGTTCCAAATCATCACTTCATATTCCATCCATCCATCCATCTTCTTCATACTATCACATTAAAATCCTTCACTCTTGGGTGCCTCACAGCATCAATAGCGATCATTCTGGTTAGCTGTCGGCAAACACCCGCAGTGAAGAAACTTTAATCCTCTACTTTTGCAGGCAGGTCAGTAGCCTAACATAATTGAAGTTAGATGATATGTGCCATTTTAAAATGTGTGTTTTCCACGATGAACATCAAACACAATAGACGGTAAGATAATGGAGCGTCTAAGTGCAGCGAGCAGGAGAAATGATGGCGAGTGAACAGGAGTTCATTTGTACAGTCTCAGACAGGGGGCTGTCAAAGCATCGTTTATCACCACCTCCATCTCCCCAGTTATTAATCCCTTATGGCATTGTTTCCACAGATAGAGATCACTATGACACCAGATTCTGGTAAAAGGAAATTAGAAAAGACACAGTCGGGGAAGTTTAGTAAGTAGACCCGACCCACTGGTGCGTTGAAGGAAAAACTGATAGCTTCAACTGTGCTGCTCATATGATCCACCTGGAATCAAAGGAAGGGTTTCAGTTGATATGACGCATTGCTAAGCTGAGACACCTGTTCATTACACCTACTGATATGTTACTTTTTTTGCATATCTTGTTTTTATCATAGTGGAGCATTTAGAAGCTTATTTTGGTGAAAGACTAAATGGAGCTTAAAGAAAGTCAACTTAAAGGGGACCTATCATGCAAAATGCACTTTGTCTTTTATACATGAATAGTGTCCCCGGTGTGTCAGGGAACTCACCAAGTGTCAGAGAACACAACCCTCTCTCTTTTCCTCCACACCCAAATCTCTAAAAACGGGGCTGCAACGGATCTGATACAGACTGATCCAGATTTGAAATTGTTCTGACGTCAGAAACAAGGAGCTCCGCCTATATGGGCAACTCTCCACCTATCAGGGGAATGAGAGGTTGCGTGGCATGGTAACAGCATGGTAACAGCATGGTAACAGCATGGTAACAGCATAGTAACAGCATGGTAACAGTATGGTGACAGCATGGTAACAGCATGGTAACAGCATGGTAACAGCATGGTAACAGTATGGTGACAGCATGGTAACAGCATGGTAACAGCATGGTAACACCATGGTAACAGTATGGTAACAGCATGGTAACAGTATGGTAACAGCATGGTAACAGCATGGTAACAGCATGCTAACAGTATAGTAACAGCATGGTAACAGCATGGTAACAGCATGGTAACAGCATGGTAACAGCATGGTAACAGTATGGTAACAGCATGGTAACAGCATGGTAACAGTATGGTAACAGCATGGTAACAGCATGGTAACATGACGCTCGTGCCACGCCCCCTGGTCAGCTGCAGCTCATTTGCCACAGAATCAGCCCTTGTGAAGACAGGGCTGGAATAGAGCATAGAGCGAAATGAGGCATGGCTAAAATGCATGATCTGTTTGGTATTTTGAAGAAAAAAAACTTCACAGACATGTTTTATAAAGGTATGGCCCTACAATATATGTTTCAAATATAGCATGATAGGTCCACTTTAAGATTTACAATCATGAGCCAGCATCATGACTGAAAATGATATCTATGGTGCCCTTAGTCTTGGAGATGTGAATTGACTGTTTGCTGACACATTTACCCCAACATGATGAAGTGATAATGTGAAATATGTTTGGTTTTTAAGTGTTCTATCGTCATGAATTGATCGTCTTTGCGTTTTCGACTGCTTGATCTGCAAAAACACATTTTAAAGAGGATCTTTCATCTTTCAGGTTCATATTTGTATTTTGTGCCTTCGTGTTTACATGCTGTAATGTTCAAAAGGGATTTTAGGGATTTTAGCCTCTGCAGACCATTTACATGCAGCAAAAGCTATATATCACACTAGAGGAAAGGGAAAACCCAAAACGCATAGGGTGCCTTTAAAGCTAAATTATAATGGCAATTTTATGATATATCACTAAATAACTTTTGTATTTATTCTTGAAAATATAAACTATTACACATGTATATCTAATATATATATCATTTGCACAAACAATAAATACAATTCCCTAAATCACTTTTTCTGGCTGTATTTATTGAATGTTTTGGTTACTTTAAGTTAGCTAAAAGTATACTTTCAGGTTATATAAAAGTTGGATGTTGATTATTTCCCCATTCCCATATTCTCTAAGTTTTATTGTCATCAACAGCGACTTAGCTGTCAAACTCTGTGAGTTATCTCAGCCTTGCAAACTACAATTAATACTTTTGACAATAACCAAACCGCACAATGCAGTCCGTACAAGCTCATTCTGCAAAACAATAAACCATTAGCATGCATGATTGTGATGTATTATACTGAAAATAAAACAGCGCCGTACTTCATATGCTTGGGGCACTGAATCGATTCAGAGTTGCAACATCAGCTGGAGTGCATGTGTGTGTGTGTGTGTGTGTGTGTGTGTGTGTGTGAGAGAGAGAGAGAGACAGAGAGTGAGAGAGAAAGAGAGAGAGAATGATTCATGAGGGAAAGGGCTGGGGGAGGTTTAGGAATGATGATGAAAATCGATAAGGAATAATAAATGAGAAACAACTGGGCAGATTATGGAGGTTATTAGGATGTGGAAAAAGACTTGCTTCGTCCTTTCAATTCACACGAGAGCACAGTGGGAGACAAATACTTTATTATTATAATAAAGCATGGAAAACACCTTTATGTGGTAATGCTGGATTGTATTGTTCAGTACTGGAGCTCGTTCACTGCTTCCTTTTTGTACAACAGAGGGTGGTTGTAGCCTCAAGGTTAGAGAGGCAAGATTGTGAGTGGAAGGTCACGGGATTGAACTTCTCTGAGTGCAGGATGGGAGTGAATAATCTCTTGCCCCGAACTACTAATTAGGTGCCCTTGAGCAAGGTCTTCAACCCCTAACTGCTCCAATGCATATACTCAGGGGTGCATTGTAGCAGCATCTCCCAGGTGTAAGTGTGCTGGTGAAAAAAAAGTGCTCTCTCTTCCTGGGTTTTAAGAAAAGCGCCGCGGCTGAAAAACAATGAGTTCTTGTGTGACCTTGCAGAATTGAAAGTTTGGTGAATACAGTACAGCACTGGTTAGTAGAAATCCAATCACAGGCACAAACAATGCTAGGAAATTAAAAAGCAGGCGCTGCTTTTGGCTTTCTTTATCTTTAAGAGAACATACAGAGGCAGGCTGCAGATTAATTAAAACCTTATGGTGTATTGATTAGAATACGCCGGTGGAAGAATAATGACAAATACATAGACAGCTCGCCACCTTTCAAGGAAATGCTCACGCTTTGACAAAAACAAACTCAGACTTATTCAACAGACAGGTGAAAACAGAGATAGCCAAAAAAGAAAAGAAAATTAATCTTCATGAAACAGGAGGGAGGATTGGGAAACACTGTTGTTTAGTGCGTGTGCATGGAATCACAATCACTGTGTTTTTCCACACAAATGTGATGTAGAACGTATTCTTCTTTCTTTTTTTTTTCTTCTGTTAACCGAATCACTGAGACGGCATCAACAATAAATAAGGTCTTGATAAAGTATTACAAGGGCGACAGTGGCTGCGAGGGAGTGCGGTCGTCTTTCAACCAGAAGGTTGTGGGTTCGATCCCAGCCCATGCAGCCAACATGTCGATGTTTCCTTGGGCAAGATACTTAACCCTGAGTTGCTCCCGATTGCATGGCCAACAGTGTGTGAATGTGTGAATGTTGGTTCCTAGAGTGAGGTACACTGCTCTGTATGAATGGGTGAATGACATGTAGTATGTAAAGCGCTTTGAGGGGTCGTAAAGACTGGCTAAAGCCTCGGAGTCATTTTCGATACTCAGCTCAAATTCAACCACCACATAAATCACATCACCAGGACCGCCTATTTCCACCTCAAAAACATTGCCCGTCTCCGCCCATGACTCTCCCCCTCTGCTGCTGAAACCCTGATTCATGCATTCANACGTATTTTTCAAACATTATTTTAATTGTATTTTTCTTTCTTTTATTACTTTTTTTTTAACGGTCCGCGATCTACCCGCACCACAGTGTCGATCGCGATCGACTGGTTGGCGACCACTGCTCTATGGCATACCATCCAACCGCCTCAATAAACTCCAACATATCCAGAACTCTGCTGCCCGCCTCCTCACCCACACCCGCTCCCGAGACCACATCACTCCCGTCCTCCAGAACCTCCACTGGCTCCCTGTCCGTCAAAGAATCAAATTCAAAGTCCTCCTCATTACTCACAAAGCCCTCAACAATCAGGCCCCCCCCTACCTCACAGACCTGCTGCACCACCACACCCCTTCCCGCTGCCTCCGCTCATCAGAAGCCAACCTCCTATCCATCCCCACCCNTGAATTTTCTTTAAAATAAAAAACATCTATATTGATTCAGACTTTTCTACATCCAACTCATAGGTTTATCATTACTTTGAGAGAAAAGATTATTAATTTAACCCTTTTAGAAGGGAAGATATGGTCATTTGTTCTGGGAATGTCGTTTTCGAGTCTAAAACCTGAAAAACAGGCTTGGGGCTTAAGAGGCTAATGGGCACTCACACTGGGTAATTTGATGTAATTTGAGCATTATAATAAAATATTTCCCTTTTTTCCAAATAATGTCCTTAAAAGCACACCTCCAAAGAAAACATCAAATTGCAGACTAAAATGTGAATAATTGGACCTGTTCTCTTATTTTTTTACTCCCATTTTGCATACATGTTGTGGCTGATCAGCTTTAGAGTGACATAGGAAAGCCATAACAAATAATGGTATGTTCTTATACGCAAAGTACAGGGAAAGAACTTTGGTTTTACCAGTGAGTGGCATGTCTCAAGGGATGGCAATGTCTTAGTCTTTTTTTTTTTTAATTGGTCCACAAATTTGTTCCAGATATAATATAAAAAATAAAAAGTTAACTGCATTGCCATGAATTTGCTACATATTCAGATGGGGCCACTGTGTCAAAATAAAGAATGCTATGACTATTTGTATGACTTCTTGAATATTTTGCCAGTGTCTTTTGCATGCAATACCTTATTCAATTGAGAGAGTGTTAGGAGTTGAATTATTGATGCTCTGTTCTTTCTCAAAAACTCAACATGCCCTCACTGATGGCATCGGCTTAACGGACTGGTGTTGAGTATACTTCTGTGCAGTAGTTCACTTTTCTTAAGTCGTGTCTCAGTGGTATCACAAAAACTGTCAGCTTCAGTTATTGAAAGTATAAGAAAAATACATGGCACGCCACGATGGCCCGAGCTTTTTGGAGTTATTTGAAGATGTATTTAACCTTTTTTTAAAGCAAGGGAAAAAGAGCGCTTTATTGTGGAAAATATGTTGTTGAAATGGATGAATTACCAGCATGCATTTAAAAAGATGGGGGTAAAGGTTTTACAATTCCCCTTTTAATCACTAGTTGAATGAAATCAGCCTTTTACAGTGATAGAGCTGCACAGTGCTGTATTGCCTCAGCCTCCCTTTGTGTGTCCTAAAGCTGGTTCAATACGCAGCCACAAACAGCCAGGGTGTAAGCAGTAATTAAAGTTCATGCTCGGCTTCATTCAATCATAATCAAGCTGTGCAGCAAAACATATTCTCTGCCTTACTGTTGTCTGGGCCTCCTCAGGCATTACTCCTCTGTAGGCGCTGTACTGTGAAGCCCTGGCAGCTCACTTAGCATCAATGGCACTACTGTGGGTTTTACAACACCTGAAGCTCACTGGTGGCCGCCTCATAGATTGATGCTAATTTGGATTTTGTTTGTCAGTAGTTTAGTAGTTGTCACACGGTGTCTCATATTTGGCTCTCTGTTCACTCGAAGCCGTCATTATTTATGGATGCCGGTGTTCCATTTTTTGCCAGGCTCTCTGTTTACTTGAAACCTTCATTATTTATGGATGTTCGTGCTTCATTTTTAATGAATGTTAAATTCCAACTAGTCATGCGCTGTCAGTGAGACCTAACACATTTGTGGGAAATATAGAAGACACTTGTCAGATAAAGATACAATATGTCTTCTCGACAGCGCCTAAGGTATTCCAGGCAGCAGCATATGCCAGCAAATCAATTCAAATGTAGACTTGCATTTCAAACCGAAGTCAATAAAGTTTCAGGCATCCTGTAAAGATTTTGTGAAAAATACTCTATATAAAGCATCTCAAAATTGGAAACCATAATGTATCAGATGGGAATACAAATGTCAATCCTGACAATGTCAATAGTCCACAAACTGTGGTAGAATGTGAGCTATACTTCCTGAAGTGCCGGCGGAGAATATTGATGCTTTAACATAGACCAATTTAGTTCATGAAGCCTCCCTGTCTCCTGTGATGGATGTTGGATCAGCTAATGAATGACTGCAGAGGTGGCGATGTGCTTCCACTAGCTTGCGTTGTCAAGTTAAGTCTTTACATATATATTACATTGTCCCTTAGAATCAAAGTATATTTTTTCTCAATTGCCTTTTTACCTTAAACCTAAAATCCTTAAGTGTAGGGAAAGTGGATAAAACTTGATCCGATTCCAAAAAATGTACCCTACCGTAGTGTAGGTGATAAATAAAATGTAAAAGTGGCTGCCAATGCAATAGGACATTATTTATTTTTCCCTCTCTGCCATCAACTTCCAATGTGGACACAGTTAATTGTATTTTTATTTATTTCAGGGGCACGCATGTCTCTACATCTAAAGCTTTGTAATGGGAGGCATTGATCCAGAAAGAACATGTGCAAATGAAACGTGTCCTTTTTAGTACAAAGCATTAATCAATGGAGGAATTTATGATTTGTCTTTACTTTATTTTTCCATTCAATCCAGGGTCACCTATAACTCTTAAAATATTTTTTTTTAATTAAACACCTGGGGCTACAGGCATGTCACAGTATTATGTGAAACACCTCAGCACTTGTCACAACATCTGATAACAACTTTCATGGTTTCCTGATTCCCTTTGACCTTGCAAATCCTTGGATTTTACTGTGTGTGTGTGTGTGTGTGTGTGTGTGTGTGTGTGTGTGTGTGTGTGTGTGTGTGTGTGTGTGTTACTGGAGAAAACCTTTGTAATACTCCACGTTTTTAATTTTCTGTATATCTGTCTGTGGAAAATGTTTTCTCCACAACAGAGGCACAAGCATGCAGTATTAAATCACAAAACATTACATGTGTGTAGTTTAGATCAAAATGAAGGTTGAAGATGGACATGGTACGTGTTAGGGAGGCAGGGTGTTACAAAACTTTGCAGTTGTGAAGTTGAGACCAACCTAAAGTCTGATATTTGAAGATGGGTGTTCTCTGAGCAGGTGTGGCAGACGCAAGGGTTAGGAAGTAAGGTATTGGAAACAGGCAATATATTAAGTGTTTCAAAAAGTATTGATTGGATGCCATACATTTTGATACAGACATGTAGCTACCTTTGCCTAAACACAGCCTCACTTACACAGCACCTACCATGTTTCGTAACTAAATATTTATTTCCATTGCCCTGGTTTATATAATCGTAATCATCCAACATTAACTAATTTTAGACTTGAGAGAATAACCTTGACATCAACCCGTTATTACTAAGGGTTACCTGCAATTATTGCACAGATGGTTCCCTGGTTAAAGAGCATTCCCTATATCCTGTCCGCTAAAAGTTTGCAAAACTACAGATGCCTCTAAACAATGTATTCATGTTATTCATTTGATAGAACATTTGAATTAACAGTTAAATAAGTACCGATGTGTGGTATGGAAATGCACATTGTGGTTTAGCTTGGATTGGTATTGTAACTAATGTATACTCATATTCAAACCTTTTCAGCCTTCCCCACCTGTGAGCCCCTCACCCAGTTCAGCTGTTCAAATGGACGATGCATCAGCGCGAAGTGGCATTGTGATTCAGGTGATCTTTTTTTTATATACTCATATAAATCATAGCTTGTTCTTAAATCGATGTCTTTTGATTTATCCTTTGTATTTATCAGCCATGATATATGTTTGTATTTCATTGTCCGTGTGTATAGACGATGACTGCGGAGATGGCAGTGATGAAGTCGGTTGCATCCAGTCCTGCGCCAACAGCCAGTTCAAGTGTTCCAGTGGTCGCTGTATCCCAGACCACTGGGCCTGTGACGGGGACAACGACTGTGAAGACTACAGTGACGAGAACACGACCTGCAGAGGTGGATCAGCACGTAAGAATGTCCGGATTACCTTTCAAAATATGTCAGATGAAATGCAAATAGACTAAGTTATCTGCTGTGACACAAGATGACCCTTGTTATTCATGCTGACATCAACAGATTAGTGATATAAAAGCAATGTATTTTTAATAAGTAATCTCGAGTATTTGCAGTCTTTGAGTTTCTTTAAAGATTTGCCTTGCAGCGAAGTTAGTTACCTCTATGATATTTTACATCCGTTTTAGTGCGATAATGATTTTATTTGCAAGTCAAATCATGTTTAAATTTCGGTTTTTTAATTACATGTTAAAATTAATCAGCTTGAGTCCAATAACTTTGTTTTCACCCCCACGTGTGACTTATCTTATCCTCACTCTGTTCGGGAGGATTTTACCATCAGCAGTTGAATCATTTAATCTAATTACCACAGAACGCTCATGCAAGCTCCGAAACTCACAGCTCACTTGCTTGTCACTAGAATGTGTAGACTATTCATCAAACTGTTTCCTGATGGAAACTGCAGGCTTTTGCAATCCCCCGTGACTGCGTCTGCTTTCACCCCAGGGGATTGAATCTGTCTTAGCTTTGCCTCAGCTGTGAGGGAAACGTTCTTTGGGTTTGACTTTTAAGGATTAAGCAAATCATTCATACTGAATGCTCATTCCCAAGACTTAAATGAATGTTTAAACATTGTGTTAAAATCTTAAAATGTTTAGAACTTCTTCAAATGATACAAATTCAGGGAGTTGCAGAGTTAGCATTTATCTTAAAACATTTTTTAAAGAAAAGAGAAGCAAAATGGATTGCTGTCATTTGCAGGATCAACTGGAATTCAGGCAGCATTACGTTAATTTGTAGTTGGCATTTTTCTACTAGAAAAGTGCAGTTAAGCACAAACACATACACAACTAAATCCAGCATCATTATTTAAAGTGGACCTATTATGCTATATTTAAAACATATATTGTAGGGCCATACCTATATAAAACATGTCTGTGAAGTTTTTTTTTCAAAATACCAAACAGATCATGCCTCATTTTGCTCTATTTGCTCTTTTCCAGCCCTGTTTTTGCAAGGGCTGATTCTGCTTTTGTGGCAGACTACAGCGCCACATACAGGCCTGGCATATGTACTACAGCGTCTCCAGCACTTTCGTGCGGTCTCTCATTCACCTGATAGGTGGAGAGTTGCCCATTGCATGATGTTATTTGTTCCTTCTCAGTCTGAGATAGGGGTGCATGTTTCAGTGGGAAAAGGACCTGTAACAATTTATAGAGATTAAGCCATTACAAAAAGAAACATGGGAAATGTTTGATGTATTACCCAGTTGCATTTTGTTAAGGCATTTATTCTCATCAAAGGATATGTCCAGCGTGTCCAAGACCTGCAAAGCAACACCTAACATAATGGTGTGGCAGTACCAGTTTCTCTTCTTTGTAATGATCAACAGCTGGGAACATAAAATAGTGACCAGAATCATTAAACAAGACAAAAACATCTAACAGACATAAACCTTGAATGCTGTGAGTCAAACAACCTCCCTCTTTGAAACCAACAGATCTGTTATTGCTTCCAAGTGTCCCACCTGCAAAGACACACATTTGTAACAGAACTTTAAAAGATGCCTTTGGAAAATAATTGTTGAAAAGTGTGGTGCGTTAGCAATGTGCTGTAAATGACTTCAATGACTTTTGTTTTAGTGTTGCCATCTGTGATCGAGTGCAGTGGAGAGGAGTTCCACTGTGTCACAGATGGAACCTGCATCCCAGATCGCTGGAGTTGCGACGGAGACAAAGACTGCGAGGACGGGAGCGACGAGAAAGACTGCGAGGGAACCAAAAGGATGTGCGACCCCAAGGCCAAATTCACCTGCAAAGACACAGGTAGTGAACACAGTAAACTGCTAATTAAAACCCTTAAAGCAACATTGTCAACAGCTATTTGCATGTTTAAAGATGCTACAGTTGGTGTTCCCTTTGTTACTTTTACTGTCACCGCCTTTTAGTCAAGAAGTAGCAAATGAATAATTGATAGGGACAGATGTTAAATTGCGGCAAAATATCTTCCAGAAGTTTTTAGATTAAGTCTGACACATGCAAACACTGTTGTAGTGTTTATTTCAACACTTCATTAGTCAACTGATGCTGATAATGCGGGGAGGTCTGTGGTATAAAATCATAACCTAAGGCATGAAAACTAAATGCAGCTTGCTTTGAGTTCACCGAGTAAATATTGCATCACTCGCCAGAGACAGATGTAGTATTTTTAGCACCATGGCAGCCTGGTAGAACTGATTTGAGCATGAATGACAGAAACACACAGTAACACAGTGAACTGACTTGATTATTGACTAGTGTGTTGCGTTATATATACTCACAGATTTTCCCCATCTTTGTTGTGGGTTACATACTGGACGTAGTGTCCGTGACATCACCCATAGGATTATGCAGAGCTGCAGAGAAGCCTACGTACTGTATCTTATCAGTTGGATTGTGTATTATTGTATAGTTGGGGTCCTTTTTATTTTACTGTTACTTTGTAATAGTTTTTCATGAGACAGTCAAATTAAATGTGTCCTGCATATTCACATTCATTTGTAACACACACACGTAAGGGTAAAAGACAAACATATTTAACAAATGTAATGCAATGAATAAGCTTAATTGTCACAGAAGGATAACGTCATATCTAATATTTAAACAAATAATTCCCTTGTCACTAAAGCATTGACCAAGCTATTTGTCGTTGTTAAATGCAGGCATTAAGTTACATGTTCACGTTCTGCTGCCACAATAAGTCGGTTTCTCCAGTGTAATGATAATAAAATGCTTAGTAAGTATTGGTAATAATATTAATAAAAACAACAAGGTTTGGGTTTGTTTGTTTAATATGATGAACGTTAACCAGTAAGCTTCAATAATTAACTCCAGCTCAACAAACCATATTGCAATATCTATGTTAACGTTATTTCTAGAACCAACTGGAAATGTGAGATTCATATTTTTAAAATACACAGATCTTATAGTGAGGTTAATCTCATACAGTACGCTTGTCTTCAACACTACTGTGACGCTAGCTGTCTGCATCGTCGAGCATAGCTAATTTAATTTAACAATGGATACAGTTACCTAATTAGCAAACTAACTATCTAATGTATGAGGATTACCTTATTTTACCAACCTCACACAGAAGCCTTTTGTTCTACAGTATAATCCTTCTTAATGTTTTACACTTCTCTATTATGTACTTCTCTATTATAACTTGGATGGTACGGATAGCATCGTTAGCACAGATGTAGCTTAGCTGAATAAAAACACCAGTAAGAAATAAAGTGCTTGAATTTCACTTACCGAAGGAACTGCATTCATGGACGTTCTGTTTTAACCGCAGAGCCATAAGATAAGTCCGATATTTCAATGAAGAATACTCCACCAGGCATCAACACAACAAACACCACGAGTTCAAGTTGTGTTCTCCGGATCAGCGAAGCAGCTGAGCCCCTGTAGCACCCTGGAGCTAACAGAGCTAGCAGAGCGACCACTAGCAGTTTGGTACTTCTGTTTCATTACAATGACATCCGTTGCAGCAAGAATTCACCACCTCACACTAGTGCATCTCCATCACTGAGGCCGATGTGATGCGCATCTCGATACGTTGCCATGATACATTAACGATAGATTTGAAACCCCAGGCTATGTGATACGATACAATTCACCCCTGTTGCGATACAGTCCGATACGATTTGATTCAACATTATGCGATTCGTATGGGCTCAGAACGGTCTCATAATACACACATGCACACAGAAGGATTCACACTTGTATTTCCGGATCCACACTTGTGTTTTTCAATGCACACACAAATGTCTTCCGTTTCATATATGTAAATAAAATCCAAATACAGAAAAAAGTTTTACATATGTATTTTTGATCCTCACATATTTGTTTTCCATTTTAAAACCTCTGAACCTGCAAACAAAAACCGCTTTCTGTGCACGGATCGCTGTGCATTCGTGTGTGGGTTTTTTGAGACTCCCCTGACGGTCAGCCGATTCGTACTTGTAATTTTTTCTATCTATAGCCAATCAGATGTCTCCTCAATTCTAAGCCAATCACATGAGCGCGCCCCCACGAGGGTAGATTTGGTGAACGCACGCGCTACTCGGCGGAAGTGGACGGGGTGGAAATCGGACGGAGGAAGCCGGAAGAAGAAAGTGAAGTCGGAGACACGCTGCAGAAAGTTCAGAGAGAGTCGGAAATCATCGAAACATACAGAAACGGTAGCATTGGACTGGTTAGCATAAACTGTACATCAATGTACAGTTTATGCTAACCAGTCCAATGCTACCGTTTCTGTATGTTTCGATGATTTCCGACTCTCTCTGAACTTTCTGCAGCGTGTCTCCGACTTCACTTNCTGTTATCCTCAGCTGCAGAGGCTATTACCGTTGTTTATGTTTAGGCTATCTACAGTATGCTGTTTACTGATCATTGTTTATCAGTTGATATTGTTGTGAGACAGAAAGGACAATTTACAACTTGGTATCCTAATTATTACACTCATTACTAGAGTGTTAATGCTGTTCTCAACCAGAGTGCAGTCGGGGAATAAAGACCCTTAAAATGTATGCTGTGTCCTGTTCTCTCTTATATAACCAGGCTACACTTATGACATGTTCCGACCTCTATATGAGTGAGGGTCTGAGCCTTCTTAATTCCATCGTGTCACCGGGCCCGGGTACAGAGGGGTAATATGGTTCTTATTATACATCCATGGGTATTATGAGCGTTGTGGTTCAACGGTTCAACCGATCTGAATCGCTTCCTGAAGCAGTCACGACAGGCAGCGAGGCTTCGTTCGATACATGCTTCACAAAAAGCTTCGGGGATTACTCGACACATGCTCCGAAGCCTCTGCGCAATACGTAACATCACTACACCTGGCCATTATTCGTTCCGAGTGATGCGTGTGGTGCGGGAGCTGCTGCTCGTTCCAGTGGCGTCTGTGCCATGCTGTAGGAAAGAACGAGACCCCGCCTCCGACGCTGTGTCCAGTTCTTATTATACATCCATGTATGAAGGGCTGTGTAGGCCAACATTCTAACTAACCTCGCACACACACTACTGAAAACATCTGGCCTTGCACACACACTATACTGAAATACTCTCACATTCACTAGTGAACACTTCACACACACATAACTGAAAATTAAACCTCACACACACACTATTGAAATACTCTCACATTCACTAATGAACACCTTGCATATACAACTGAAAATTACACCTCACACACACGCAACTGAAAATTAACCTCACACACATACTACTGAAATACTCTCAGATTGACTACTGAAAACCTTACACACACACATTCCTTAAAAATGTTTACTGAAAGGTTCTCAGTAGGGGATGTGTGTGAAGTAGGGATGTTAAGATTCACCGATTCGTATCGGTGCACCGGCATAAACGTTCAAGATGCGAGTGCACCGGTTGAAAGAGTGCACATCGGCTACAGTTTGGGTTGAACTCGCGATGCATCGATTGTAGCGTCTTTGCATCGGTAAAAAAACGATTCATTCATATAAAATCCCCTCACCTTGTCGACGCTCAGCAGAGACGATCTTTGATATTTGCTTCACCACTACGGAGGCAGAGAGTCTCAGTTAACACACACGGAAGTCAAGGAGAAAGAGAAACACAGCGCACCGAAAAATACCTACAAATCAAACGTTTGGCAACAGTTTGGATTGTTCAAGAAAGGCGGTCAACTTGAACAATCGCTCGCAAATTGTTAACGATGCCGTGCTGCTTTAAAGTACACAAGTAGTACGAGGAACTTAGCGACGCACATAAAGAGGCGACATGGGGTCTGCGGCTGAAAAGAGAAACGTGAAAGTTAGACATATGAGTTAAATCACTCAGTGAGGTGTTCTGTCAGAGAGAGTGGTGGTTTAGTTTACAGCAGGTGTTTCAAATGTATCGTTAATGTATCGTATCGTGGCAACGTATCGAGATGCGCATCAGCCTCAGTGATGGAGATGCACATCTCTAGTGTGGAGACAGCTCTGGAGCCGCTACACAGAATGGGGATGAGAGTGTTATTTTACCTGGACAACCTGCTGTTGCTGGCTCGCTCCAGGGAGAAAGTCGCTTTACAGACGGTACATCTCGTATCTTATCTGTCAAGCCTGGGTTTCATTTATAAACTAGGAAAAGGTCCTGTTCCTACGAGAATACGCGAGGCCCCGATAATTCTGGCGACAGTCGGCGAGGAGGACGTGAGACAGGTCCTGTCTACCTAGTCACCCTGACCACCCTTTCGCCATATTGTTGTGGGACCCGGTTCCAGCCACACGTTTCCGCAGTAGGGGGCCCACCCCGCCAGGACGCAAGAGTCCCTCTTGGTCTCCCGTATGACGCGCAAGGGCGTACGTCGCTTGTCTAGGTGGAGACGAGAAGGACTTGGACGAGGTGGTGGACCCTCTGTCAAAGCCCTACCTCCGAGGTCAGGGGGACCGCTCCTGGAGGAGAAACTGTACTCCAGACGGGGGACAAGTTGAGCGGCCCTTATATGTCACCGAGACTATCTCTCATACACACACGTGCGGGTCGTGTCGTCGGCGGACCGACACAAGTCGGACTGCTAACTACATCCGACGGCGACGAACAGTTGGGTACAACTAACATGTCGTTGCCCCGCTTCCCTAATGAGAGGTATGCCTCTCATTAAGGTCGTTCAAATACACCTCTCTGGATACTCGGCGGTGACAGGGGGGTGGCGGACACTGTACGTGTAAGGAGGGGTGGGAACTCTCTCTACCCAGACACTTGTGGCTCCACACACTGCAGTAAGACGGGTCCCCGTGGGGTGACTGTTCCTGCACCTCTAAAAAGGTCATCCAATTTACATTTGGTTGCCTTCCTCCTTACAATGTGGTACGTAGAGAAGACTGCGTGTCCCAGCTACGCGAGAGCTCAAAATAAGGTGAGGGTCTATTTACTATTAGAGCCCCCCTTCTCCTGNCACCATGGGGTTTCCCCCCTCACCGTTGAATGAAGAAGCTGCATCGTCTCCCTCATCGTCGTCCTCTTCTCCTACGCCAACAACTGGATCTCTGTCCTCTTCGAACATCCTAAAATGTCTTATTGACAGTCACAATGTCCTTTAACAGTCTCAAAAGAGCAATGTCCGTTGATCTTCTCCTCAAGTAGTCCTTTAGATGCAGACAGCTCTCTGGACTTGAAGGTCGGCCACTAGTCACATGCAGCCACTCCAAGCAGATCACTCCATCCGTCAGCACTGTCCCTCTGACATAGGACTCGAACAATCTTCACTATTACCGTTGTTTATCCTATTGTATTTTCTACATTACCTCTATCCCAACTAAAAACCTAAGACTAGATAAGGGGACCCCACTCCTGATACCAAATTGTGTAGCCTGGTTATATAAGAGAGAACAGGACACAGCATACATTTTAAGGGTCTTTATTCCCCGACTGCACTCTGGTTGAGAACAGCATTAACACTCTAGTAATAAGTGTAATAATTAGGATACAAGTTGTAAATGGTCCTTTCTGTCTCACAACAATATCAACTGATAAACAATTATCAGTAAACAGCATAGATAGCCTAAACAATAAACAACGGTAATAGCCTCTGCAGCTGAGGATAACAGTCACAAAANCTGTATACTGTTTGTCTCAGGCGCGGAGGGATACTTGTTGTGAAAAGTAACTTTCAATTCTACCCGTGGTATACGCTCAGTATATCACGGCTAAGAACCAATCAAATTGCTTGATTTAACTTGTCCGTTTTATAATTAAGCAATAGCTCACGACAGGCCATGGTATATTCTCATTATATCACAGCCCCTTAGCTGTGATATAATGAGCATATACCACGGCCTGAAGTGAGCTATTGCTTTTATAAAACGGTTACCAAGTGTGGCAATATGAAAGAAAAATACACACTCTAATTTAAATAGTTTTTATTAGTAAATAATGATGTTCAAAATAAAATAGTCCCTCCGTTGCCTTCTGCACGAAACATAGTGCGAGGTGGTTGCTATGCAACAACACTAACAGCTAGCGAACGTATTAGACCGAGAGCGTTGATCCATTATTTGGCTTTTTATTTACATTAATGTGTATCTTGCCGTTTATTGTGCAGCCACTGACAAACTGTCGAGCATCAGTAGAAAGGCTTACGTGGTGACTTGTATATGTAGCCTGGTCATATAAGAGAGAACCGGACACAGCATACATTTTAAGGGTCTTTATTCCCCGACTGCACTCTGGTTGAGAACAGCATTAACACTCTAGTAATAAGTGTAATAATTAGGATACAAGTTATAAATGGTCCTTTCTGTCTCACAACAATATCAACTGATAAACAATTATCAGTAAACAGCATAGATAGCCTAAACAATAAACAACGGAAATAGCCTCTGCAGCTGAGGATAACAGTCACAAAAGTGCATCAGTATTACCACTTCAGAACAGTACATGCATTAACTAACAATTAATACAGTACAGCATTTATCAACATATATCATTCGCAAAACACTTTAACACTCACTTTTAATACAAATGCTCTCTGAACCGACCTGCAGCACCGAACACTGCGTTGCTTCTCCCCTCTGCATGAGACATGACATACAAAATTCACACACTCCACTTAAAAGGCATTTTAAACATATAATTCCTTAATGTGGTTTTTGTTATGCATATATCTGTTGACTTACGCTGTCCCACTCTCGTGTTGGACCCCGCACGGTGGAGAACACACACACACACGTCTTACAAAACTGCGTCTCTCTGTAAAACAACGCTAAAACTACCTGTTCCCGCGAAAACTACCAGTGAGTCGTCTGTCTATGACGTCATGACTGCGCGCCTTTCTGCTGCGCATCTCTGGGTGTAACCAAGCATCTTGAATCTCTTAAAGGAACAGCGTATGATTTATAACAGCGAGTAACTGTCTCCGTTAATAGCTTTTAACCTGGTTACATTCTCCCCTGCTAACAGTCAATGTCCTCGATGACTAACTACATTTTAGGATTCCCCTTGCAGTTTCCCTGAAGTGTAAAGTACCATATTCGCAAGTAACTGGGAAAGTATATCAGGACTTAAAGACACTGCATTGCAAGCTGATCTGGGAAGGTTGTTTGGATTTTTGTTTAGCCCAGCAGTTTTTCTCTGACTCCTACGTGGAGCAGGGACCGGCACGCTTAACCTCGTCTCCCTTCTCTTCCGTGGAGTAGGTACAGGTCTCACCTCCAGGTCTTCATCAGGTAAGTCATTGTTCTCTGATCCTGAATCACTGTCACTTTCCTCTGTACTCTCTGACTCTTCGTCCCTGTCCTTCTCGTCGTGGACTTCTAAAGTCAACTGATCCAATAGTTCAGGCTCTGGGTTAGGTGACTGTTCTGCTCTCGGATATCTGACTTCCTCTACCACGACATACTCTGGATCTTCGAACTGAGCCTCTGGCTCGGGGAATGAGGTAGGTTCACTCACCCTAGCAGGTGTTTGTCTTTGTCTTAGTGTTGGCACAGGAGTCATGCAGAGTCTCAGGTTGGATCTATGAACCCTTTTGATTGGCCCTCCTTCAATTGGCTCCACTGCATATGTCGACCCTTGGACCTCAACCACCCTGTACACTGTTGCTGCCCAGGCGTCTTGAATCTTATTTCTTCCGGGCGGACGGTGTCGCAGGTACACCAGCTGACCCACATCAACAGACGGACAGTACACCTTCTCCCTTTGCTGCGCAACTCTCTCTGCAGCCTTCTTCTCGGTGTAGCTCCTAACTCTGGTGTGTGCTTCATGGAGACGCTTCTGGTGTACTGCTAACCAGTCAGGTCCGTCGTCTGTCGCTGGCTCTTGGCCTAACAGCGCATCAATAGGAAGGTGTGGATGTGCCCCAAACAGCAAATAGTGTGGGGAGTACCCTGTGGTTGAGTGTGGTGTTACATTGTATGCATACACAAGCTCTGGCAGGTGCTCAGGCCAACAACGCTTCTTCTCAGGAGGCAAAGTTCGTAGCAAGTCATGTAAGGTTCTGTTAAACCTCTCACACTGGGGGTTTCCCTGTGGGTGATGTGGTGTTGTGCGGGTTTTCTTCACTCCATACAGTCTACATAACTCAGCAATGACTGCACTCTCAAAATGTCTGCCTTGATCAGAATGTAAGCGTTCTGGCACACCATACTTCATAAACCATTCTTTCAAGATGACTTTAGCGGTAGTATCTGCTTTCTGATCTCTTGTGGGGAAAGCCTGACTGAACTTAGTAAACATGTCAGTCACCACAAGTACATTCTCACAACCATCTGTGGCAGGTTCAAGGGTGGTAAAGTCCACAGCAACAACTTCCAATGGACGAGAAGCTAAGAATGGTGTCATGGGTGCTTGAATCTTGGGCTGTGGCATCTTTGTCAACACACACCTGTGGCACCTCTTCACCCATTGTTCCACATCTTCATGCATGCCTCCCCAAAAACACCTCTGTCTCAGTATGGCCAATGTTCGTTCGATGCCTTGGTGTCCCATTTGATCATGCACACTCTTGAGTACTTGTTCTTTCAAGCAGGACGGTAACAACAACTGATGACATTCTCCGATGTGTGCATCATCAATGACACGAAACAAGAGTCCGTCTTCTTCTCTGACTCGCTGCCATTGTTTCAACAATGAAAGCTCTGGTTTCGTTAAACCTAACCTCTCTTGATAGGTAGGCTTCTTCTTTCTGTCCCAAAACTTCTTAAAGCTGCAGAGTATGGGGTCTGTACTTTGGAAGTCACACAGCTCTTCCTTGGAGTATCCTGGCAACGTCGGGGTGCTCCCCGGTGCCACGTCAGTATCAGCGCTGCTACTTGCTTCTGATGCACGTATCTCCCTGACTTTGAAACATTTGACCCCTGTTGCCCCTAGATCAGGCCCTAAGGCTGTCCCTGCCCTTAGTGCATTACATATGGCAACACAATCGTCATACTCTGCGTCTTCACTTGCCAGTTCAGGTTCTCTGTCGTCTGGTTGTCGTGAGAGAGCATCGGCTGCTGTATTACATCGTCCAGGGCGGTACTTCACATCAAAGTCAAACACAGCTAGCTGAGACATCCATCGCTGCTCAATGGCACCTAGTTTAGCGGTTGAGAGGTGGCACAGTGGGTTGTTATCTGTTATAATGGTGAAATTGGACCCCAATAGATAACCCCTGAACTTTTCAGTCACAGCCCACTTGAGCGCAAGGAGCTCCAGCTTCATACTGCTGTAGTTTCGATCATTCTTCTCAGCTCCACGAAGCCTCCGACTAGCATAGGCTATAACTTTTTTCTTACCCCCCTGCTCTTGGTGCAAGACTGCTCCTAGCCCTGAGTTGCTAGCGTCCGTCTCTAGTATGAAAGGGCGTGTAAAGTCTGCATAGCCTAAGGTTGGAGCACTTGTCAGTTTTTCTTTAAGTTCTTCGAAAGCTAACTGACACTGAGGTGTCCAAGAGTTTTTGAATAACTGGTTCACCCTAGCTCGGCTGGTCTCTCTGAGACAGACATTTACAACATCATGCAGAGGCCCTGCTGTTTGAGAAAAACCTTCAATAAATCTCCTGTAATAGCTACCGAAGCCAAGAAAAGACCTAAGCTCTTTCACTGTGCTAGGAACTGGCCACTGCTTGACTGCACTTATCTTGTCAGGGTCTGTGTTTATCCCCTCTTCCGAGACTTGATGACCCAGGAACTTGACTTCTGACTGCAGGAAATGGCATTTCTCCATTTTAGCTTTCAGTCCTGCTTCTTTCAGTCTCTTCAGCACTGTCTCGAGTCTTGTTAGGTGCTCTTGAAAAGTGGATGAATACACCAACAAGTCATCTAGGTATAGCAACATGATCTGGAAAACTAAACCGCTCATCGTAGACTGCATAAGGCGCTGGAAGGTCGCTGGAGCGTTACAAAGTCCAAAAGGCATCCTGTCATACTCATATAGGCCGAACGGTGTGGTGAAGGCCGTTTTCTGCCTATCTTTCTCGTGGACTGCTACCTGGTGATAGCCACTGGCCAGGTCGATTGTTGAGAAGAACTTTGCACCACATAGCGCATCCAAACTCTCATCAATCCGTGGTAAGGGGAATGCGTCGCGTCTAGTCTTGGCGTTCAGCTTCCTGTAGTCGACGCACAGTCTCAGACTACCATCAGACTTACGCACCAAGACGACAGGCGAGGCATAAGGGCTTGAACTCTCCTGGATCACTCCTTTCCTTAACAGCTCGGAGATGTGTTCCTTCACCTCTTTGTACTGGTTAGGTGGTATGCGTCTGTATTGTTGGGTTACTGGTGTGTCGTCTATCAGTGGTATTTCATGTTTCACACTGTCGGTATGCCCCAGCTCGTCATCATGGATAGCAAACACATCGACGTATTTCGTCAGGAGTGCACTCAGCTCTGCCTGCTGTTCTTGCGTTCCACCAAGATGCAGTAGATCCAGCAGAGCTTGTACGTCCCTATCAGCTCCCTGATCCCCTTTCCGGTCGATGGTCACTTCTTCATGGTCGGCAGAAATCCGCTGAAACTTCACTTCATGGGGGTCACCCTCAACACCCTGACATTGACTGAGAACACCTAGTCTGGTTCTGGAAGGTAACCAAACATCCTCTTGTGAAAAGTTGATCACCTGGACTGGAAACACACTACTGGTGCCTGACACCAAAGTGGGGACGATGATCAACCCACCAGGGACCGGCGTGCTTCCTGGCTCCAACAGCATAATGTCATCACGGTCAGACGTTTTCTTTTTGCCTCTTGCATAGACTGCGTTGATAGAGGAAGCAGATATGTGAACCTTATTCCTACCTGCAACCCTGGCAGTGGACACCTTCTCGACCAGTTCTGCTTCCTGTAGCCGGTGAAAAGCTTCTCTCCAGACATGACGTCATGACTGCGCGCCTTTCTGCTGCGCATCTCTGGGTGTAACCAAGCATCTTGAATCTCTTAAAGGAACAGCGTATGATTTATAACAGCGAGTAACTGTCTCCGTTAATAGCTTTTAACCTGGTTACATCAATAAATAGCAAATTATCTTACTAGATTTGCACACTGCGCATGCAGGCACACTACCTAGTACCTACTATAAAATACAACACATGTTCTAAAACAAATGGGAAGTCACACACATTCATCCAAGTTGTAGTCCCTTTTCAAGAGAAAATATGTGAGAAACACTATGGTTCACCCTGCAACTAAGACACTGCACACAATACACACCACAACAATTATTGGGGGGCAATAACATTTATTGACATTAATGTATTCTTTATTTTTCAGTGTCTTCCATCTCAGATGTGGTGGGAAGATATCGGCGTGTCCTTAAACTGGTGCAGAGAGGCTTCAGGATGACCAAAGCTTTTAAGAAAGCTCATGTTTCCAGGAATGCTGTGAAAGACACTGCAGCAATTGCCGAAGTATTCCTGGTGGACCAAAGTGTCCTAGACCAGTTTAAGGGTAAAACCACACTTTTAAAATTAGCCCAACTCTGTCAGAAGAAAATAGTCGGTGAACTGGCAGAAAAGATTGCTGAAATGAAGAGCAACAAACAGCTCATCCCCTTTTCTGTCAGGTAATTCTGAATGTGGGTTGAGCGTTGTTGTTGTTGTTTTGGGGGGGGAGTTTTTTCATTTTGGGAAGCTACTTTGGGGAAGTGTTTTGGCGACCTGTTAATAATTATGTTTAGATGTCCTTTCGTAGGATTGAATGTGGTTCACAACTGTTCAGTTTTTACTTGTAGTATATTATTAAAATACAAAAGCGTTCTTTCTCTGATATGCTGTGGATAGTGTTTGTTCTACTGTGCTTTATAGCCTGGTATTGACTTCAGTTATCCAGTGTTCCTGATCAGTTGTGCAAAACATTTAGCTTTATTCCCATGTCTGTTGCATATAGTGGATGAATGTATGTGTTATGTTGATAGGTTATAGACTTTCTACTGTTCTCAACTGTTTTTCAGTTTAATTGGATAGTCCTAACACATGCCTACAAACGCTTAGTGGAGAACCTACTAAAAGTATACCAATAGTCAACTCTAGATTAGTTGACGATCAACAGATAGTCAACTAAACTCTAAAGTTGCTTATCTGTTGATCATCAACTAATGCTAAATGTAATATTCAACTAAACTTTAGTTGCTTATCTGTTGATCATCAACTAATGCTTAATGTAATAGTCAACTAAACTCTAAAGTTGCTTATCTGTTGATCATCAACTAATGCTTAATGTAATAGTCAACTGAACTTTAGTTGCTTATCTGATGATCATCAACTAATGCTTAGTTACTTGTCGGTTTGAACGATGCTGTTGAATGTCAACTGATGCACTGTTGACATGCTACTAAATGTCAACTGATGACTTATAGAGTGTTAACTATGGACTATCAAAATAAAGTGTTACCAGAAAATCTTCCCGGGGGAGGTCCACAGTGTTTACATGCTTATTTATACAATAAGTGTGTTTATAATAACATCATAAGACAAAAGTTGGTTCCGTGTTGTGTGTAGTGAAAACGCACACAACACGGAAGCTTTGGCTTGGGGCCCCCCTAGAGTGAGGGGGGCCCCAAGCCAAAGCTTGCTTAGGGCCCCCAAAAGTCTAGGGCCGGCCCTGCCACTGGGCTTACAACTAAAGACACAGCTATGCAAAGCACGCAGCATGTGTAGGGCTCTGAGAATCTGCCTTGGTACAAAGTAGCAGTGAAAACATGGGACAGAATTTTATTGATTTGGGCATTCTCACAATAAGCAAGTGGAATGGATTTGATAATGAAGCACTGACACAGCGCTCTACAGAGAGCGGCGAGTGGATAGACCGCTGCAAGGACTTTCCAAATGGTAAAAGTGGGGGGTCGAAACTAATCATTTTAAAATGGCTGCGACTTGTCCCACCCTCATATAATGGCTGCGACGCCCATGGTAGTGAACCTTTAGATGCTGAAGTTTGAGTTTCTCTTGGTCCAGTTCCAGTTTCTTCTGTCTCATTTCTTCCTGAATGTAATGCTTCTCCTGTTATTAAAGACATACAGTGAGTGTACAGAGCAGTGACAAAAGGTTCCAACAATTAAAAGTTGTGCAGATATATCCCACATTACTGTGTGACTCTCAAATATGTAGAGTAAAGCCTTACAGTGATGGCCTGTAGCCTCTCCTTCAGCAGGACACACTCCTCCATACTGCTGCACCAGAGAGTCTAACAGAGAAGAAAAGAGACACTTATTAGATACCAGAATTATTCCCCCAAAAAACTGCTCAGTTTTAAACACATTCAAAATATCCGCTGTCCCGCTAATTTAAAGAACCCATGACATAGCCATTTCTACTGATCATAGTTCCATTGTTTAGGTCTACTAGAATAGATTTGCATTGTTCATTGTTCCAAACTCACATTGGTTTCTCATACAGCATCTCTGTATAGTATGTGTATTCACTCTCTGTCCTACACAGCTTGTTGGAGCTCCTGCCCCCCACCCCCCCACCCTGTCGAGCCCACTGTGCTCTGATTGGTCAGCTCGCCCACTCTGTTCTGATGAGTCCACCACCGTTACAGCTGAACATCAGTGATTATGTGTTACAATGGCGTTAGCAACTAGTGATGTGTCGGTCGCGA
>NW_011369947.1:15850431-15888130 GCF_000735185.1 Notothenia coriiceps
GCGGAGGTAGCATCAGGAAACAATTGAAAGATGTATTGTATTACTGTAGTAATCCATTGTTTGAGTGAGAAGATAACCGAACCAGCGAGTTTGTTGTAACATGCTCTACCCGAATACCGCCCTGTAGAGATCTCCAACATGGTTAGCACTTAGTCCTCCTGCCTGTTGATTGAGTTAGTCTCGGTCTAGACACGACACCAAAGTCTTTGGTCCCCCACTTTTTCCACCGCGTCGAGTCCGTCATACTTTTTTTTTCTCGAAAAACTTGTAATTTCGTACCTCTGTACAGTGAAAATCATCGAATTATCTCGACATGTTAGGGTAACCTGAGCTTTATATTCCGGTTTTGTTTACAAGTTCAAATTCATTAATGTTGCTCTTCACCCCAATTAAACACGGTTCCCCCGTTCAAAAAGGGTGGGGCAATAGATGCTTTGTGGTTATCTTCTTCAACCAGTACACTTTTGTATAAAACTTCTCCGTACGGTAAAGTTAGTAGGACGTTCTTCCCTCTGTGTTACCGGAACTCTCATTCCGTTGTAAATTCAAGTTTCTTGTGTAAAAAAACCGGAGGTTTCATTTTTAAGATACTAGGTTCCAAAAAACTAACGACAACAAACTTGTTAAATCTGTCTGAAACTTTTGTCAAGTGGTGTACAAAATCACGAAATCATTCAGATGTGGTACTCAGATATGTCAAATCCGTACTACGTCGAGTTTTCGTCGACCCCTACGTTAAAAAAAGTTTTACCACCGAACCCCACTAAACACGGTTTCCGGGGACCCAATTCAACACGGTCACCATGGTTGAAATGGGGTTGGAAATACTAATAAATGGATATATATGAAATAACATAACTATCAATAACATAAGAATGTAAACTAGTGATTTTTGATACACCTGTAAGAATTAAAATCTGTTTTAAGGTAGTACGGTGCGTTTAGTTTTCCTTCTGTCTGTCCCAAGTTTGAGGAGAACTCCTCACCTTTCTTCGTACCTCTCCACCGTTGTCCCCTTCTGGTATGCAGTCCAACCTGTTCCTCTACTTACTAGAACGTCTACTGGGTATTTTTTCTTATATACCTCTGATTCTTTTTTTTATCCTCTTGCATTGTTTTCGGTCGTACTCTTGTCGTAGGGTGCTTAAGAATACTTTGTACCCTCTCGCTCGACCCGGTCTGTGATCGTCGTCAACAAGTACGACCACAGACTTACGGCACTGACCGAAACTCAAACGTGGTTTTCTTTATGTTAACTGTTACGACGGTCGACCGGTCTCTACCTTCGTCCAAATGTAATGATAACCCCACCTAACCTCGCTATCGAAGTGAGCCTACATGCGTTTACACGACCCTTATTAAAATGTAAGATCCTGGCAAATAGTCGAAAATTTCGTGCGTGTAAACGTACGGCGCAAGGACCGGGGTAGCCTTCTCGATGACGAAATTATTCGTGTTGACCTCCTCAAAAGAAACCATGGAGAGATTTCAACTACCTCGTCCATTGAAATTATTAGTAGACCGAAACTGTACGACTATACTAGTGTACTTGTGAGCTCGGGGAGAGAGTAGGAAAGTGTGTGTGTCGTGTGGTGTGTGTTTGTGTGTGTGTGTTGTGTGTGTTTGTGTGTGTTGTGTGTGGTGTGTTGGTGTGGTGGTGTGTGTGTGTGTGTGTGTGTGTGTGTGTGTGTGTGTGTGTGTGTGTGTGTGTGTGTGTGTGTGTGTTGTGTGTGTGTGTGTGTGTGGGTGCCATTCGAGACCGTCGGACCCGCTTACCGTGTCGTTAGACATCTCCCAGAAGACAGGAGCCGTCGTCTCAAACTGTAAATGTGTGTGTGTTGGTGTAGGTTCATACAATTTTGACGAAATTTGCAGAGACTAAGTAGTCGTGATGGAAAATAAAGTAAAGTTCCATGTCGAAGGGAGGGTGTGTCTACTACATGTTGTACCTTTACTTTTGACCACACTGTGTCAACGTCTTGTGGGTTCCGTCCAACAGTTGTCTTCTTTTCCCTTCTTTGTTCACCCAACGTCCATTGTAGACGACTTCTTCTTCGAAGCAGTGAACACCGGACACGTCATTTGCGGTGACCTTTATGTCAGGTGGGGTGGTACAGTAAAAGGGCGCATAGCGAGTTCTGTCGGAGGAGTTACCTAGTGGTAGTCAAGGTAACCAGTAACATGTTTCAGACCTACCTACTTACTTTCTTGCGGAAGGAGTAGAAGGACTTTCCGTGAAGTTGAAGTAGGCGGTGTGGTTGACGAGGTGGCTAGTGGGTCAGGACGAGTAAGACCTGTTGGTACTCAAGGAGGTGTAGAGTGAGTTCAGGGTCACTGTTAACGAACTTCTCTTACCCCAGTAATACGAAGTGGGACGTGGAGTGTGGCGAACGTTGGTAAACTGTTTTTGACATATACCTGGTGAGGTTTTGGATGATATTGTCGCTACCTGCGCTAGCCTACCCACCACGGCTAGTGGTAGGACCCCGCTGGCATTTAGCTAGATACCGCCAGAGCGCTTGAAACACTTCGTTCACAAAGGAAAGACGTTACAGTGGTTGTTTGTATTGGAGTCCAAAAGTTCTCGTTGTCCGTATATGGGAAAGTTGTCCTGTAGAAAGGCCTTCTTTCTGATACGTGGTCGTTACCCACTCGTCTGTCCGTTTAGGTCTTCTACTTGAGGCACGGTGACGACTGGACGGGACCTCTTATCTTCGGGAAGGTGGGTCACGGTCGGACGAGTGGACGGACCTGGTAGGAGTACTCGTTTGTGTACAGTGTTCCATAGATTTTTTTTCTCAGACCATCCGGTTATCACCGCCACCGCGTATCACGGTACCGAGTCCGAATGGGGAAGGTGGACTGGTGCATTTAGAACAACAAAGGGAACAAAAGGTTCACTGTTATTTCAAGAAAGGGAAAGGAAAAGCGAACTTCGTCTAGGTCTGGGGTCCTCTCGGTGGAACGGTGAGACTGTTAGGGCTCGTGAAATAGTTCACTGTTTAGACCAAGAGACGAGTGCAAAACCAATACACAGAGGTCTTTAGTAAGAAAGGGAACGGTTTTCGGTGTCTTTCTTTTTTTTTTTAAACATTTCTTTCTTTCACTTTTGTTCTTAACACTGACTGTCGGGACTCTTCTACACTCAAACCTCTTCCGAAGTGTTTTCTTTTTCTTCTATTTTCCGACTTGTCTTTTTCTTTTACTTTCTCTCTTCTTTTCCCGGAGACTTTTTCGACGTTAGTTTGGTTTTGGTTCTTCTTTGTCACACCATTGTAATCGAGTCTTCTTTCGAGGTGGTTGGTTACTATCCGTCTTCTACCGGACCTCTTTCTGTGTGTCGTCTCTTTTCCTTTGCCCGACTTTTTCTTCTTTTCCTCACCTTTATTCTTCCCCCAGGAGACTTTCCCGTTTTTGGTTGGTCCGGGTTTTTCTTTCACGAGAGGTCATCGAGCTTCTCTTCACTGAATCGCTACGGTGAGTAATACTCTCAAGTCTACAAGGTCTCACTTACACTACTACCCACTGTTCCTAGACAGACGACCCTGAAACAGTAAACACTTGCAAACTCCATTTTTTTAGGTTTTAGGATATTGATACAAACCTAACCACCCTCTTACAACGTCCACTGCTCTAGTCACGTTTCAAAGACTTCGTCAAACATTTCTCCCAGACAACTCCTTTCGGGTTAGAGTGTAAATCTCTCTTTACTACTTCCTCAGTATGGGATCTCCACTACAACGAAAAGGTTCTTTGATGGGTTGTGGTGGGTGGTGGTTTTGACCACCATGTCGGTACTTCCCTCATTTCAAGTGTAAGGGCGACGTCGTAACTGTTCACCCTACAAGTCATCACGGCTTAGACACTTCTCTAAGTCTACCGTCTACAAAAACGTCTTAATCCACGAGTAAAATTAAAACAAGACTCATTCAGGGGGGGTGGTGAGGGAGTGAAACTCCCTCTGGAGGGACCTTTGCGATTGGATCCTTTGCTGACAATGTACATGTACACAAACCTATATAACAGACTAGAGGAACTGGAAAACCCCAAAAGCATAATAGGGATGTAATGTCAAAAGTGACAGATGTGATAATTAAGTGGGGCTGCTCAATTAATCGTATTTTAATCGCAATTACGATTATGGCTTGCAACGATTACGAATAGCATACAACGTAATCGAAATAAAACTATTATTTTTTTATTATTTTTTGTATTGCTTTCTCAGTTGAATTATACTTAAAGTTTAGGGTCATCAACTGTTAAAAACATACTGTTCACATATTTTTTATCCAATAAATTGATGTTCTCAAAGTAAATGGATAATCGTTTTTAATAATCGTGATATCAATTATTGACCCAAATAATCGAGGTTATGATTTTTGCCATAATCGAGCAGTCCTATAATTAAGTCATTTGGAACTGTTGCTTCAGTTTGTGTGCATCTTTTTTTCAGATTTAGTTTTTACCTAAGAACAGCTGCCTATTCGAGATGTGAAGTTTTCCCCTGCAAATTTAATCAGATAACTCTGAACCTGCTTCTTTGAACAGCGCCTGGTAGGGAGAGATTTGAATGACATGAAATATGCTAAACAAGATAAACACTTTTTTCTTAATGTCACGACATAGGATTTCTGCTTCTGCACATCATCAAGTAATGGATATTTTGTAATCTGCAAAATGAAATGTGTTAAAACTCAAGTTGACTATTTAAGTTGGCATTCATTGGACATACTGCTCATGAATCAAATGTCCCTGTCATATCAACTAGTTGTACTTTTCAAAAACAGATATTCAGACTCTAACATCTCAACTACTAAATTGCAGAAGTGTGTCAACACAAGCAATAAACATAGCCTAACAGAAAAAGGTTCTGATATTGGGTGTCAGAGATACTGAAAACTAGTGCTATACTGTATTTATAGTTCCCGGCTTGTACAGTGAACCGCAAGAAGTGAGGCATACCTGTCATGTTTTGTTTATGGGTGATTATGAATTTATGGATCCATATGAGTTTGGATGTTATCGTACCAACAAGCAAACCAAGTAAAATGCTGTCACTCACAGGTATTTTTCAGTAGAACAGGGTGAACAGCAGCCAGCAGGGTAAACAAGGTGTTTGCGAGCGATGTGAAAGAAATATCAAAGGGCAGCGATGGCAGAAACATTGCTATTTAAACATGTGTGACAAGATGTGCTTTGATCACGCTTTTGAAATTGCTTGTGAATGTGTTTATTGAGCTGCAGCAATTGAATTGGAGTATTAACATTGTGGATCATTATACTAGGAAAATAAGGGCTAGAATTAGGTCTAGGTTAGGGTTTAGGGTTAACATAACTAAAACGTTCCTTTTCAAGTCATGCAATTTCAAAAGGCTAGTCCTCCAACATGGCTATTCATCTCCTAATTATTTAAAAAAATATATTAGCCAAGTCCTTGAGACCCATTTGAGGAGAGCATGTTTTTCACTACTGATTTATACTCGGGTATATCCTAGGAAAATAAGGGCTAGAGTTAAGGTTAGGGTTTAGGGTTAATATAACAAAAACCCTTATTTTCAAGTTGTTGAAAGAATATTCCTCACTTCCTTTTAAGCCTCGAACGAGCTTATCCACTTGGTAATTTGTTTAAAAAAATCTATTAGCCCAGTCCTCGAGACCCCCTTGAGGTCGCCATGTTTTTTACTACCGACTTCTTCCACGTCTGTTCCAATTAAGGGCTACACATTAACCTGACACCTTAATCAGATCAGGTGTGTACGAGCTCGGCTCAAGAGCACACTGGAGGACTTGAAACAAATCCTTGCATGTGTGGTTAAAGGTCAGTAAACAGCATACAGCTTAAATCAGCCCCATGAATCATTCATCGTTTACTGGTGCGGGGATTTATGCCAAGGAGCAGGAGGCCATTCTGCCATTGTCTCCTGAAACTTTTCGTATGGTGCTCGCTTTTAATAATTTGTTGACATGCCCCTGCTGTTGTAGAGAAAATAAAAGTGACCTCACTCTGTGGTGCAGGTCAAGCAGCATCTAATGAAGCCCCCAAAGTCTTTCAGCATTGATCTTTTTTTTACCCGTTTCCTGGCTAGAATGCAGAGTTGTTAAGCGTTGCCATGGGGGATGGCCCCGGGTACGAGGCGGCATCTCCCAGAGCCAGTTATACCTCGGATTCTGCAAACACAATTACTTCTCTCTCTTAGTACATCGTTATTTGTGTCTCCTTCTAACACAGATCTTGAGTTGTCGTAGTGATTTCTAAGAATTAGTCTTTTCCAAGATTTTCCTGGATCTAGGAGGTAGATGTTTTTCGGGAATGAAGAAGAACTGCCGTTTTACATATATAACTTTGGGCTTGCGTCCAGAAGTGCTGTGACATTCTCAAATAGTTCATCAGTCAACGGAGTCACGCTACTCTCTCTAGTCTTCATATTCTGATCAGACCTGACGTGGATGGCATTTAAGTCTAAATACCACATGGCATATGTCACTTCTAGAGATACGGTTGTAATAAAGATTCATTACGAAGGTGTGAGGCGGCATTAAGATGCATGGCGCTGCACTGCATGTCGTGGCAGATTAAAGATATGAAGATTAAGGGAGAGACCGCATTATACTGTTGTTATTCTTAATAACCTGCTTAGTTTGGCTCATAGCCCTATGCTCATCAATAATGCATATGACCTGCAGCTGGCCAGCGCACTGCTCTGACAGTGTGAGAGGGCTTAAAAGTGTGTGTGTGTGTGTGTGTGTGTGTGTGTGTGTGAAGTGTGTGTGTGTGTGTGTGTGTGTGTGTGTGTGTGTGTGTGTGTGTGTGTGTGTGTGTGTGTGTGTGTGTGTGTGTGTGTGTGTGTGTGTGTGTGTGTGTGTGTGTGTGTGTGTGTGTGTGTGTGTGTGTGTGTGTGTGTGTGTGTGTGTGTGTGTGTGTGTGTGTGTGTGTGTGTGTGTGTGTGTGTGTGTGTGTGTCTGTGTGTGTCTGTGTTTGTGAGTGTGTGTGTGTGTGTGTGTGTGTGTGTGTGTGTGTGTGTGTGTGTGTGTGGAAACTCTCCAAGTACATTTGAATATGTGTGCCCCATGTACGCTTGTCCTCAATGACTTGTGCAACATTTATATGTGATGTATTTGAACCTGTTTGACTGATTTATGTTACCCGATCCATGTATCTTTGAGCGGAATATTCCGCCCTCACACACTCAGACTGTGATATATCATCAGCCTGACATCAGCGCTTTTTGAGGAGTTATGATTTAGTTTTTACGGAGCACCTACTTTCTCTCTTTCCTGTCTACATCTACTTCACATTATTTCACACAGCATTTCCCATAATACATTTTTAAAGAATGAGAGAATTAGGGTAAACTCGTCGGCTGAGACTTTTATTGGAGGAAGAATTGGGGTCCGCCCTTCTTTTTCTGTTGGCCTATTGTTTACCAGCAATTGAATTAAACAATAATGGGGCTCTAATAATAAAACATTTTTATACGATGATATTTGGGTTTAGTATATAACTAGCACAAACAATGGAGATTTTTTTCTTAAGTTTCATTAACTTATTTAGAAATGTGCATTCGCCAATCACATTCACTGATGGTTTCGACCTACCATCAAAAATACTGTGTGAAACTTCATAATTACGCTGCTTATTTAAATGTGCTCTGGGCAGCTATATAGCTCAGTTTGTAGATTTGGGGGCCTACATTATGTACTGGAGTTTAATCCGCATGCAGAGCTGGGTTCAAAGCCTGCCTAGGACCATTTGCTGCGAGTGATCACAAGAAATCTTATAGATTAATAAATAAATGTCATCTTACAATGTATGAAGACTTATTTGATTATATTTATGTGCACACCTCTTCATTAAGTATCTTATAATAAACTGCAATGACCTGGTCAAGGTCTCCTCCACAACCATAAACCCCTGCGTTCCATCTTCCTCTCCCTGCAGTATTCATGTATTAGTTCTGTGTTGACTGTATGGTTGCTTTGACATACAGTATGATGATGTTCAAATGTGCTGTTCATTTCAAAATGAGTTGAATATGTTGCTAATAACTATTAAGCAAACCGTTCCTGACAATTTCAATAAATGCAAAACCAATTGTCAGGGTTGAGTGAGGCAAGTAGGACCCAAATGCAGATAAACAGAAAATACCTTTATTTTAAGGCTACCGATACAGAGCTGAACCCTCTTCCCCGTGAACACAGTCCAACTACAACAAGGAACTACACTGACAGCTAGGGATGCTCCGATCGATCGGTCACCGATCGAGATCGGCCGATACTCACGCTCTGCCGATTGATCGGTGCTCTCTAAAAATGCCGATCGCGAGAGCCGATCGCATGACGTAAAATACATGACAGTTTTCTCTGTGTGCGGCAAAACAAGCTCGCCAAAAAAATTGTCGATCGGAGCATCCCTACTGACAGGGGCACAGCGGAGGACCCAGAAGGGGTCTTGGGCGGACGGGGGGCAAGGCAGAGTCCATGGTGGGGCGAAGGCCCCGGCTCAAAGAGACAGAGGGCTAGGGAGCTCGAGGGCGAAGACCGCGGCTCTCAGGGGGCCGGGCTCGAGGGCGAAGACCAGACAGCTCCGGAGGCCAGGCAGGACCCGGTGTCGGCCGAACAGGAACCGGAGCCGGTGGGACAGGCTTCGGCAGGATCCCCCACGGAAGAGGACCAGGAGTTGGCAGGACCCCCGGCAGAAGAGTTGTCTGCGGGACCCCTAGAGGAACAGGACATAGGATTGGCAGGACCCCCGGCAGGAGAGTAGTCGGCGGGACCTCCAACGGGACTGGACATGGAGCTGGCAGGACCCCCAGCGGAACCTTGAACCCTGGACGCTCCCATCGATCGATCAGAGCAGGTAGCCAAAGAAAAGGTAAAAACCAACAATTCCTGCTCAAAAGGATCGGCTGGGCACATATTTGGTTGGTTCGTACTGTTACGGTGGGGTGAAGCAAGCAGGACCCAAATGCAGATTACTAGTGATGGCAGTTTGACACTGAAGCTTCGAACGGAGCTTCAACCCTGGACTTCCTATTCCATAGAAGCAGTGCTTCGAAGCTTGCTTCAAATCACGTGACATGTGACGTCCGAANGACACAAATGATTTCCTGTACATTTATATCTGAATCATGATTCTTGGAAAGCTATATACATATTTCAATATTTATTCAATTTACATACAGCTCTAATATATGGATTCCTGATATGCGGCATTGCGGCATGCATACAGCAACTCTAAATGTCACATTGCCATATTGTAGAGAAAAGGTGTTGAAACGAACATATGAATGACGAATAAACAGCAAGTAAAAAATACAGTAACCCTGGAAAACACTCGATAGTATTTACTTCTTTAGTAACATGATTTCACACAAACATGATAGAGAAAATAGGGATAATAAGGGCTCATTAAATCAGGTTATACCCTTTTTAGAAAGTCGGCTGTGATGCTCATTAATATGGAGTAACCCGCCACCTGTGGAGCATGGACAACTCGCAATCCCATAAAGATTGCATTGGGCGACAGCACAGGGAGCCAGGGGATTGAACGTGATGACAGAGGGGAGAGTGTGGGACAGACAGAGCGGGAGGATGGGAGACACTGCGCATGAGTAAACTGAATGAACAAACAAGAAGACTGATGTCTTCAGTTACCGTGCTTTATAGATATTCAAAGCGTGGCCCTGCATTCATCACACCACTCCTGCCGTGGTGGTGTCACTGCAACACATTGGGTAGGCTAATGGTGGAGGTTCAGGGTGGGGGGTGGGTCTGCGTTAGCATAAGGGTTTGTGAGGTGACAACTAGGAATGGAGCGTTCATGTGTTTGGAGATGACAAACAATGAATTGTGAAGAATGGGGGATGTCTACTGTAAGGAGAATGAGGAGCTGTTCAGCTACCCTCCCTCTGCCACACTCACACATCCTTTCTCGCAGCAGAATATTGTCAAGTCTGCCAACTCCCTGATACAGGAGGGATGCTATTCATTAACACTGTGGACTGCTGAAACTCAGCCTGTCTTTTTCTCTAGAGGACTCAGGCAGAAGCCGAGGGGCAAGGCGTCAGAGGTGGGAATGAGACTGGCACCTCCCGGAGAAGGTGGAAAGCACACCGGGGTGGGATGACACCGGGGCAGCAGCGTTGGGAGACTTTCTATAAATCACAGTGTCTGCATCAGAGCTAACGCCATAGCCGGTTCAATGACACTCTCGTTTACGGTATGCCGATGAGTCATGCCGTTCAAATGGGCTGTCACTCGCACTGAAGCTCAGGGACCGGGAGACGGCGAACAAACACTAGTGATTAGCATTAAAGATGTAGCTGTTTCCGAAATGTCTAGACTTGCAGTGGAGCGTCAACAGTCACGCTGGGCTGGAAGACTTTACCGTTGTGAGTGAAAAGATAGTTGAACCTGGTTTTATTCTGTTTTTCTTTTTGAGCAGGGACAAAACATAAAATAAATGAAGCAGGAGATATCGATCTATTTGAGATGTGTTACTAGAGTATGAATAAAAGAAATGTTGTAAGATCCCCTGGTTTTACAGCAGCCAGCTTGCCATACAATTCTCAGTAAACAGTCACTTGATTTTATGAGGAGTTTTATCCATGCCTCTGAGGTATAACTGCGGTGCCATATATTGCTGTCTCATAATATGTTAATATGCATTCCAGCTTTGGTTTCCCAGCTAGTATGTTTGCTTAATTGATCGAATCAACGAGGCACGTTTCCACCAGAAGAGCTCTGGAGGGACCCTCCTACGGTTGAGATTTGATCAACTGAACTTTTGTTCATCTATTGACTCTAACGGAAGCAATGCAGCTCACATGGGAAATCTCTGCTGCAGCGAGACACGTTCTGCAAACATGAGATCGTCATATTCTGTCACTCAACGCTGAACCAATATCCCCGTATGCCATGCTCATATCAAACAGCAGAGTGATTCAAAGACAAGAAATGCTTAAAGTCTATCGTACCTACAGCAAAACATTTTTGCGCTATAGCTTTTGCACATTCCTCACGTTGAAGCCCCCCTAAGACCCAACGAATCGTAACAACAGCATATGCAGAATACATCAATTTTTGTAGTAGCAGCTGCTGCTTTGTGATTTCAGATGTGAATGTTTGGATATCCATGTGGCTCAGTTTGAATAAGATTGTTCCCTTTAATTTCTTCTGCCTTGACAAACTGATACTTTACATACAGCCTGCTGATGTGTCCCTGGACCTTCTGGCAACAATGTGTGAATGCTGAAATGTGCCTCATCATCATCATTATATCACAGTGAAGACATCTGTGACTCCCCCTCAAACTGTCAGGCCACTAGTGGAAGCAAGAAGTCACGGAATGAGAATTTAATTTCAATCTTAGCTTTGTAGTTTGCTAACGACAGCTAACAGGCAAAGCAGCCAACAGAAGCTGACTGGCAGACTTATACAAGGTGGCTATAGGCCTACATAACGTTTATAATCGGAGCTCATTATAACGGGTCAAACACTAAACAACAAGCTTTTATCAACAAATGTTTGTGTCCTTAACTATAATATATGGTTTGCTACTTTATTACTTTTATAGCAACTTTCAAGTTATGTTTCAAGAATCCTCCCATTTTATTCCATACAGTATGAAAATCAGTAAGAAGACAATTCCTGCCTAATTTACTCCTATAATTAGGTCATCATTATTAGGTCATCATCGGCCCCCCACCCCGTACCAAAGCCATCCAGAATTTCAACTTCACTCTTGACAGGAACACTCTATCTCCCCCCCTCACATCCGCAACCTCGGAGTCATCTTCGACAGTCAGCTCAAATTCAATCACCACATCAATCACATCACCAGGACCGCCTTTTTCCACCTTGCCCGTCTCCGCCCATCACTCTTCTCCTTTGCTGCTGAAACCCTGATTCATGCATTAATCACATCACGACTCGACTACTGCAATAGCATCCTCTACACCGGCATACCATCCAACCTCCTCAATAAACTCCAACATATCCAGAACTCTGCTGCCCGCCTCCTCACCCACACCCGCTCCCGACACCACATCACTCCCGTCCTCCAGAACCTCCACTGGCTCCCCGTCCGTCAAAGAATCAACTTCAAAGTCCTCCTCTTTACTTACAAAGCCCTCAACAATCAGGCCCCCCCCACCTCACAGACCTGCTACACCACCACACCCCTTCCCCCTACCTCACAGACCTGCTGCACCACCACACCCCTACCTCACAGACCTGCTGCACCACCACACTCCTTCCCCCTACCTCACAGACCTGCTGCACCACCACACCCCTTCCCCCTACCTCACAGACCTGCTGCACCACCACACCCCTTCCCGCTGCCTCCGCTCATCAGAAGCCAACATCCTATCCATCCCCACCCGCACCAATCACCGGACCTGGGGGGACAGAGCCTTCTCCGTCGCTGCCCCCTCCCTCTGGAACTCACTCCCCCAACCCATCAGAGACTGCACNTGTGATTGTTTTTGTATTATTTGACTTTAACTTTAACTATATATTTATTTGTTGTTCCTTTCTTCTCTTTTCTTTTCTCTTCACTATTATCTGTGAAGCGTCTTTGAGCACCTGTAAAATCGCTAACAAATTAAATCTATCATTATTATTATTTTATTATATAAGTACAGTCCATTTACCATTTAACAAAAAAACATTACCCACTTTTACTTTTCGAAATTGGAACAGCATAAAGAAAAATTAAAGCTTATAAAAAGAAACACGTAGGATAATTTAAGATAAAATATAACTTCATGATTCATTTTGATTTAAATTTCTTGCTGCTATTCAATAAAACCATATTGACCCTCGGAGCAGCACAACAAGCTGAAAACCAGATGAACATGCTATCATAGCACATCAATCCAAACATCGAGAATATATAGAGCAACATCAGCATTCACTGGATGTTTTGTTTTCCAGTTACTGGCTGCAAAATATTAAAGTAGTATTGGCTAGTTAGCAAAATGCTCATAGTTTCTTTGCAAAGATTATACAAACTGTCCATTTCACAATCTACTGGGAGCGAGGCCAAAATGCAGGTCTTAATATTTTACTCTTTTGCCCTTTTGTTTATATGTATTGAAAAAGACAAATTAGCGCAAAAAAAACCAGAACAATAAATATTATTTTGAAGAAAAAAAAGACAGCAAGGATATCTTCTCTAGATAGGTAAGTACTGATCAAGGAAACATGGCTGATCAGAGCAATAAGAATGCACTAAAATAGAAAAACATAAAAAAGGAACTGCAACATGCTAAAATGCTCAATAGAGATACAGGGAACTGAAGAGTCGGATAAACACTCTCTGTTAGTCACCACAAACAACGCTCTTCCCTTCAAATGTATCTGACCCAATATTAATATCAAAATATGGATGAGTGCAGCGTTAAAGTGTTTTGGTTGAATCAGTTAGCAAAACCTTCATAGATCAAAAGAATGGTAAAATTAATATCCAACATGGAAAATAAAACAAGTCTGAATCAATACTAGACTGAAACTGGCCCTCACCCGTTCCAAGGCCAGGCCGACCTCATATCATTTAACAGCACTCATTCAATACAGCACAATTACAGCAGCTGAAGCAACAAGCACCCACCAATATCTCATATAACTCAGACCACCGGCTCAGTTTTTATGGTTGCATTTTGCATTACCCGGACATGAGGCCGTGCATTTCAAGAAACCCAGATTCTCAGGGGACTGTGGGCGGTGTTTTTCTTTACCATAAAAGAATGACCAGGTGCTTTGATGAAATTGCAGAGGCCATGCACAGCTGGCTGTAACGGATGAGGGTGGGGGTGAGATGGCAGGGCTGAAGGAGGTAGACTCAGAGCTGAGAGCCCACCTCAGAGAGCTCCATCTGTTCCCTCCGTCAAGTCCTGATGGGCAGGGGTTCCCGTGCCAAGACCCTGCTGGATGCCCCTCCTACTGGCAACACACACACACACACACACACACACACACACACACACACACACACACACACACACACACACACACACACACACACACACACACACACACACACACATATAATAATACAAAATAAATTTTAAAAAAGTAACGCCATACACACTACCGCCAGGACAGGAGCTCAAACAAACAAACATAAACATGTACACACACAATCACTCTACGACTGTAATTGAAAATTGCACTCAGGATGTGGCTTGTCAGAAAATGTAAGAACTCATTTTTCCACCGCTCCATCATCCTCTTGTCCTTGACCTCTTGACCTCAGGGCCAGAGGACTCGCACTGACTCAGCAGGGGAGCAAAGGTTCAGCCTCTCATTCGACCGGGGAATAACCGTCTGCTTTTGATGCAGCTTTACCACGGAAGCCACATTTTAATTCACCCACACAAACAACGGTTGGGACTTTTCAAAGATGACACTCTGTCATCTCTCATGGAGGAAAAAACGCTTCAGTCTCATCTGCAGCGGCTAAGAGGATTTGTCTCAGCGAGGTGCCTCTGCTGTAAGTTTTAAATCACTGTTGACACCAGAGTTTCTCCCTGGATTAGATCTCCAGTTTCATTACGATAGCATCTCCTGCTGAATTGATAGAAGGTGGCTTTATCATTTGACACTAAAATGTTTCCCTTCCCCGTGCCAGACTGAAATTAATTCCAAGTTAAAAGAGACTTGTGTTGCCTGGATGTAGGACAGCCATATATTGCCTTTTGGAGTAAAGCGATAAAAGGCTTCCTTTGAACTTGCACGTCAATTAGTACTTCTCCGTAGATTTGATCTATTGTTTTTTAGAAGTGCACGCTGTGTGGGTGGACACCATTGTGTTCAGAGCTGCATGTGTGACATACAAAGATACAAGCGTGGAATTGACTGCTTGGTACAATTAGTTTTAGAGCTACAGTATGAGGACAGTGTGTGAATGTAGCCGAGTGGAAAGCCTACCACAGTGTGGATATATTTTGGTGTGATAGTGTACATTTTCAGAACATTTGCAAAAGTTTGAGAAAATCTGCCAATGCTGGTGGCATGCATCACTGTGTCTTTTCTGATTCTACTTTTAAAGAGACATTGTTGCTGTACTGCATGTGTGTGTTACACAGCACATCAAGTCGTACAAATTAGGTTTTAAAATCTAGAACTGACGCAATATTTAAGTTGATGCTCTATTGATCAAGAAAAACATCTAGCAACTGTTCAAGTTATTTTGTAAAACATTTCTCCATGTGTTTAATTGTAAAGATGTGCTGCTTTTCTTCTGACAAATAGTTCAGTTTTGGACAGAGGACATCGGATGGCACCACTTTGGGCTTTAGATTAACATTTTTCAGACATTGTAAAGGCCAGGCAATACATTTGTCATTGAAGAAAATAATTAGCACATTATTTGATAAGGGAAGATATTGCTGCAGGTCTAAAAAATACCTCATACATAATGTAAGATTATTAGAATGGCAGAGTCCTGCTGTATGCTAAGACTGTTGGGTAACAATACTTTGTTTCTATTTTTGATACTTTAAAAAGGCCCTGGCCAACACATTGTACGTTGTGGCTAAGGGGCAGGACATGTCTAATACCTCATTCACACCAACGCAACTCCGGTTCAAGCTCCGTGCTAGAGCTTTTCAGGTTCAGAACCGGTTCTTCGGTTTAGCTCCGGCTCTTTTCACACTGCCCAGAGTCCGACTGGTGCTGCGTCATTGCGTCATCGTTTGCGTCATGACGTAACCGTTTGGGTGCCTGCTTCATAAAGCCAAACCGCGAGGAAACCCCTCACAGCTCACACCGACAACAATAACAATGGCCGATTGTGCTCCAGCTTCCTCTGTACCTCTTCAGAAGACCAGATTCCCAATAGGTAGCTGGTCTCTTCAGTGGATCACTGCTGCTTGTTAAGTTTCTCCATCGTTGTGTACAAAGCAGGTACAAACTGGGTAAAACGCGGGCTTTTTATTGTTGTTCAGGAGTTGATCTGCCCTTGCCCCCGCCTCGACGTAAGCATGAAGTATCCGGTGCTTTTGCTCTGGCCGGACAATTTTTTGGTGCTTGAAAAGAACAGGATTCCGGAGCTAAGAGGCTGCTCCGCTGCGGTGTGAACAGGAAAACCCGGTGCTTTTCAAGCTCCAGTTCCGAACCGGCCCTGAAACACTGTTGGTGTGAATGAGGTATAAGTGGTTAACCAATAACAACAGAGCCGGACAGCTAACCAATCAGAAGAGACACGGCTTTGGTTTCAAACATGTCAAAGTAGAGGAAAAAAATTAAAATATAAAACCTAAACTGGATCATAGTAGGGCCCCTTTATAATGACAAAGTACTTGGCTGTCAGACAAGATAATTGAGATACAGTAAGACAACTGTGGATGCTCAGCAACTGTTGTTTAAAATCATCTTAATTAACTCTCAGTTACAACACAAGACAATTGCCCCTGAGGGGACATGTGTAAAATAACTTTGTTTTCCCCAAGTTGTGAGTGGGAAACTACATGATGCGTATAAGAAACTTGTTTACACTAAACATGCTCGTATTTGCCTTAGGGGCTCTATAGTTTTCATCTTTAAGTTTAGGCAACTGAAAACACTTACTTAAGGTCAGGGAATGATAGATGGATACTTCAAAAATATAAAGGTGTTTGGTTAATAGCGTGTAACTGTTGCTGCATAGTTTCTTACTTTGTAGGAGTATATGGTTGATGTGAATGTCATGCAGTAAAATATAGCTTGAGATTAAAAAGTGAGAGTAATGGAGAAAGGTACCATAGGCCCTCAGTTGAACCTCTCTGTTAAATGGGCCCATCTTCTGTGTAACAGGATACTGGGTTAAAGGTCTAGTACAACTGTCTGAGGAAATCAGGGGCTGTAAAGAATTAATAAAGGCTGCTCTCCACCCCTTTAACCATTTTAGTAATTCACAGATTCAAATCTCATTTGTGGGCCGTAACACAAGTGCGACAGGGGAGCTGCCTGCCTCAGTTGGGCCAACTCATGCTTGATAGTGCATTATCATTAGCAGGGAGCCGCAGATTAATATTTCATTAGGACTGTGGCTTTGCAGGGGCTTCCAGACATACCGAGTGATGTGTTATTCCCTGCTTCACACCTATTACTCTCTCACAGGCAGGGCTTGGATACAAGAGCTCTTATTATGATGGACAGAGCAGTGGAGCAAGGTGTTGAGGAATAAAAAGAGATATCCCTATTTAACGGTGAGTAAGCATGGCCGGCCAAAGCGGGGTATCATCACTTTTCATGGCATGGCTATAACAAACCATTATTGGGCTGCTGGGGGTGGTGAGGAGGGGAAACCATTCTTAACAGTAACGCTTGTCATGGATAGTAGGGATGGCTAACTCCCTTAAGGATTCAAATGTGAAAAAGGAAAATAAAAACAGCGTGGAGGGTTATGTTAGTTACCCATAAAGTTATAGTAAGTCACTTGGATAGATGGTAAGTGTAGGTACTAGTAAGATGATTTATCCAACTTTTATCAGAGAATGGGAACTAGATGTTGCTCAGTTATTGTAAGTTTAGTGCTGAGTTTTATGGGCAAAAAAGCATGTGATGTTGTTACTAGGGGTCAAAATCTGCAGAGGGCAAGGGTCAAAAGGGCTGGGCTTGAGGTTGCTGTCGCTAATCCTAGGAATACACCCCCCCAATATATAATATTCACTTTTTTATGTCCATTTGCCTCTCTTTCTTTCTCTTTCTGACTCGCCCCTCACTCCCAGCACCGCTCCTGTACTATGGACAAAGACGTTGGCAACCCTCCATTAACTTTCTTCAATGTATCTAATAATAGTTTTTTCAAAACTAACATTTCAAAGTCCACCTGGTATGAATTACGAGAGACACGAAGCATGTTACAAATAAGGGTTACAGTTAATTACCTGGCAATCTATGTAATGCTTTCACCTCGGAAAAAATGTATCTCATATTCATATTTCGAGAGTTTTTGTCATGGTAAAATAAATAAAACATATTGAATGATATCTAGCTGAATAATTGTGATTTTGATTACGCCTCATTCCTTTTTAGGTCTATTTTTTTTACCTCGCTTACCGATACATAGCTTTTCAAATCCTGTTTTGGCATTTCACTTCAACCCCTTCCTTGCTATAATCTCCGCCTGGTATTTCAGAGACAGTTTGACAGACGCGTAAACAGGTTACAAGAAGAAAACAGAATAACTTGAGCTCGTGGATGCTTGTACTTTGTGATAGGCGGCATCAGATATCATCTAAGAAACCCTGTTTGATTAAACCTAAGCAAATCCTTCTCTCTGCGGAGTGCCAGTATTATTTTTGACATTCTCTAGGAACTGGGTGTCTTCAAAGACGGCGTGTTTAAACCTAGAAGTGTTTGAAATATCAAAGCGCTGGCATGGCAACTTTCTAAATGTCACCGTGGGGGATCTTCCTCTCGTTTGATGCTCATTTCACGAGGAGCAGTAATGACAGGTCTGAAGGTGTTTCAGCAACCCTATCAATGCAGAGGCTCTACTCTTATGTCACTCACGTTTGAATACTCACTCTGAGGATATGATCATGAATTGTTATTTCATTCCCTAAACCTGCACATTTTTCATCTTTTGAATGATGTAAATTCATGACCTACAGGGTAATGGCAATTGTCACTTTCCTGGATTTCCAATGCCCCTATCAGAGGTTTCTATTACAGTCTAAAGGCTTTATGCATATAAAGCTGGAGGATTTAATCCACGCCTAAAGGACATACTGCAGTCGAATCTAATTTATTAGGTAGATTTTAATATAAAAAGAGTAAATGAGGAATCTCTTTATTGCTACGAGTATTGCTGCATGCCCCAAGGCTGCTATTGACTGACTAATGATAGATATACAAGCTGATGGGCTGAGAAGCGAGCGTTTTATGTAGAAACGTGAGCTCCACTTAATGGCTGCATTGACCCAACAGGGGCCGTTTCTCAATCGCGAGGATACTGGCTTGGTAGTCGCATACTTCCAAGTCACTTCCTTCAGAAACGAAGCAAGTATACTTCCAAGCCACGGCTTTGGAAACCAAAGAAGAATGGAACAGGCTAACAAGTGTGCCACTCTCTCTAACGGTTTCAACATAAACTGTACCGAAAATAAATACCTCACGATGTCTATCGAATTATGAACTTGCTTTACTTTCACGGAACACATTTTTGGTGATAACAAATGCAACAAAGTAACATATTTACCAACACATGTTCTACGCCACTACATACTTGCTGTAGTACATACATACGTGCTGTTCTGCGTCGGTTCAGCCATTCTCCGCAAGGGTTTTTGAAATTGGTCCGTGCGCAAAGCATTGTGGGGATTTGAAGGACGTGAAGTCTACCCATGTGCAGCCTCGAAATTACCCCCAAACCAAGGACGTGGCCTCGGTGGAATTCCAAATATGATGGAGATTGGAACAGTCCTTCGGCGGCACTCGATGATGTAGTATCCTTGAAATATTGGCTTGGAAGCCAGTTTCCTCGAGATTGAGAAACGGCCAGGGTGTATGCATACAAAAGGCAATCCTCCCCTGAGTAATGTCTCAATTTTATAATTTGGGGCTGAGACAACATGATGGTTACTCTATTTGATGGTTATCCCGCTCACAGAACACTTTTCATTTGTCAGTGTCTGCTCCATTCATTTCTATTCTACGCAGTGCTGATCCAATCCACCTCACAGAATGTCTAATCGGCTTTAATTAAGTTAATCAAACCTCTCTCTCCCCTTTCCTGCCATCCGTTCGGGACGAGGATGGCTGCAGATAAAAATATATTGTTATGCACACAATGTGCCCTCTGACTTCATGACCAGCTAATCAGCCCATCAATGGTGTTAATGAGCATTTGCTGCGGTAATTTATATCAACAGCCCAGTCAGAAAGGAGTAAAATGTCACCTTCAGGGGACCCAACGTTTTCACTTAGGAACCCTTGTGTTCAGTGATTGTAAAACAGTAGGATCACAAACTCAAAAAAGTTAGAGGTTTAACATCTGTGTTTGATTGATAAACAGCCAAACTGACTTTGTTAAGGATTTGAGATAAATTAAAAAACAAGAAAGAAAAAGTTAAACTTAAAGGTGGGGTAGGTAATTTTGGAGAAACCAGCTCGAGTGCAATAGAATTAGAAAATACACAGCCGGAAAAAATCTGCCACTTCCTTACAGAGCCCCTCCTCCAACACACACGAACGTGCACATGACCAATGACGGATGATGCACAGATGGAAGGCTGACAGGCAGGTAGGCCATCCAGTTATTTTAGCCGGGCCGGCTCAGATGATTGGTCGTGCTTTTTACAGCACTACGGCTTCCACAGATGACATTTTTTTATGGATTTTTTGTCAAAGCACTTTAATATTCATTGCTATCAGGATTTTAAGAGCATTCCATGAAATATAACAAAAAGTGTATCTCGAGACGGTTTCTCAAACTTACCTACCCCACCTTTAATTATTTTTGATTCAAAATATCTAAATGATTGCTCAATCAAAGGATATAGAACACAGTGTACAGATGCACAGATTAGATTTGCGACAAGAAGTGGATCAGTTATAAAGTTAAAGCTTTGATTGACAGGTTGGCGTCGTCCCAGGTCACGAGAGACACTAGCTGTCGGCTCTGCTGCGTCACACGGGTGACTCATTGCATATTTTTTGGATGAGCCGGTAGTTTGGTGACGGCCTGAGCCCACCACACTGGCTTCACAACACCTCAACAGAAACCTATGTGTGAAGTCTCAGAGATAAAGTCAAGGTCTGAAGTCTATAAAACATTTATTTTGTATCGGAACAAACGTTACAGTGGTATCAAGAAAGAAAAATAAGCATGTTTCCCTGAAAAATATTTCTTCAACTGACAGGATATAGATTTGCTTTGCACTCTTCACGAAGAGATACATCTTTTTTGAGGGAAATGTATGCATTTATTGACCAATATTGGTTTTAGTATGAGTTTAAGCTAGTTACAGTGACTGCCTCTTATCTTGGGTTTTCATGAAACGTCAGCGTCGACAGTTCTCAGGGATACAGTGTCGGCAATGCCCCTGACCACTAGATTATATATTTGAGTGGGAAGGAGTAGTTCACATATGCTGTGGTCCACAGAGCACCTGGGAACAATCCAATGCACTTACGTTATTGCACTCCATTTGGTACCGCTGGCCTTTCTGTCCATTATTGTTCACAGAAGGACAGCTACTGATGTTATATAAGGTAGACTGACAGCTGTGCACACTGGCATTCACAGTATACACACAGGTCTTCTCCCGTATACAACATTAACAAATCACTCCTGCTGATATCTAAAGTAATGTTACCCATTATTAGTCATCAGAATCTGTCCAGATAGACAATGACTTGTTATTATTGCTGTTTTAGCATATTTCCCACTATCCTCTGTGATGTTTTGGCGTTTCCTTCTGCATTCAGAGCCAAGTCGATGCCAGGCTGACCTGATCAGGATATTGTGTGCTGTAGATGTTGGAAAAAGAGCAAAAATAGTCCAGTCAACAGTCTGCTGCTGGCTGAGTGCAGAGCTGTGCTGCTGCCTCGTCTGGTCCGCTGTGTGCCTTCCCCTCAGTTTGACATTCAGCATGGTTTCCCCCATGCTACCAACCTTTGACCTCTTCACATCCTTGTTCCAGGCTGTGGTGACTCCTTCTGACCCGAGTAGTGGGCTCAGCAAAAGAGGAACTGGGAAGCATCCTACATCCAACAACATCAATATTTTATCTTCCAGGTGGGCACATCCAGGGAGTATGCGTGGGGCCTTCTTAAGTTCATTTTATTTATTGATGCATTACTGCCCTCTGCTTTGATAGAAATAACAACACCAGGGCTGCAGAGGGTTTGTTATCAGATATGTTTAGCTTTCTCTTAATGTTAATCCCTGGATACATGTTCTATACATAGTAACTGTTCACAATTAAATATGTCAATCAATCCTATGGGGAAAAGTACACACAGTTTGACTGCACAATGAACCTTTACCTGATTCACTAAATTAGGGATTTCCAGTTCATATTAAAGAAAAGATTCGAAGGGCATTGAACATTATTTCTCTCGTCCCCCCCACACAGTTCGCTGGTAAAGGTTCTTCCTACATATCGTCAGATTAATTGCCTTTTTCATACACTTGTAAAATAGAACAGGCAGGAAAGGTGACATCTGGTTGGTATCTCAAGCGACTTTTTCCTAAGTTAACAGAAGCTCTCTCTTTACTTATTATCCTGAAAACAGTCAAACTCCCAGGACACTTTTGTTACAATTTCTCTGTTACTCTGCATGGTTGATGTTATGGCTTCAAGAGGGTCCTATGAAGTCCCCAGCTCCGCAGAGCCGATGCAGCGTGGAGTTGGAACCATCAGGAAACAAAGGACTGAGGGAGCATAAGCTCTCATTTTCCAGAGCAAGTTAAAAGCAGCACAGCTTCTTCTAATGCTCAGAGGCCTATTTTAGATATAGGGAGCTTTTAATGTGTAATGCACCGTGCTGGGCTCACTGGCAATGTGGATGGTAAAAGAGGGACTTCAAAAAAGCAACAAACATGGAGCGTTCCACATTTTTAGAAGGAAAGATGTGCTGCCTGCTGAAGGAGGTGCAAATGATGTAATTTGAGTGAAAGTAGCAACACATTGGTACATTTCAGTTTTTTATATATTGTTGAAATTAATAGTGTATATTATTTTTCACAACTTGGGTTGCTGTGAAAACATCAATTCTCAACATGTACTAAGTAGGACTGTTTGTGTGGGGAGAGATGCAGTAAAATGCTTTGCTCTGCTCTCAGGTTTAACGCACTAGGCGTATATATATGATATGGAACAAATGTCCTCTGAGAGTTTGCATTATTATTATTATTATTATTATTGGGTGGCATTATTACCATTATTTATTGTTATGAGATAGTGATAATGCCTGACCAGGACACAACCTCTTTAAATAAAATAAATTATGAAGTAAATAATCATAATTTGAAAACTGTATAACTGTTTGTTAACTTATTGAAGGTAGTGCTCCTATAAAACGTTTTATTCTGACATACATATTAAATCACATTTTATCTTAATAAGTTGGGTATAAATCATATATTTAACGTTAACTAAGATAAACATAGCTTCTTGATGTGAAGATCAGTCATCTTTCCTCCAACTTTTCTCCCAAATGCACCCCACAGCAGCAGATTACATCTCCTCAGACTAAGGAGAGCACTCGAGGAAACATCTTAAAAATGAACAGAGTCCAATTGCTTTTGATGTCAAAGGTTTAAGGGCTCTTCATTAGGTCACTTCCAATAAAGACAAGGTCCTTCATGTCCAAATTCACCAGCGTTCAGCAGGCCTTAATCTTGGATTCCTCTAGCGATCCTCCTCCACACCTTTAACTAAGGGACTTCAACAATGGATTGTGGGGTGTCGGCACAGTATTCACCCGGTGAGCCATACACCATGTTGCTGTAAAGAGCAGGGTGATTACCTGCCGTATGTCAGACCTGTGCTTTGTTCTTCCTGAATGGTTTCTATTCTTTTCAGTGTGTTACAGAACATATTGCAATGTTCAAGCCTCTCTTCTGAAAGGAAAGGAAAACCCTGAAGTGTATCAGCCCTATCATTTCCATCACCATTGTTTTCAAGTTTCATATTTTTGATTTTATTTTTTCGCACCGAGAGAAATTCTGTCTTGCTTCAATCATGTTGTAGTGTAGAGTGGATGTCTGCCATTTTTCTTTACCCTTACAAGTCATGATGAGAGCTCATGTTGTAAGGCTTGATAAAACACTCTCACCCAACTCAATTGCTGTAGCTTTCACCCGCTACAGCCTCAGTGTTGAGAGAGCTGTGCGATAACAATCATCTGTGGCAATCTGTAATGACAGGGCAGGGGTACGCAGGTCTGATGGAGCAGAGCTGATGAATGAAGTGGGAAGGGAAGCAAAATGGCAAACAGGGAATCCATCTGGCCAGGAGAGGGCTCTGGATGTCAGGAAAAAAACTGCAGAGAAGGAAATGTCAGGATTTAGAAAGCTGATTATTTAGGACTGCCATCATCTTCATCTCTTATGAACATAGGTTTTTCCTCTTGTTTCCTACACTTCTTCTTTCACCCTCATCCTCCGTCCCGTGCTCCAAGACGCCGAGCATTAACACCCCGGTCTAGTCTCTGACTGCTGTTGAATATTTCAATATAGCTCTGCTTATCTGGCAGCCCCTATGACCTGCCTGGATGAGCGAGGGAGAAGCAGAGATTCGCATGGCGAGCTGTGGAAAATGGACACTATACACAGTCATATATAAGTGAAGAAGTTGCCTCGAGGTGAGCAAGCACATGAATACCAGATCTCCCCGCACTCTCATTTGTGTGGACGGGCACCGAATTCCATAACAGACACTGAAATCCAGCCTTCTTGGGATTTCTTTCTTCAATTTTTGCTTGAAAAGCCCAGGCAGAAAAGAAAACTGAAAGTGAAATTGCCATGAGAGTCGCCATTTCTCCCTTCTTTTTTTATTTCATCATAGCTGTCGCAAGAGATTGACATATTGAACTTAAACGCTGCATAGTCCAGCTCCGTCACGTTCAGCACACATCATTTCACCCCTGGATAATGATGCAGGTCCTGTGAGATGGAGGCCTGGGGTCAATTCACTGAGGGAATGAATAACACTATGAGCTAAATACTTCAGTATATGGCTGCAACTACTGATTCTATAAATATCCTTTCATCTACTGATTCTATTCTATATCAAATGTAGGAAAATAGCAAAAAAATGGCCATTACAAGCTCCCAAAGTCTCCCATATTTATTCAGAATCAGACCTATTGCCAAGTAGGTGCGTGCGCATGCCAGGAATGTGTCTTTTGAATTGGTGTGATTGGACAGAATAAGTTCCAACAGCTTATATAATATATAATAATAAGAGGTTTATCAGAATATTTGTGATTGCTATTTTATAGATTGACCAATCGTGTCAGCTCTAAAGCGGCTACAATGTCACACTAAGCATTTAACTGAGAGAGACTGATCACTTGTTGGTTATGTTTTGTAAATAGCAACAATTTTATGAGATGCAGCAGAGACTCTACAGACTGCAGTGAACCGCAAATACCATCAAACTAGATTGCCTACTTGTCAATATCTATTACCATTAGAGGGGTGATTTCATATAGTCCCTGCATTTTAAACACACTGCCTTGTCTGTCCTTGAGTGGTGACTCACGTGTTACCAGAATGCACAATGAGATCGGGGAATACGCTGACCATCGAATCCCGTGGAAAAAAACAACAACTCCTCACTGCAAGTCTACTTTACTCGGTGATCTAGAGACTTCTGAGTTTGTGTGTTGCTGTCAACAACAAACAGTGTGGGCTCACCACCACAGACTTGCAATCTGCCAATCGAGGGGGTTGAGGCTGACCGCTGGGGGTCTCGGCAGTAGACCACAGAGAATAGGGAGAAGGGCCTGGACATCGGATAAAGAATGGCAGCCCCAACATTAGGGGGGCAATGTTCTGGGGAATGATTTTGCTCCGACCAATGGAGAGGAGTTAAAGGATCATGGGATAGCAGCTTGGGGGGGGGGGAACAGGGAGGGTAGAGGACACCATGCCACCTCTAATTGGTTTCTCTTTCTGGAACATCCATTGCTCCCCTTCTCTTGGAGAGCTGCTGTGCTCGGAGAGCCACAACTGAGAGCCCAGCAGAGCCTATTGGATTTAACGGGAATCTGTATCTTAAAGGGGTGCTGCGCTGCAGGATTACAATCAATAATTCATAAGGCCTTTCCTTATTAGGGCTTCTTCTGACTGGGCTAGTGGTTCTTATGCCCAGCTCTGTGTCGGATGAGAAGCTTCTTGGAAGGCAAATCCGCACAGGAACTGCCAGCTCTACGTTGTTCCTACCGTGCCATTCTCCAAACTCGCCCTCGCCCGTTCACTCTGCCCAGAAGCCTTTGTTACTCACGGTTTCTCAAACCCTTCAAATATGAATCCAGCCTCTATCCCTCTTAGCATAACAACGTGGACTGTATAGAGCACTCGACATGTAAAGAGGTGTTTGCATAGGTGGAACAGGCAGTTGTGAGAACCGTATTGTTTGTTAAAATAAAACAATTACATGTTCCAAAAATGTACATGGTTGTTTATAATGATTTAGTGGAAAAGGTTTTCTGACGCTTTTGACAAACCAATACAAAATTCCAAGCGGTTTGAGTTGAATACCGCATGTTTTTATGGGTGAATTTAATTTGTTTGTGGTCCTGCCTCCACATGGAAACTCATTCTTCATGAATGACAACAAAATCCTGCTGCCCTTTCAAAAATGAAGAATGATCCTGTGTAATTTAAAATGATGTTGGGAAGAAGTAGACAGCTATTAAGATAAGATACTGTTTCTTGTTTTTTACATTTTGAGTAGTGAAGAGCATCTCTTGGTTGTTCAAACGGTTTGGTTATTTTCACCACAGTAAACATGAGACTACTGAGTACTGTACTTGAAGGCACCATAGCATCTGAGCAACAAGCATTCAAGTGGATAAATGACTGAATGCACTTACAATAGCCCTGCAACAAAAAGAACTATCTGGAAACGTAAACTATGTTTCATTGAGACTGACAATACTGTATATGGTTATTTCTTTTGAAGTATTGTTACATTAGTGCACACAATGTTGACAATATCTGTTTGTTTTTTACTGCACATATTTTGGATTTTATTCCATTCTATTTCAATGTAAATACTGTTTTATTTAATTTGTTCTTTTTTCTTATTTTTGTAATGTTATTATAGTTTTCTTAAAATAGTTCTCTATCTGTCTTTTTTTTTTTTTTAATTTACTTTTATGTATGCACCAGGACGCAAATTCCTCGTACGTGTCAACCTACCTGGTAATAAACCCGTTTCTGATTCTGATTACTGAACAAATACACAAATAAGTGTCTTTCAGTTTTTACGATTTGACTAATCCAGAACTGCGGTTGGACACAATGTACTGTATTTCACGTGGAATATAAAAGAAAAGAAAACCCTTTTGTCGGCCCTCCACACATTTGAGGGGACCGATAGCTGCAGAGTCGTGGGGAGCGGGGGTCCAGCAGGTCTCCTCTCTGGACCCCTCTCATTAGACTGCAGCTGCAGCACATTAACAGCAGATGAATAACTCATCTGCCATGTGGTGAGATCTAATCACGACCACGCAGCTCCTCTGGATGCCTTTACATCATTAGCTTCCCCCAGGTTTTCCCTCACTGCTTGTTTGGCTCATCATCCCAACCCATAAACTTAACTAGATGTATTATCGCAGCACTTAGAGAAGTTACCTTGCAGCAACTGAACCTTTCACCCGGTTGGGTTTAAATGTCTTTCTTTTACGCCTCACTATTCCAAAATATGATGTATTGCGATCACCTTGCAGTGGTGAATGCGTTCCTAAATATATTTCGTATAAGGTCTAGGAGGAACGGTGCTAGAGGGGATATTTTCAGGCACATTGAATTCCACATGTTCATTTAATGGCACTAAAAGTGACTGTTGTGCAGGTAAGAGCTATGATGCGAAATAGATAAACAGTGATTACGCTCACCGTGATAAATGAAAGGGCATATCGCCAATGAGAGGAGTTTTACTCACCATAGATCACAATTTGTAAGTGCTGCTTGCTTGGGATGCCAGAGCGGAGTGGAAGCCAGCTCTTTTTTATGCAATCAATACGATTTTATGCAGTTGTATGCTATACATTAAAAAGGTGGCTGCAAAGCAAAACACCCAGCCTCTGAGCACATGTGAAAAAAATTCAGTCCATACTACCATAATGTTGGCATCTGTTATAAGGATATACATGGGATAGGAAGCAAAACGTTGCTTTTGTTTTTTCTGTGATCAGCAAACATTTTCAACTATTTTTCTCCTTTCAAAAAGCTACATGATTCATTTGATCCGTTTGCTTTTCATAAAAAAATTTCAACTGTTCAAGAATAATAAAAAGATATTGTATCAACAAAAGATATCACCAGTGATGAACTATATGTATATTTACCTCAGAAAAGATACAAAATGCTATATACAGTATACATAGTTTTTCCAGCTGGAGTTATATGTTACTGCTTACATTTGGAATAATTTGGTTAATAAATACTTTCTAATCAATTTCTACCCCATGACACTGTTACTTATTCAGTAAAGGACACTCTTCCACCACTGTATGTACAGCTGTGTACAGCGCTATACGAGACATGTACATGTAACATCACCTGTCCACTCATGCAACGATGATGAAGACAGAGAGACACTAAACATGTGCCTGGTCCTAAGTATATGTCATAAATTACTCAAGGTTAACCAAGCTGCTCCTGACTTGAATAATGTATGTTATATGTGGGGCAGTAGAAGCACTGAACTGGGTGCAGTGAGAAGCCCTGCACTTTACTGCATGTTTCAGTGACTACTACAGTTAATCTTGATTGACAAGCTAAAGAGTTACACATGATGAAAGTTTGGTTGTACAAGCTTACACTTCAAAGAAAAGCAGAGCTATTTTAGCTATGTGCTATAATTAAATATGTAGACCTATGGTTTATGTTTTGAGAATCTCGGCTTTAATGAAATGAAGACAGTCTTTAAAGGACTGGATCAGCTTTCTTGGCGGGATTAGAAGATGAGAATCACTTAGACATCTGAGACATGTCTGCATGAAAAATCTGTAGCTAGAGCCAGGAGATGGTTAGCTTAGCTTACTTGATTTCAGCACCATTTTTATCGCCTCACTTTTTCTTTACGGTTCTTTTCTCAACTAACTCAAAAGCAAGAAAGCCTATTTCCAAAAATGTCATAATACTCTTTTAACAAACCAACAACAAAAACCACTTTAGAGGTAAATAAAAGGTAAAAACAGATTATCAAGCTTCCTGGAAACAATTTAATAATCACATTTATTGCATTACAGTCAAATGTTCCAGCTGAGTAAGAGAACCTTTTAAATGATTCAACTACTTGAGGCCAGTGCCACGTAAATACCCCATTTGTATCCATTCAGTGGGAGGGTTCAGGCGTCACTGACTTCGTACCGGTCTTATCCGCTAGTCATCAGTGGAATGCAAAGTGGCCGCCTTCATGATCCACCAAGAATTAGATTTTAATGTATTCTCTTTTTCATGCACCTTAAATATCTGCATGAAAGGAAGGAGTAAGTGTTGGGGCTGGTGAGGATCAGAGAGAGATCTCCCAACAGCGCAGCACTGTTTACTCCGTCTGGCCAAATAACCTTTCCCTCCAGAAAAGGAAAGAGGGCTTGAGTGCTCTTTGAAGTAGATGACATCTCTTAAGTCAGTAACCAGGCTGATTTTGTCCTTATGGGAACACCACCTGTTTGATTAAGCCATCCTCTGTCAGCTGTGACTCTAAATGCCTTAGTCTGACTTCAAAATATTAATTTAAGTAATTATTAATACCTCACTGAGCTGAGGGGGAATCTGACAAAAACATCTTCTTCCTTTCACTTGGAAATGTGAAGTTTTAAACGCTGGGGTTTAAGCTGACGGTTTACTAACTAAGAACAAACTTGCACTTCAAAAACAGTCTTTGTTATCTTTTTGCTGCAGAATGCTTTGTTTTTCCCGACAACTATAATATCATTTGTTGTTTTATGTCAATAATTCTCGGATGTGTGTTGTGAAGATATTCCAAAAATAATCTCAAACAAGACAGGAACCATTAGATACTGTATGCCGTGGATATTAATCAGACTTTGTTTATCGAAGGAACATCTTAATGTCTTATTCTCTTTGAAATAATGAACTGCAACAAGATGAAAACAAGTTGATTTCTTAATCCATTCCCCGTTTCGCATTGCCCTATTACCCTTGAGTATTAGCAAGTGTTTTGTTCTTGTATTTCCGGAAAACAACAAAACTGCTTTTTCTACTTTCAATTATCTTGGAGCTTATTTGTTCTGGTTTGTGTACTCTTTCCTGTTTAATAGGGTTATTATGATATGCTACAGTCAGATAATGAATTATGACTATTATGGTAGGCTATGTGAAGACAATAGTGAAGCTCCTCTCGCTCCCAGGAAAGAAACTTAAAATAAAGAGACCAATGGAGTCTCTGGCATGAGGTTCAAATGGGTACTTTAATTAAGTAACGTGGTAATAGAACAAGCAGAAGGTAAAGAAGAGACAAAAGCCGGCGTTGTCTTGGTGTGGCAGTTGCGGAGGAAGAAGAGGGGCCGAGCTGCTGCTGCTGCCTCCTTATATGCACTCGTGCTGTGATGAAAGGGGGGCCCCCCCGCCTTAGTCTTCAATGTCCGACATCGCGTCAAACAGAGGATTTCGACATTTTACATTCATTGCTTACATCCACACGCCTTTTCTCCTCCTTATCTCTTTCATAACTTTTTATTTAATACTTTATAATGGCTTCAATAGCCACTTTAATAATACTGGACGGTAGCCCCGGATGTCGTCATGAAGGACTTTCAGAATAAAAGCTTGGCATTAAGATTGTGCGAGAACTTCTGGGTTTTTTCAGAATAAAATAGCTTTTAAACTGACGGTACCTCCAAACCAAGTCATGCCATAAAACATTGATTTTAATTTCTAACATATGTCACACAGTCACATTACTCAGTATTTTTTAATCTCTAGGCTTTACTCTGCTGCTTTCTCTAAATGCAAACTCTGTACAACAATGGTGGTCAGTTTATTTTTTCATTTATTGTTAAAACCAGTGTGTTTTTAAAAGCTATCTTCAACCTCCTAATATGTCGTCACATGCATAATGCACCAGCTGTACAAAAGGGCAGATTTCTTGATTTTATTTTGTATTTCAAAGGACAGAATGGGACTTGTGAAATAACCCGGGGCACAGAAATAATTATTCTGAAGAGTTATTTTGTTGTTCCATGAGGGACACTGAGAATTGCACTCTGTCTGATACTGTCAGATTCATGTTTCAAAAAATATAATCAAGAACTCAAACCAGAGAAGAGGCAGCAGACCCAGAGATACTGTTTTTCTTATGACATTATCTATAATGCAAGCCGATCAGCTGATGTTGCATTGAGCTGCTCGCCTGCTCTTGCTTTAGGCAAAATGTTTAGCTAGGACATGCGGGAAATGGTATACTTCTCATATATTAAGCAATCATTCTCCATATCTTACAATGCAGCTGCAGAAATATGCTGCTCTCCTGCAGTATCTCAGGTGACCTATAGGTAATTCATTGTTTATACAAAAAAAGTGACCTGTGTGCAGAGGGAGTTGTGTCAGCACTTTGGGGGGCTGGGGCTTTGCCAAACTGTTGGAGTTAAGATGACATGACAGAGGGAAAAAAATGGCCATTGACTGCTGTCCACCGAAACGGAACAATGTCCCTTTGTAAACAGCTACTCGGGATTATCAGTTAAATTATAGGTGTAGTATGTCTGTCCTTTCACCTTTCATTAACCTTCTTTCCTTTTCTTTAATGGCAGCGGCTGTGAGTGGGCAGACTAAAAAAATAAATAAAAAATAGCTGACATCTCGGCATTATAAAGGTGTTCTGCTTAAATGAATGTTGACTGCTCACATCCACTCATTGTTTTGTCAGGGGGAGGGTTGTTATGATTCCTTTTTCATGTCAGTGCCTTTAGTTTCCTGTGCACTTCATCTCTGCACTGTCACCTGGTTGTTGGGGGGTTTTAGCTGATATAAATAGCTCTACTTTCTGCAGCTGTGTGTATTGTTAGTCAGTGTTGCTGTCAGAGCCTGTTTGCGCCACAAACAGCCTCCCACTAAGGTCTGCGGTCCTCATACTGTCACATGTGATTGGCCGTCTGCTGCTCGATGGCCCATTCTGCCAACATGCTGCAGAGGGAGGGAGGAGTTGTGAAAACCCCCGAAGCACCGGCAGTCACTGTCATCTCTGGGCCTGACTCTGGGCTTAGTGAATAAGCAAAGGTAAAGATTGATAGATGACATGAACAGAGTGTTGTAGGGGAGATGGGGGGCTGCTGACAGAATATGCTTCGGATTGGTGAGGTCCTGAGAGGGCTAGCTTGACTTCAACCACACATGACTAACAACCCCGAAGGCAGGTAGAGAAAAGGCCCTGTCATAGCCTATTACTGTATCTCAGCTCTCCAGGCAACATTACAGCTACACAGCAAACACATCTACGCCTTCTGTACGGGGCTGAGGAGAGAGGGTTTGAAATATCTGTGCTAGTTGAACAAAAAAACGAGTTGTACTGCATGTTAAATCACACGCAACACACATTCACTTGAATCCCATGAGTTATGTGTGTGGCTCTGCTCTGCCTAAGACATGTTTATCATGAAAATCAATATGGCGTTCTCCTGGAACAACTTGGAGTGAAAGGTGTCACATTATCACTCTGAAGGATTCAATAAAACAATGGCGCCCAAGCTAAATGTGCTAAGAGAGGACATTAAGCACGATTATGTGATGCAGAGCTGAAATAAAAACACATTTTGAGAGGATTTATTTTGTATGAGCTGCATGATATGCTCTAAGCTGCATCAGTCGAGCGCTGCTGCAACATAACCACGCTGACAGCAGTGAAGCGGCTCATGTTGCTGCAAGGTGCACGTGTAATCCTCAGTCAGCGACAGCATTAGTCACATTTTAACACTTGCTCTATAAAAGGAAAAGGGGTGTGTGTTTTTCCTAATCTCCCTCTTTCCCTTGTTCAACAACTATGTTATTTGAACATACCGTCCTTTGAAAAAAAGGAGGTTTATCAGGATGCAGTTGTCCATTATAAAGTGTTCAATATGATAGGGTTTTAAAATTACTCGGTGTAGCTCAGAATAAGGGATCAATGGAACAGAGGACATTTGGGAAACTTCCCAGGCTTTTTATTATGTAAATTCCTCCCGTCTGGATTCTAGCACCATCTATTGACAGCTACGCGTGCTTATACTATTTCCTTAATGTATTTCCAGGTACATGAAGACAAAATCAATCATCCGTGAATACTAGATTGTGTCCCAATGTGACTACTAGCGGAATAAATGTGTTCATCAAAGAGATTTAGATTATAAAAACATGGATCCTATTAGAGGGCCAGTCAGCTGTCTGCCTGAGGGTGAGCCTCAGGTGTAGCTCGCAATGAAAATGAAGACATTTCAGACGGTGATGCCCTGACTGACTGGTCACCGAACGGGTTGATCTGATCTAAGTGGCATGGGTGGCACTGCTCGGGGAGGGAAGGGCAGGGGGGTAGCCTGGGTGTATTTGCACCTTTATGTTTTATTTAATTTAATTATTTTGTATTTATTTGTATTCTTTTTATTAGATTTACACACTTTTTTATGATTAACATTATGAAATTAAAAAAAAAAAAGTTATTATTATTATTTTATTTATATATATTTTTTCCTCAATATTAAAAATATGTTGGTATTCCTGCTTTCTTTTGGTTGTTCTGTATATCTTCTATGTTGAAAAAAAGGGGTTGTATCCACCCCACAGAAGTCTGTACTCTGCTACAGTATGTAAGCTTCTTAATACAAATGTTTGAAACAGATTTATCACAGAGATGGGACAGAGGGGCTTCACAAACTCTGATCGGCCTTCTTGTAAAGCAGAACGATGAGCTTACGTCAGCATGAAACCCTTCACATCAGCTGCTAGTAGTAAGCTAATTGGAATACAAATAGTAACACATGAATCATTTAGATAGTGTGTAGATTTTCCTGAGAGGTCCACGTGGTTTACAAAGGATTATGATAGTAATTCTACAAGAATTGAGAGCCAGTGCTTTAAATCAGAGTTTTTAATAATTCATCTTACGATTGGGAAGGGATAAGAAGGCTGGATTACACGCTGTATTATTTCCATTTGCATCCCTCGACATATGTAGGAAATCTGAAACCAGCGTGGTAATGGAAGACTGTGCCACTAACAATGAAAACGATGATTTTATTAGAATGTAAGTGCATGGCTATAGCTGAAAAAAATTCAGATGATGATTGTTGAAGATGAGAATAGGGGGATGTGTGCAGAAATAATGAGGGCTTAAGCTACACAAAGGGACACCATGGAGAAGTAACTGTGTAAAACCATCATGCACCAGTCTAGATCAGTGGGTTTTTCTAAATCAGTCAACAGAAAAAATCTATTTTGAAATATAATTTAGGGTTGAAACTAACTTTTCAGAGAGTTTAAAGTGATCGATGTTTTTGTGATCATTATTATTACACCTTTCCTGTATTTCTTTATCCGGTCGGTTGCGTTTCCCTGATCCATGAAGTGGTCATTCAAGTGTCACTCCATGAATAGGAGGCTGATCAAGCGGAGGCTGTTGTCATAGCAACTGCCAGGGGTACACAGGTAAGGGCACGGATGATTGCCCGAACTGAAGAGTGCTTGATGAGAGGTAGGGGCCACTGTACAATCACCGCTCTGTGTGTCAGGCTCCATGCGACACAAAAGAGAAAGACATTTGGGATGGTGCAGCTGCAATTCCCAAATGTCTAAAAATCACTGGTGTTTTGTCTGATTGACCAACCAGATCTGTCCGTCTTCACACCTTTTGACTGTTCTATCTGAAACCCCACAGGATGAGGACTCTGGTGGTTTGATGTCCGGGTCTTTTTGAACATTGAGTGGAATCAGAAACTGTGTGATCTATAACAGTAACATTTTAGGTCATCCCTCAATTCCAATATCCATTTTACAGCGCTGGATATTATTTGTTCCTCTCACTCCTGACATTAACCTTGTACAAGGTGTTCTTCCAGACTTGTTGTGAGTCATAGGGATGCTGCCTCATGTAAGATGATGGCTGTAATAGTCCTCCACAGATGCCTATTGATTCTCACATTGCACAAATAGTCAGCTTAATGTACCAAGCCAGTGGAGCAAAACTGACATCATCCAGCCGTGGCCCCCTTTCGCAGCATGGCACATAGAGATAAATGTTATTCTAAACAAAGCTGCCTATTTTTTTGCCTGACCCCTGGCTGATGGATTAATTGTTGTAAATAAAATGTTCTTTCTTCTTCTTATTGATTTCACAGAGTGTACATACAGACGATGTATGTGAGCATCCACGTGTCCAAACGCTACAATATGCAGCTTTTATCTTTTTGTGCGAGGCCCTGGGTGAAGTCTTGTGACCATGCTGTGGTGTCAGGTGTTGTCTGGGTGAAAACTGTAGAGCAGGCACTTAAAGTCAAAGGCAGCCTTTTGAGGAAGAAAGGATGACATTGGGATGAAATAAAAGAGAAAGACAGCTGCGTTTGCCACAACGGGTGTGAAAGATTTGAGAGTGTCAATGAAAAGTGGGTCCTCCTTACACTTAAATGTCATCCGCTCATTGAAAGCCCAAGAGGTTTCAATGAGAGTCCACTTTCTAACTAGGTGTCTATCAATGTGTCCGTCTACTTTAGGAGTGTTTATTAGCAGAAAAATAACCAGATTATTGCGTACATTTAGCAGGTCTCTTATTTGATTTCTCACTTACCCTTAACTTTATTTCGGAAAGATTACTTTTAACTTCAACCCCATTATTTCCTATGTCTTCAGTTGTTTGTACTTACTAGTGGTATAGTATACATTATTCAATACATCTTACTGTAAATAATCATCCAGCAAAGTACAGTATTTGTGTATTTAGACTTTTTTCTGCCTTGGGGAATGAGCTTTGCCCTCATTTACATGCACATGAGGTTTTCCACCTAGAGCTTCTAACCCAGTAAAGCAGCAAATCTAATTATTGGTCCCCACACTGGGAGGTCTTTTCATTAAACTATTGGCAATACTATCATCCAATTAGTGCTTGCATTTAATGATTGATCTTGCATGGTAAGTACCTTAACCTTTAATTTACATGTAAACAAATGGTGCACGGTTTCATCGCAGCAGAAGAGAGTTGCAGATAATTTAAGAAATATAAATATTGACATCAGTTTCTATTTTAAGCACCGACACACACATGCCAAGTGCACACCGTGATAAATACACACATCCAGAAGTGGCTATGCATATTCATGTCATCCCGCTGGGCATTCATTTCTAGTCCTGCTAGAATATGCTATGTATTTGTATGCATGAGTTGAACAGCGATATGTACATGTGTGTATATTTGTGAATGTGATTTTAATATTTCAAATTGGTAGGCTATACACTTTTTTGTGAAAATACTTTTTTTATATATTTCTGAAATACCGAACTGCTTTCGGGCAAATATTATACCAAATTAAACATTTTCTCTCTAACAAGTTCAACAGCCTTGATATCCCTACACTTTAGAGCAGTTTCCAGTACTCATCAACCAGTGTATGAGCCTTGCCCTTCCCAATTTACCAGACATTCAGTGTAGAAAAAAATGTGTTAAGCTACGAGTAAAACACTTTCCTACTTATTTACCCCACGTTCAAGCTTGTAAGCCGTTTTTATCAATGTGTATATAATAACGTATCACTAATAATGAAACAGAGTCTGCAGCTCCCCTTGGCTTTGTGGACTTTACAGTTTTGGTTCACTCTCATCGTTTCGTTTCAGCTTCAGTAGGCAGCTGTTTTCCGATAAAAGCCCTAAAACTGTGCACTTCCTGCCCAGCAACAAATGGCAAACACGAGTGGAGACTAGCTGGTGATCAAAGTGGAAGTGGAAGTAATAGTAATTACAGGTTATAGAAAACATCAAGGTTTCTGACATGGCAGCAGGTTTTTCTGCAGCTCAGCTTCTTGGTCTCTTTTTCCTAAACGAGGGGTGTCAATCTCTTTTGGCTCTTTTTCCTTATCTGGTTCCCAACAGGTGACAACAGAGCGGGACCTGAAGTGGCCGAAGTATGAACTTTATGAGTCTGATCCAGTAGTAAGGTGAGGCTCTGTTGGTCTCTGGCTTGTTTGTTTGCTCAGATTTTGTAGTTTTTCACCCCATTCAATAGTCCATTATACATTCCCTCCTTTAAATTAAGAAATATATTGCAGCCTCTCTGACTCATTTCTCACAGAGCACCATATAGAACAGTCAACAAGGAACAATACTGATAAATAACAGATTTTGGCAGCTTGCATATTTCAGCAACAATGCTCGGTGCTGATGTCAGCGGTTGTATCTAACTGGACTTTTTCAGCATGGGCAACTGCAGTCAGCTCTGATAGGCTGCCTTTCGTTGAGTCTTTCAAAATGTTTCAGCACCAGGGATTACATTTCACTCCGTCTCCTTGCCCTCTTCTTTCACTTATGCTGAAGCTGTCTGTCTTTACAGCTCTTGGTGAGATGGTAGGTTGTTTTGCTTCTCAGTGGGCATGTGTTTACACTTTGAAGAGGCTTTTCTTGTGTGAGAGAGATTGCTGGACATTGCAAGCCTGTGTTTTCATATCAGCAAGGTAGCCTCTGAATACCCACTTGCTTTTCAGCATGATTGTCTGACACCTGCAGAGTGTTTCGTGTGGGAGTGTCTCGTGAGCGGTCAAGCATTGTGGTGTCAGACGAGTCCAATGTTTTGATGGGAAGTACGATGGATGTGTGCCATATAGGGATGTGATGGTCGGCCAACTCCCTATATGAAAGGCTATATTATTAAACATTGTAATCCTATAGTACTTCTAAAAACACATGTTATTTCCTTCTCCTTTTTCACACTATAACCAGTGGCGGACTGGACATCGGGTCGTTTGGGATGATTGACGATGGGTCGGTACTGAAGTGGGCCGGTCGGACGATGTGGGCCGGTCGGATAAGTCACTAGCACCCCCCCCCTTG
>NW_011369947.1:15888200-15904495 GCF_000735185.1 Notothenia coriiceps
GTTGTGTCTTCCTGGTCGAATGTACTTATTGTAAGTCGCTTTGGATAAAAGCGTCAGCTAAATGCAATGTAATGTAATGTAATGTAATGAATGACGAATAAACAGCAAGTAAAAAATACAGTAACCCTGGAAAACACTNGACAATTTACTAGCGGTATTTACTTGCGGTACAGAGGTGGGCCAGTTGGCAAATTACAAATGTACTAGCGGTATTTACTAACGGTATTTACTAGCGGTACCGATGTGGGCCTGCGGTACCGAAGTGGGCCGGTCGAGAGTCCCGGGCTGATTTTTTGTCCCAGTCCGCCCCTGACTATAACTGATACTGTTAATTTGGTAATTTTTCCAATAATTTAAATTCAATCTAGCAGAATAAACTACAACATGCACAGTACAATTAAATAACATCAACGTTCTCATTGCAATTTTTTACTTTACCAACTGTTTAATGTTTAATTCCATGCCCCTGTGGTCACATGTCAACGTGTCCAGCACCTCTTTTCACCCTCTGTCTAAAACCAGAGCCCAGTCTGCTCTGATTGGTTAGCTGGCCGGCTCTGTTGAAATGTGTCAACAGCTTAGAGATGTCCAACTCTTAGCCTCTCACGTACAATGTGTTGGAGCGCTATTCAATAGAACAACGAGTGTTATATACAGTAGTGATGTAACTCTTTGACAGAAGTAAACTAGGGCGTCCAATCGAGACGTTTCAGACAGGGGGGGGAATGTGTGGGAGAGAAACTCCCTCTGCAGGAAACTTTGGGATTTTAGCCTTTGCAGACCATTTACATAACACACCGCAGGAAAGGGAAAAGCACAAAATAGCCCCTTTAATCCTTCCTGATAAGCAGGTATCAACTTGTTGAAGCCTCGTCCTTCAGTAAATGAAAGTGTTTGTGAATGCTGAGTTGTGTTGTAAAAGGGCTTTGAGTGGTCGCAAAGACTGGAAAATAGTTTTATAGAAGCAGTCCATTCAGTTATTGTGATGATCTGTAATGACTGAGATAACACTTAGCCATGTTAGTTCAATGCCCTGTGCTTATTGTATTCAATAACTAATACCCTGTTTTATTATTATTATGTATCTTCGTGTTGATTGGACCTTTGCCTACTTTGCTTTAATAGGCGGTGATTCAATTATTCTAATAGACACATCATGAGGCCACAAAGGCTAGTTTGAAAGGAATTAGATATTAAATGATGTTCGTTTGAGCATCTGAGTCTAACATTAGTTATCCTAGAATATGAAAGCAGTAAGAAACTAATGTAAGGTATATTATTTGAACAATGAAACAACCCTTTAAAAAAATGAAACTCTAGACAGTACGCCCCTTTTCCCTTTTTGACGAGAAAGGTCATACTGTACTATCTTCTGTAGTAAACAATGTAACATAATTGACAACATACATACATAGATAATCCTATTCAAAAGATTTATGAATAGTTTTATTGGTATAACAATATTTATCACCAAACCTGTAGTGAGGGACTAGTGCTACTGCTACTAGATATTGAAGTGACTGTTATTTTGTATATATTGATTTTTATTTATTTATCTTAATGTGTGCATATGTGTAAATGTGTCTGTTGATTGTGTATATAGGATATACGTATTTTATACTGTATAATTTTACATTCGGGATTGTTGGAAACGTCATTTCGATCTCTCTGTCTGAGTAAGATTGACATTAAAGTTGACTTTGACTTTTGACTAGTGTTTTAATTTACGAGAATAAAAAGGAAATATAATGGGAAGGGAAGAGTTGAGGGAAACATCTCCTCACTATTCATTTGGTATTATCTGTAAATCCAGTTTAATGAAAGTGGTTGTACTCCTGTAGTTATTCTCTGAGCTAATGCAATGCGATTGGCCTTTTCTCTCCAGGCAGACCCGGAGGTGTCAGACTTCATCGGCTCCCGTGCTGCCGGAGGGGATATCTTCCGGTTTGCTAAATGATGAATTCCTGAAGGATCGCCTCCAGTCAGTCAGCGGACAGAAAATAGCTCACAGCTCACATGACGAATGTTAGCCTTTCCACACACTCCATTTGACCCTAGGAAAGATGGACAGCTTGCCTTGTGTTATTTTTCCTCTATCTTTTTTAAACAACACGTTTAACTGTCAGTAATGTTAACAATTACCACGTCCGCCTACTAAATGGGTACATTTTCAGGAAGCAGATTTAAATCCTTTAACATACGCGTGAATTGATTGTTAGTCTCTGAATCATTAATTAAAGCACGGGACATTTGCTGGCAAGCTGCACATTGATGGAGGGAAGATCATTAGTGGCCCTTTGGGTCCTTCTAATATACTCTTCCGACAGTGAGCAATTCAGCAGTGACTTGAGTAGGAGGACTCAACCCGCAAATCAACCTTGTTGACCTGCAATTGGCCGTGGGCTGGATATCAGCTGCACTAAAAATAAGTAGACACCCCTCTGGTGTTTCACATCTATTTTCATTTTTATTAGCTGGTGAGGATTGTTATAGAATTGAAGCATGAGCATAAATATGTACTGTGCATTTATGAATAGTATTACAGATATGGAGGAATACAAATATAACTGACAATATTAATCTGTTTGGTATTTTCTGTTTTACTAATTCAAACTAGCAGAATTAACGACAGGTACCAAACGATACAATTAAAGATTGTCAAAGCCCTTAATCAACTTAAGCCTATATCTCATTATCTGCCTGCATCCCTTCAGTAAGTTGTGTTGATCTGTTATGACTGCTGTGCCACACTGAGGGCCATGTTAGTTCAATAGCAATGATCACCAATCCTGAAATCAATTGTGTCCTTATTTCCCCACTTGTAAGTATTGGCAGTTTGATAGATCTCATAACTTCAGGGTATTGTATGTAATTAAACGGAGTGAAGGGACCCTTAGGGTGAAAAGGCTTCGCATTTCTAACAACCCAATTTTCAGAGCTCAAACAGATGCAAACAGAGAAAAAGAAAATGCGTGCGGCAGCATCGACCTCACCTTGAGTGCATAAAACGACAGGCTAGTGAGATGTCACATAAAAGGGAGTGTCCCCACACATAGCACACTGTAAAAGGCTAGTGACCTTTATGAGAAAGGAAGTGCTCACACTCCATTGACTATGAACTCCAGAGTGATGGAGAAAATTACATGCTTACTTGGACCACTATCTTTGGACAGATACAGCGATGAATCAATAAGTTGCTAATTCTTGAAGGCACGTCTCTCTGGGGCAGACGTACGCTGGGGGCAGATCCCATGTGGCCCTCGAGCCCCGTAGAACAGCTAGATCTCAGGTCACAAATCAAATGATCGCATCTTCAACCAACATTGATTTCTCCGGTCTGTGGATGACCACAATTCAATGCCTCACCCCTGATAAAACCTCAGCGACATGTTTGATAAAGTGCTAGAGGCCATCTCCTGCTGCTACCTTTGCTGATTTTGTGGTTAGTTCACTGAGAGGCTTCTTATTACCAACCAACCTTTGACATACATTACAGGAGGGGGACTTTGACTGAATCTTGATACAAATTATAATCCGATTTAAATTATTCAAAGTCCTACTGTATATAGTAATACTGAATGCTTGAGGACCAAGTTACTGCACACATTAAAGTGGAAAGCTCAGGTCCCTCATGTACAATGGATCAGGGATTAAGACAGAATTAAAGGAGGGGAAACCATTATGGTCAGATGTCCAAATGTGCTTTGTCAATCATTCTATGCATGTCCATATCACAGCAAGTCATAAGAAACCTGTGGGCCAGAATAACATAATAAAGGCTATCATTTTCCCTCACTGTTTTTTTTCACCAGTTCAAAGGATTTCCGTAAAATTGTGGATAGAACATTCACAGGTGAAGCCAGAACAGCAGGTCACCCGGGCTTTCGGCCCATTTTGAACAAAAGAGCCACTTTGTCCTTTGAAAGCAAATTAATCACCGGTTAAAAGACGTGAAATATTTTGAGATCAGCTTCAGTGGATAACATTATTTGTTCCTATAACTGGCAACTGCCCATGAGAGCCCATCATTTGATTCAATAGACAAGGTTAATCACAACAAGGATTTAAATGTTAAGCCATAAATTGTATGAATTAATATGTCTCCATTTTTTATACTGTAGCTTCTGCAGACTGAGGATGAAGTACATACTGTATAGACACTACAAAGTACGGAAAACGCTTGCGCCTATTTAGTATTTTCCAGCCAAACCAGTGTCAAGCTATATTTGGTAACTTGCTGAACACCCAATAAAATGTGCAGTAAGGAGTTTTTCCCTTCCAGGAGGAGCTAAACGGATGGGGTGCTCTGCTCTGAGTGGATTTGGGGGAGCCAGCCGAGGCTGACTAATCAGAGGGTGCTTGGGAGAGCATTAAGACAGACGTGCGCAGGGGAAATGTGACACCTGGAAATTACACAATGTAATGGAATCAGCCAAGTGGTAAATGTAGCTTTTAAATAGGTTTTGTGTTCTCCATTAACTTGCCAGACACTGATTGGTCCTGACAGCAAGGGAAAGTGACGGTCAGCATGTTGCCCCCTCCCTCCCATACAGCCTCTGCTGCGTGTGAACACTCACACACACAGGCCTCACTGTGGGACACAAAGTTCTCTGTAGTTAGTGGGGGCTTCTGGAGCCAAATGAAAGCTGAGCTGTACAGGTGATCACAGCACAGGGCTGCAGTCATGCTCAATTGCATCCTATTGTAGTTCAGGGTGCACATGCTGGGTTGTAGTGAAATCAGTTCGATTTCCACTTCTTTCAATGCTATTTAAAGTAATCTCTTTTCATAAAAATGATGAGCTTTAAAATTGGATTTGTCTATAGTGAAGCTCTGATTTAAATGACATTAAATTCATTTTAAAGTAAATTAATTAAAACTACTGTATGGAATATTTATTCATGCTTTCGGGTTTGGCGTTTCTCCATGTTCTGTTTACATATGGTTTCCTCAGGCAGAGGGACCATGCTCTCTGAGAACAGTTATCTGTATCAGTATTACTGGGGCTCTAATTTCTTAGTGACTTTTCTGATTTAATTTCCTGCTGAGAGTGGATTGGATTTTGTATTGTATTAGCGAGATAGGCTCAACGGGCTCCTTAGTTTGATCATATTTCATAGTTAGAACATGGAGGAATTATATGGTTCACCTTCTGGTATGTGTGTGTCAAGAATTTCAATATTTGTATTGACTTACTATTTTAAGCTTATTGAGTATTTCTGTGCTTTTGACATTTGAATCATCCTCACTTTTTATCTAAAATAAATACAACTGTTATTTCATATAGCATATTTTCATATATTGTTCAAAAGGGTAGAAAAACATTTTTAAACAAGGTGCAAAAAGCAAATAAGCTTCGGTGGGAGTTACAGTAGATACAGCAGCAGTTGAGAGCGTTTGTTTTTTCTCTCAACTTCCGGGTTGTGCTACTGACTCGTACTGTAGCCTTGTATAACCTGCTGATACAAGCCTAGATGGCATTGACTATACGATACATTTTTCAGTTTGAGTCTGTTTATTTACATGACAAACCCTGTGATTTAGATCATGACATTGAGTAATATAAGGATTCATGAGGAACATAAATGACAGAGTATTAAGATGGCCATACAGATATTGGAATAGCCCAAACAAATATCAGTGCTGACATTGTGGGAAACAAAAAATCTGTCCTCTTAGATAACATTAATAAAAGGTGGTGCAATTACAGCAGAAAAATTACATAAATAAAATAATAAAGCATAATATTCTACAAAACAAGTAGACGAGTCAGAACAGAAACAGAGAAAATAAACAGTTTAATTTCCCCAAAAATTAGTTTGACTTTCATAAATGCCAGCTTAAAAATAAAACGTCTACTTTATGTTGAACCGCGGCTGTAAAATATTACTTTATTGAATCACCCAATCAGTGTTCTTAGGCAGGCAGTAAATCGCTTAGCTTTGTAGAACACCATGTAACACATTTACATACCCTATACTTTGGTGTTTACCCTAGTTTCCCAGTCTATATTATGCATTGCTGCCAACGCGCATTGGGGCAATGAGCGCTGTTTGCCTTGCCTTGCCTTTGCTCTGAGCGCTAACATGTTCACCAACATGTGGGAGTATGAACTGGCTCAAAGGGCCCGCACTGTGCCATGAAGCTCATAAGCCCCAGCCCTCCATAGACCCTGCAGGCCTTTCAATGCAAATGAGAGTGGAAAAAGAGAGGAGAGCTTAGTTGGGTATGTTCAGTATCTGCCTCCCTGCTTTTGCATTTCAAATGAATACATGATAAAAGCCCACTTTTTATTCAGTCAGTGAATGTCCTTTCTCACTCACTCTCCCTATTCATTTACTGAACTCCCTCTCTCTCCACCCCTCATCCCATCCTTCCTCTCATTCTCAGTAAACTGTGACTTTCCCTTGACGGCTTGTTATTCTCCCAATTTTGAATCTGAAGTTGCGTATATGCATAATAATTGAATCCCTTATTAAACGGCTAATTTGACCTGTTGTGTTAATCGTTTTCTAGCAATTAAATGCCTTTAATTGAGGGTCCCTGGTGTAGTAGTCATCGGAGAAGAACAAAATTCAAACACTAAAAACAATTCATTTTAGTGCTTGGAAATGTTGGTTTTTACTGCTGATCCCTAACAAGCCTCTACCTCTGTTTCACCTCTGCTGTTTAGCCTTAGCAGCCTGTGGTAAATGCTAAAGTTGGTGTGCATAGAAATAATGGGCCATTACTATTTCTCTTTCTGAAGAACACTGGAGGCCCGTAATGCTAGAATGGTGGGAGGGTGTGATTGAAAATGTGCACTACCTCATGGGATGTGGGGGTGGAAAAGAGTATGTTGGAGTCAAACACCAATTACTCCAGGCACTGAACCTCTAGATAATCATCAGCAAGAGAAATACTCAATATAGAAACATCTTCTATTTGTAATATCAGCATTGATGAATATTAGAATATTTGTAGATTAACACTAATATCAACGTTTGACAGTAGTGATATTACTGATTTCAGTGTGCTGCGTGCTGTGTGTTCAGTCAGTGGAGAGACGTGTCCAGTACATGTGTTAGATGGGCGTGGGTGTAAGGAGGAGGTTAGGAAAACCAAAAGAATAGCAATCCGATTTGGGGGATTTTTTTTGTCATTTCATTTTTTTTCAAGGTGTTTGTTCTTAGCCAGCTTGATGTTTGGCTACGGGTTTAGAGTTTGGACGGAATAAAACAATAGTATCTTTATCTCACGTCTCAGCCTGCTATCGCTCAACCACACTCTCTACTCACACACTATGCATTGTTCCATTGAGCCATGATCCTATGCAGCAGTGTTGATGAAAAAATTGATCGGTAATACTATATAGCGTGCACATTTGGACAGGAACAATATTGAATCCCTAGCAGAAACAAAAAGACCAGTTGTTGATCCCTTGCAGCCCCTATCAGCTGGGAAAGAGGAGTGGGGAGTTAGTAGTTAATGACAATATACAATAAAAATAGCGAAAAGTATGAAAAATAGCCGTGGGCAGACCAACAGATACACAAAAACACAATAACAAACACATCATCTCTTGGCAGAGATTATAATAAGTAATTTGTATGACTACATTTTTCAAATAATCAGCCTAACGCCGCTGCTAACAGATTCAAATATGCCAAGTTCAGCAAACAGACTGAGGCAAAGACACAACTGTGTAAATTGAAAATGTCCAGTGGGAGGAATACAATTCAGGGGCTGATAGTCATATAAGCATATTCTGTAGACGAGAGGAAATTGACAGACTGGAGGGAAATCATAGAAAGAGTTCCTGGTGAGATCAAGAACACGAACGCACGAACGAACGCACGCACGCACGCACGCACGCACACACACACACACACACACACACACACACGGAATAGCCATAAGACCAACCGGAACACGCACAGACATAACATTTCTGCTTTATTTTCAGCTGAAAACTTGGGCCTGAGTTGCAAAAAGATGGCACTAAAAAGAAGATGTGTTACTGTGAGTCTTGGATGAAACTTTCTTTACAGAATATTCCTCCCCAGGGACCCAATACAGTCCCAGCATGACGTTACATGTGCGCTTCACCCAGGATGTTGCTTGGTATAAAACATGAAAATAAATAAGAGTGCATTGCAGATATCCCACTGTCGACTACACCAGCATTTTGGGGGACAATATGAATAATTTGAAAACAATTACATCTTAAAAAAATTATTAAAACATATTCAGTAATGTTTCTCTTATAAGAGAGTAGACATCTTAGATATTGCACTCAAAAATGCATAAAACTTGGAATTGTAAACGTTTCATTATTGATGTCAACACGAGAATGAACACAGTGAGAACTGTAAACTACTTGTAACACGAACGATGACGAAATTAAAAGTTACACTTTTTTTCTGACACAAGATATTCAATTTTGGCTTCAGACGGGTTTGCAAGCAGAAAAATCTGGGACAAATTCATTCATTATTTATCCAGCTTTTATTTCCGCACTTTCTCATTTGATTATCTGCTTTCTGAAATGGCAGCGCTCATTTGCCTTCATATATTAATAATTCAGATTCATCCTGGTGTTCAGACACAGATAGTTTCACTCTCCCTGTGTTGGGTAACAGCAACGCTTTGTTTCCTTGTTGCATTCAGTAAGATTCCACACACAGACTTATTTGCTGTCTAAATCCCTGTCTGTTGTTTTGCTGCTTTTCTTTGGAAACAACTGATAGCACTAAAATATATTAAATGTTCATGTTGGAAATGATTTCATGAGTGAATAATATTTTTAAACCATTATAAGGCTATGTCTGAAAGAAAGAGTCTGATTCATCTTAAGTAGAGACTATTCTGCAAAAGGAACATCAACAGCATACTGTAGGCTACAAGTCATGGTATTTTTAACGTTACGAGCTTTTTCATTTTTCTGCATCATACAGTATTTTCAGAATATTGAGTTCTTCAGGTCCATGGCAGCAGCAATTTTTGCACAAAAACATCTATCGTCTCTCAGAAATCTGTTACGAACTCACAGCTCCAACAGTGGCTCCTCGTGTTTTTCTGTCCTCATGATGCTATGAGAGTAGAAATTATATTAGGCTTACAATTTACCACATTTAATCTTTAATGAGACTGGTTCAAATGTTATCACATTTCCCTTTTCCGTAGCATCAGTCAAAAATCGTTCACGTCTTGTGAAAATTCTGAAACCATGATGCAAGACGGCTCTTATCAGGGAAGACAGATGGGATTGTCGATCGTTGACAGACATGCTGATAACGGATTTTGGTTTTATCTCCAGTCTCTTCATAGGGTGGAAAGCCTGACAGCCTACATCTTCAAAGTGACAAAAGGCCAGAAACACACCGTGCTCAAAACAGATGGAGAGGCTGTGTTTTTAATAACCTCAGTGCCACCACGGCCCGCCAATGAAGACAGACACAGGGGTGCCGACGAGGGACATCGCACTGGTGTGGCTTCGTAGCTCTCACATCTGCTCTGAGGCAAAGGTGATAACATCTTACCTAGCATTAAAACATGGCAATATGGTGGGCGGAGCACTTGTGTTGTGAAATTTGCCCTTTGTGTTTGCTTTTGAAATGTTAATATCTCTCCTTTACATGCTGTCAGATTTAATTGTAACGGCCAGATGTCGGGTCACACGATTGCATTCCTTTGAGGTTTCCAAACTTGAACACTAAACACGTAAGTCCTGAGGCCTATGCGTTGAAGTTCATTTCAAATGACAGTTTGTTTATTATTCACTCACATTCTGCGGCCTTCAAATAAAACACAGTAAACGTCAGGTCAAAGCCAATTATCTTAAGCAGCAAAGCTCAAACCATGTGACGTCCCCGCAGCTGGACTCACAAGCTTCGGCAAAGCAGCTTTTACTGTCTCGGTGACAGTTACAGTCGGAGCCACAACTGACCGCGCAGCATTAATGTGAACTGATCTCGTCTCTTAACGGCGCACTGAATTCTAATGTCAACAGTCATGCATCGTTTTTCATTAGCCTTATGAATCACTGCCTCCGCTCGTCGTCCTGTTGCTCTGATGAATCACCGCTGTGTAGGTTCACTGTTGCACAACTGATCATTCCCTCAACAACCCCCTGGAAACTTCTAGTTAGCCACTTTAATTTGGATTTGAACACAGCTAAAATTATTTAAGACCACCTAGAGATAATATTTAAAACAATAAACCACACACATCACAGATCATATTGGATTCAAAGAGTGACATGGAGAGCCCTGTAGAGATAAGAACTGACTATTGACTGGCCATTGATAAATAATGTATCACTTTACAGCACAGTTTGATGTGAATTGCAGAATGCCTGCAATGAGGTTTTAAATGTTTAATGGGAACACTGTTTAAAAGAGTTGATGGAGAACAACTACACAGAACGGTTATTTTTTCCAGCCATTGACACTGAACTGTACATTCAAGTGAGAGATGGTAAAAGCACATGTTGCACTTTAGGGAGTTGAATTTAGCATACGTTATTTATAGCAGGTCTAGATGCAGTACATTCTCTACGAAAGTCATTACAGCTTGCAGAAACACAGCTATACTGGTGCTGCGTGTTTCAGATGTATGTATATATTTGTTTTCACCTGAGCTATGATCAACACATCACACTCACACACTCAAAGCTTGAGCAAGATATATAAAATATATTATACATATATACAGGTTCTTATCTAGCAAGTGGACTGCTCTCAGGTGTAGTTCAATACATCAACAATTCATAGACTATATAATACAGTAGGTAGTGCAATATATAATAAATACATACTTTTGTTCTCAGTTAGTATTCAGTCAGACTGACTTTAGGTAGAGAGGCTGGCCAGTATGTCCCACCGGTGTTACATATGTATGTCCCAATTCATCTTCCGACAGGATTTCTGTGAAATGGCATATGATCAAAATAATCAACACCATGCACAGTGTCTTAAAAATGGGAAAAACCTTTAACAAAGAGTCTTCAACCACGAAAGCAGCTAAATGCTAATGTGATGTCAGAATTATTGCTAATACAGCATGTTAAGCAAAGTTAACTGTGCTCACCGTCTTAGTATACCTTTTAAGCAAGGTTACATTTGCTAAATACACGTTATTTAAAACCACTAACATCAACCTCATGATCACAACAGAGAAAGATAAAAGCCAGGGGATCATACAATTGAAAACGATTCATCCTTACTGTAGGTGGCCATGTCTGTAATGTCTCCAAGTTGTTTTTTAGTTTTAGTCTGGACCAAACTGCCCAAATAACAGTGGTGGGTATTGCCATCCAGTGAGCCTTCTGCTTGCATGGCTGGCAGGCCTGGTTCTGCTTTCACACTGCTGTCTGAGTCCCTATAGCTCAGTGGGGGAAGTGACAGACTTGTTAGCTCTATTGTGTTGCTTGAGTCACTTGTATCTAAAAACACAATGTACTACTGTTGTACAAACTATCCCTAAAAATACCAGCCGTCTGTTGATGCACAGAGGGGAACCCCGGGCTCAATCAATGCACATCTGTCAGGCAGGTTTACGCAGAAGAATGCTGCATTATTAATAACGCCCCGCTTAGGGAGAGGCTGGGGGCCAAGCCTAGGGACGACATCTGTCAAAGAGCCACGCATCTCTCTCTAGGCTGGTACTGCTGTCCAGAGAGAAGATAGCAGATTTTACAGTATATGAGGGTTTTTTAGGCTGACCTTCATATTCCTTAAAGGTAGGGTAGGTAATCCACTTCAGAAACACTTTGTTATATTCCATGGAATGCTCTTAACATCCCGATAGCAATGAATAAATGAAATGCTTTGACAATACATATATACAAATATGTCATCTGTGGAAGCCGTGGCGCTGTAAAAAGCACGACCAATTATCTGCCCCGGCCCGCGGCAGATAATTGGATGGCCTACCTGTCAGCCTTCCATCTCGTGCACAAACGTATCTCGTGCCCTCATTGGTCATGTGTGCGTTCGTGTGTGTTGGAGAAGGGGCTCTGTAAGGAAGTCTGAAGGAAGGGGCAGATTTTTTTCAGTTGTGTACTTTCAAAATTCTAGCGCACTCCAGCTGGTTTCTCCATTCTACCCTACCTTTAACCTTTATTCATCACCAAATCTTCCCGCTCATTTTCCTACATTACTGTTTTTTTTTCTCATAGTGCTGTTTAACTGTGCTTTGTCAAACAATAACACACTTGAGGCTATTTTAGAACTCATTAGTTTAATTGGCTATAAACGGCAATTATTTTTTGCAGCTGTAAAATGCATTTCTGAGCTTCTACAAACACTGTTGGACTCGCAAATGAAAAGAATGCCAGAAGCAGCTTCCCTGGATTTCTCCCTCTCCATCCTGCATGGCTGTATGGAGAGATAATAATTACTGCTGAGGGGGGAGGCAAGTTCATCTTAAAAGTTCCCCTGCACCAAAAGAGTCCATTTCTTCTCCCCTATCTTAATAATAACACCATTGTGGGCTTGTCTGTGGCTTTCCATGACTCAATAAAAAATAGATGAATAAATAATAAGCTCAATCGAAGGCACTTGGTAGACATTCATGCTCCAGCTTCTTCTCCCTTTCACAGAAACCTCCCTATTCCCTGCTCGCATGCATTATTCATACGTTTAGGAATGTGGTTGGAAACCTGACTGATGATAGGGAATTGTACACACAAATAATAAATGATGGTTAGTATGCTGAAAACACAATTTATTAACCACATGTTGGTGTTCAAACTATTCATATTATCATTACAGCTCAAACACTAAAATACAGAGACAGAAGCTAAAGTGGTAGAAAGATGCAGCATCGTGACTGATAGCAGCTAGCATAGCAGTGCTTGTTTTTACAATATGGGTAATCACAGAATAAAGTGGCACAAAGAAAACCAGGAAAAATGTGAAATGTGATTTTATTGGAAAATGAAGGTGGAAAGAGTCCTTTACACAAAAACCATGTGAGGTCAATTAATGTCCACCCAACTGTATAATGTACCACAGACAGGTTAAAGGTCTGTCGGATTGTGCACAATTAATGTGAAAGGGTATTTACTACAGAGATAAATGCGTTGTGTGTATGACAGTGTGTGTGCATTTTTCTAGGCATTTCGTTTTTCATGTGTGTGTATGTGGCTCACAGGCAATGAGACCTTGGACAGGAGAGTAATTGATTCAGAGAATCTTCTTCAAATCAATTCTTGGACAGCTGGGACCGAGGAGATTAGAAGTGAAGCAGAGGCGGCCCGAGTGCAGTCAGACAGGGCCCAGAGCAAACAGTAATCTCAGGATTATAGACCTGGGGGAGATGTACCTGTTTTCTCTCATTTCGTTCCCTCTTGCTCTCCAAGCAGTGACAGTCTATTCACTAGTTACCACTTTCCCCCAAAATGCTGCATTCCCCTCCTCCATCTGTAGAGCTTCACAATACAAATGGGACTAAAAGCTCTTGCTGACATCGAGGTAAGATTTCAATGAGAGTTTAAGGCAGTGGGGGAGGATGCGGCCTGGCTGATCTATGCTGCCAGATGACTTTTGACCCTTTTCTTTCCCACTGCATTTTCTTCAAATAAAGCTTATTGCAAAAGCAGCCTAGTCAGTCGCAAATGTAGCTGAAAGAAACCACTTAACTTAATGAAGAAAATAAGGTAATGTGTTCAAAGGTCATTTGTATAATTGTTTTGGTCAGACTGAGTGCAGACGAATGATGCAGACCTTTGTCCCATGGCTGGAATATATCTCCTTGCCCTTTCCAATTGATGGAATTAAATCACTAGAGTAAATCTGTCAGCTTAATGGTGGAAAAATTGGCTTTAGAAAGAGGTAAGGAGGAGTAATTTTTTTAAAGAGCTTTGGAACAGACAGCACCAGGCTGCAGTTGTCACAAAGCAAACCCTAATAACTTGCTCTTTATGCCGTATTTGCTGTTTGACTTCTGATTGCTTTTGTAATTTTATCTTTGAGCCGACATGAAAAGTATATAAACCTTAATTAACTAAAGTTTGCAAGCTCCACTGAAGGCATCTTTGCATTCAAATAATTTGTCTTAATTAGAGAGGGAAAGCAACTCCAAATCCATCCTGCCATCTCCAGTGTTTTCCGACGTTTGAATTGGGGATTTTAATGAACATGCCACTGCTAAACATAGAATAGAATAGGATAGGCTAGATGAAACCCTCTTTAATGGTCACAAATGCAGAGCACACAGCACACAGTGACATTTGGCCCCTGCTTTTAACCCATCCTAGCACCAGGAGTCTAGTACTAGGAGCAGTGGGCAGCTATTGTACAGCGCCCGGGGAGCAATTGGAGTTGGGGGGGAAGGTGGTTGTCCGGTGCCTTGCTCAAGGCCACGTTCATAGGCTAGGACAGTGCACCAATCACCAATCATTTACATAAGTTATTCTCTGAAATGAACCAGGCATGTGTGCTCATTCTCAGGTTTAATATTCAGGGAACTTATCTTGATTCATGAATTTAAAACTTAAGGTGTTGACATGTAGCTCCACAAATGAGGAGTAAATATACTTCGACATATCCCTACGATGTATTTAGCTCATGACCGTTTTAATAAGCTGTAGGACGAGTGTTTACCTCTCCGACATAGCAGCAGCTCTGGAATAAAGAGATAACATGTTTACACAGAATGCATGGCATTACAATTGAGCCGGCTCTACCAAATGAGCAGTTACCAATATGTGCCTAGTCTTCTGGGACAAATGAGTCACTCATGCTTGACTTATCATTCTGTTCATCAAACTACCCCATGTTATTTGGCACTGCAACACTGAAGACATCTTTTATTATGAAATGTTGGCCATGCATTCTGAGAAGGGCTTTTGAGAACTCTCTACAGGTTAAGACTGAGCGCAAGCAGCAGGAATTGTAGGGGCGTCTTAATTTGTGTGGGAATGTCAGTCAATTAAACAGCTGATCAACACAAATAACAACTATTTATTTCATTATTAGGTGAGCATCTTTGACAAAAACAATTTGAATCGTCAGTTTTGGCTCAGAGTTAAAGGGGACCTATCATGCAAAATGCACTTTTGTACGTCTTTTATACATGAATATGTGTCCCCGGTGTTCCAGGGGACTCACCAAGTGTCAGAAAACACAACCCTCTCTCTTTTCCTCCATACCCAAATCTCTAAAAAAGGGGCTGCAACGGATCTGATACAGACTGATCCAGATTTGAACACTGTCCTGACGTCAGGACGGTGGCGCTACGGCTATTGTGCCAACTCTCCACCTATCGGGGGAATGTGGGGTTGGGCCACGGCCGGCCATTGCTGCTCGAAAGCGCTGGAGACGCTGTAGTACATATGCCAGGCCTGTAAGTGGCGCTGTAGTCTGCCACAAAAGCAGCAAAGAAGACTTCCCACGCATGGTTGCCATGGTTTCCCTTCTGTTTATTCTCCGCTGTGGCTCTTTTTCTCCCTCCCCGAGGCAAGCGTTTGCTCCTGTAATTCAATGCAATCCCTCCCCGTCGAGGCAAGCGCTGTAAATCTCTCCGGTAGTCCACCAGCAGATGACAAACACCCACCTCTCCGTCTCTTCCAAGGAACGAGGGGACCGTGCGGCAGAGTTTCAGTTTTTTTTCGCCGGTCAAGATGTCCATTAAAATTTAAATCTTCCGGACAAAATTAGAAAAGTGCCGGTCAGAGGTCTTCTTTGTTATTTATTTAGCTTTAAAACAAATGAATAATGACTCTATATCATAATATAATAAAACGCGGAGGACGGAGATATATTTTTCTCCCCCCTCTTCTGACTTGATCTGAGCACGCTCCCCTCTCTTGCTGGGGGGCGTGGTCAGCTGCAGCTCACAGAATCAGCCCCCTGCAAAAACAGGGCTGGAGAACATGCGTCGTACGGGAGAATTATAACAAATTGAAAATCTTACTAAATGTGGTAACGTCCCATCATCTAGAGGTTCCGGGCGACAAGCGTCGGAGAAGACACCAGACCCGAGCGTGGCTACGAAAAAATTAACACAAAAATAAAAATTGTCCCGAAATGTTTGTAATAATACATAAGGAAAAATCTTCCAAAACATTCGGGTGGTATAATAGGCTCTCGGTCACGGGGTGCGTCGCGGGGACTGACGACGTGCACCTTCAGGTTCATATTGACACAAGAAAAGAAACTGGGATTTGATTATGGAATTTGACCTGTGGGATAGTACGATTAAATCTTTAATATCATAAGCATCCCGGTATGATATATCCATATAAAATGCAAAGGACAAAGTTTTATGGTTTTCGTCTAGCTCTCCGTAAAATCGGTACGGGTAAAGCG
>NW_011369947.1:15904540-15913122 GCF_000735185.1 Notothenia coriiceps
GCCTCTCAATTTACACAAAATTGAAGAACACAACAGATACTCCACCAAACCTCGCAGCGGACCGTTTTGTCAGTTGGGGCTGTCTCTCCCCACACAGCTCATTTTACCTCATTCTAACTTGTTTTTGCAATGTGTTTTTGCTCACTAAAGCACTGGCCATAGCCCTTGCCCTGTTTGGAGCACTGCGGCTCGGACGGCTTAGCGAAGCACTGACAGCATTGAGACAGCATGTCGTTGCGATTCGTTAGACCTTTCTGAATTCCTTATAAAGCCTTAAAATTAGACCAAACATAGTAAATACACATGCTCTATTTCCCTGCTAAGCGTATGACCTGCATTCATTATAATAGTGTAGGTCATTTTAATATTTTGAATTTTATACTAGGATAGGGTATTCACTATTCTAAGTTCAGTGGATATAGGAAATGTTGGGAGTGGTCATTTTCGCTTAAAGATTTGGAATTAGGAAAGGTCGTCGTAAGCGGGGGAGCGGGGGTTCCCCAAGATTTCGATCGGAGAAAATCCCAACAAGCACTAACAATCATCAAGTTGTAAAGCATAACCGGCCTTACGAAAGATATTAATCAGATCCAACAAGTCTTCACTTGGGATAATTTTTTGCATTAGAAAATTTGGAATTTGAGAATAGAAGGGTATATTGCAACCAAGACGGGGGATGTTTTGTACAGAGAGTAGGTCCATATTATAATCAATAAAAGATAAATGTGGTATATTAAATATAAGCAGAATTGATTTCTTTCTTTTGGAAGAGACGTCAGGGTATAACAAATGACTGCAATAAAGGACTGGCTGCATGATGGGAATTCAGTCCTCACACATATGCATTTTCAAAGCTCTTTAATGAGGGGAAGATGTGCGCGCCAGGCGTGACAAACAAAATACAAATCAGATGCAGAAAGATGACGGATATCGACAAAAGAGAGAGAGAGAAACAGATTAACCGATATTCAAAACAACATCAACTATCAAACCCTATCCGGCTCTATCCAAACTGTTTGGCCAATTTTTATTTTTGCGATACACATCGCTGTTACATTCATCTTTAATAACCATTTGTCACAATAGCAATTAAATAAAAGTCTGATCCATATCGGCAGCATTTCCCGTTAAAACATCTCGTAGGCCATCACGACAGCTGTTATTCTAGGTAGCCTTGTCCAGAATGATGAAAGTGGCTGCAGAAGCTGTAACATCATCTACATCTGTCCCCTTCAGGCCGGTTTTCTATTTCTAGTATAGCGCTAGCCTAACACACTGTCCGCCAATGGATATGACTGGAGGTGATTGGAGGAGGTTTAGAGAAGAGGACAGGAATATTTATCCCAGAGCCACACATTAGGAATCCTCTTCTTGCTGTTAAGCGTTTGATCGTCTCATTGTATATCCTTGAATTGGAATCCTTTATACTCAGAGCCTATATTAGTTCACCTTATTTGGTATGAGTACAGTTCGGTGCGCGTATGTTTGTAGAGAACAACCATCATAGGACACGAATATGTCTCATCTTAGCATGAACAGCGCGTGAGAGACCTAAAACTACATCTTACACATGCCGCTTTCGTGCCAGTAGCCAGGTAAGTAGCTACACTCCGACACATCGACGACTGTAGGATGTTTTACGCGCGCTACACACTAGTAGACACGTGAACCCATTACATTCCTGTTTGTATCTAGAATGATTCGCAGTGCCAATCTTACCTTAATTCCTCCTTCTCAGGGCGTCACCTGTCTATAACACATGCCATCGTGATGCGTAACTTACCATAGGTGTGCAGAGGACACGGATGAGGAGGGACAGGGCTGTAACTACCATAATACCAACCCACGTCTGCTTACAGTTCGTAAGGTTCCAGAACTTCCAAGCCCTTATATATGACTTTGGAGAAAGGCGCAGAGACATATTGTTTTAAGGGTTACCGCGGGAGGTTCCTTACATTCGAGATAAACAAGACTCAACACTTACAATCATCACAGACTGGTATTGTAAAGGACAGCTGCTGGTGCCACAATGAGGTAGCGGGAGGGTTGGTTATTATGTTGTGCTAGGCTACAGACGAACAGTTATACTGCCCCGTCGATTGTAATATCTTGAGAGCTGTATATTAAAGGCTTACGCATCAATGGTAGATTAAATATGAAATATGGGTTATTAACAAGGTGACATTATGTGATCCACACAGCGTACACATGTGTTTGTATCATGGTGTTGGTAGGTGAAGAGACATAGCAAAACAAGTGTTCTTTGAGCTCTGTCTGTCGAGATTGTTTGTGTGGTGGCACGTTGTGTAGCAACGAAGTTGTGTTTGTGTGGGCAATAACTGAGAACCAGCGCGAGTCACACAAACCGCGAGACGAATAGTGAGAGCGAGTAAAAGATTTTAGAGAACCGAAAGGTCGATTTCAAAAGTCTCCTTCACATCCACACAAACACGTGCTCAAGAAACGGTCCGTCCACGACGAAAATGCGAACAGAGACGGCTTGTAGTTACATATGCGGCCCTGTAAGTGCGCTGTACTTCAGCCACAAAATACAACCCCAAAGCAACGAAGAAGAACCCCCCAGAGCATGGTTTGCCCATGTTGGCCTGGTTGCCCTTCTGGTTATTCCTCCGCCGGTTTGATTTCAACATGTAGTTCATGGGTAGTCTCCATTTCCACTTGCTTGGCTGATGGTTGTGGTAGAGGCTACGATGTTGCCCAGCTAACATCTGTATCAAGGTCAGTAGCGGTCTGGAGCACAAACGCAACCTGTGATCCGCCCATTGTTGTTGTTGTTGGTGGAAACGCATCAGCAATGACGTGGGTGACGCGGGGTGAGCCAGCGAGAGGTGGGAGAAGGCGGGCTATGGCGTCATCGTTTCAATAAATTATCGTATAGGCCATGGACATATACACGGGGCCGCAACGCGTTTCGTCTCCAGATTTACCCACTTTGGCGAGCCGTTTATCAGATTCGGGCTCGAAGCCGCAAGTTTTCGTTTCGGCCTTACGTGTGGGAGATACCCGTCTAAACCGCTGTGTCCACGCCACAAACTCAAGGCGCCGGACCAACAATAACAGGCCCTTTGTGGATTTAATTTCGCCCCGGCGAGCACCTAATTACTACTTCAGATCTCTGGCCGCGCCGGCAATCATTGCACGGCACACCTTCACTCCACTTGAGGATTTCCTCAGCTCAGAGCCTGACCCCAAACATTGATGAACTTGCACCGAAGATGAGATGCCAAGTGTCTGGCTTGAGAATCACAGATACCTCATTCACACCAACGGTGTTTAAGGGCCGGTTCGGAGCTGGAGCTTGAAAAGCACCGGGTTTTCCTCTTCACACCGCAGCGGAGCAGCCTCTTAGCTCCGGAATCCGGTTCATTTCGAGCACCAAAAAATTGTCCGGCCAGAGCAAAAGCACCACATACGTCACGCTTACGTCGAGGCGGGGGCAGGGGCAGGGGCAGGGGCGGGATCAACTCCTGAACAACAACAAAAAGCCGGCGTTTTATCCAGTTTGTACACAACGATGGAGAAACTTAACAAGCAGCAGTGGTCCACTGAAGAGACCAGCTAACTACTGGGAATCTGGTCTTCCGAAGAGGTACAGAGGAAGCTGGAGCACAATCGGCCATTGTTGTTGTTGTCGGTGTCAGCTGTGAGGGGTTTCCGCGCGGCTTGGCTTTATGAAGCAGGCACGCAAACGGTTACGTCATGACGCAAACGATGACGCAATGACGCAGCACCAGTCGGACTCTGGGCGGTGTGAAAAGAGCCGGAGCTAAACCGAAGGACCGGTTCTGAACCTGAAAAGCTCTAGCACGGAGCTTGAACCGGAGTTGCGTTGGTGTGAATGAGGTATGTCTGGTGAACATAGTGGAGTATGTACCAGCTAAAGAGCCAGATATTATATCTATGATAATGAGTGTTGTAGTTTATTAGGTTGCCACAATCTCTCCATGAATGCTTGTGTTGCTTTGTATTTACATGCAATAAGAAACTGTTGTTGTGATGTTTTGCCGGAACAACTTTCTAAAGTTTCTCAAGGTTATATACTCAGCTGGTAAGAGTAACAAATTAGTTTCACAACCTATTTTTGCTAGAGCTGCTGCTCTACTGAACTCCTCAATACCTCAGTGTTGTTACTTGAAACCACAGATGGAACGGTAAAATAGCAGTAACTCTCAAAATAGCTGTCATGCTAATATGATTCTGTTTTTGAGGTTTTTCTTGAGGAAGGAATGGTGCTCCAGAAGCATACATAAGATGTTATTCTTGCATTTCTTTCAGAACGTATAACCCAGAAACTGCTTTCCAACTTCCTGTCTCGTTCCCAGGTTTAGCCCGTACGAGTGGTACGACGCCCATCCCTGCAACCCAGGATCAGATGTGGTGGAGAACAACTTCACCCTCTTCAACAGCTTCTGGTTTGGAGTCGGCTCCTTAATGCAACAAGGTACTGCGGCACACACATCCTCTTCCCTGTCAGAAACAATACCGTCACACCACCTCACTTTTCCGCTTGCTCCCTTTTCTCTGCCTCTTTAACTGACAAGCTCCATGATTTCCATTCCCTGACTGTTTCATAAGACATTTACCTGTCAAGAACAACAGCAGAGCTCAGACTTACATGACAAAGGAAGGCTGTTGTCACCTACCTGCTGTTTAAAATGGGAAGAGTAGGTGCCAGGCACTTGTCAGAGATTGTCAGGTAAGGACGGAAAACATTGCTGCATTTCTTTTCCCATAAGGCAGTCACTGGCCCTATTCAAGAGCTTTCTAAGGGTTGGGACGCAAAGGGTAAGTTGAGGAACATGTTTGACAAATGCCAGCTGTCAGCCACGGTAGAGCGCTCTGGTGTGATATTTCAGCGCTGTACGACTTGCTCGCTGTAGAAAATCCATATGCCTCATTGTCCAACAAGTAGCCTACCAAATAAATGTCACATCAATGTAACATTTTGAAACCAGTCAAAACAGGAAGTGACTGCTTCTTTTAGCACGCAGGTTCAATCTTTATCACTAGACCTGCTACCACTGCAGATTTAATTCTACAAATAGATCTTCACTTGTCTGGTGTCGCTTAAAGGACTTGAGTAAACTAATGAAGGCCCAGACATGACATAATGAAGTCAACTGTGGGGGGAAAGAGTCCCGAGTAATAAAATGCTTAACCTCAAAGTAATAAGGCAAATCAAGGAGGCTCGGTAGTGGATCTTTGCCCGTAAGGATAGCAAACACATTGAGCAATTCATTAAGGGAGCATGGCAGCACTCTTATAAAAATGCATAGCAGCGCCGACAAATTACCCGTGCAGGCAGAGATCTGCAACTGTAGCTTCAGGATGCCAGGAGGGAAAAGATGGAATCAAATCAAAATAAACTAGTTAGTAGTCTGTATTATTCCAGCTAAACTGCGGAGAATTCCCTATTATAATTTGTATCATGCTCACCAGGGCTCTCTGTCAAAGCCTGAGCTCTAGTGTGACTCATATGTGGAGGTTACTGCAATTAAACACAAGTCCCTGCACAGGAATGTGGGAGTTATGTTAAAATGTGTCACACAATGCTTGATAGATAAAGAAAATGTTAGTACATATCATGATCACAAAAAAAAAATGGTGTCCCTCAACTGTGATCTCAATGTTCATTTTAAAGCACAGTAAAATGTGTAATTCAATCACAATTACACGAAGAAAAATATTGTTTTTTTCTTTGTTATAGTTGCCTGAATAAAGAGGTTTGAATTGGGATATTGAAATACACTTATAGTTCATGTTTGAGTTCTGTTGCAGGTTTATCGTCATTATGATACATGTATATATGAGGCACTTTTTGCAAACGTTTTTTTTGTAATTTTTTATTTATGTGGGGTTACATTATACTAAAAGTACAGTTTTGCAAATCATATATTTTTAGAGATCCGAAAATGGCAAATTAAATACCGAATAAAATGTGTAAAATAAAATGAGAACGCAAAACTGTTTCTACATGTTTTTTAAACTAAGTATTGTGAAAAAAGGATTTTGTTAATAATCCTCTACATATACCTTCTAAGAGTTTAAAATGGACAGACTGACTCTGGCTTTGGGCGACACCCATTTGGGCTGCAGCAGCGAGGAATATGTTGTCTGTGTCACATAAACAGACATCCTCCGCTTGTCTGCCAAACACAGTGACAGAAGCTGAGATGGAAGCCATTTCTTTGACATGTTTAAAATGCAAATGGACGTCTTTGAGGAGATCCAAAAAAAAAAATCTACCAGCTTGTCTGTGGGAGGAAGGTGTCATCGCCAAGACAAAGGAGGCAAAATATGAGGAGGTGCAGAAGCAAACACTTTGTGTACTTCAAATGCCTTCCTGGGGGTCTCAGTAGGCTGTTGCTCACAACAAACATATGTCTGATCATTTTGTGTAAAATTGGTTTCCCCACATAAAATAATTTTAGAAAGTGTCTTTGATTTACAAGTTGACTTATTCCAAATGTTCTTGATTTTCTAGAACATATTTCGTCTCAATATTTCCAAGATGCATGGTCTGAGGCATAACAACATTGTGTTTGTTATGCAAAAGCTAATCTGTGCTGACTTGTTGTCTCTGATTAAGAAACTGCAGTTGTGACTTTGCCCCTTTTTGAGATTAAGATCAAGATTTACTTGCAATTGAATAAACATTTCCATTCACAAGTGTCATTATTTAAAAGCAATTAACAACAAGTAGAAGCCTCAAGCAAGGAAAGAGGGTTTTTGTTGCTATGACTTCACACAGGGAATGCTAAGTGCAGGTAATCATTCTCATGGGAAGGTGTAGCTCTCTCGTGGTAAGGTGAGGCATTGCTAGTGGGGGAAGACACTACAGGAAACCAGGACATCGTGTGTGGAACAATGCACTTCTAAATCTACAGGGAACTGATTTCTTCTTTGTCAGACTGACTGATTCAAAAGCATCATTAGGTACAAGATCATCTGTGAATGTATTCAAAAGGGAGAATTGCAGTCACAGTGACTTCTTTATGGGCTTTTTTAAATAAATGTATTTGCATGGATATAGACATTGTGTTTCCATTATACTTACATTAACTTCCTTATTGAATATAGTCAGTATTCAGATATGTCGCAAAAAATACTGACACAAAAAAAATAGTTTTAAATGCAGCCTCAGTCGATATAAGGTTTAAAAACGATGGGGTTTCGTCTAATGCTGGTTAATTTAAGCATTACAGAGAAAAACTGTTGAAATAAACTGAAATAGAAATTGCCCAAAATCATGTTTCACATCGATGCATAAATCATACTGTACGACTGAACAGATCTAAAAGGAGTTAAAAATGTAACAGGATCATTTTTAAATCAGACCTTAACTAAAAGAATATTTCCATTTAAATTCAAATCTACTTTTTTATATATTCAAAAAAGAAGCTCCCTAAAAGCACTTTGAAGCAAGTGAACATTGAGTTAAGATTTTGTGAAATGCCTTTCTAAGCCATCTCATGAGAGATTAGGTTTTTATAAATACTGACTAAAAGGATGGGGAGGTTTCGTACCACCCCTATAATAAGAGTGAAAGCCTGAGTAGGCATACCTCATATTAAAAATGTTTGTATTTTAAGTAAAAAATGTACAACATGACATTAAAGCAATGGTTGTTACTTACTGCAGGATGTTTATAGTTGTTTTGGTGGATAAGCTCATTAGCATATGGAGCTAACAATATACTTCATTGCTTGTTTTCCATTTCCAACTAATATTTTGTATGCTCTAGAGTGCCTTTCAAAAAAGCTCAATTTTAGGAATATGCTTATTGACTTTTTTTTCTGATAGTTATAGGAGAAGAATAAGCACTCTCATAGCTGTCAGGTAATGCAAAGTGTGTACCAGCAGTCATTAGCTTAGCCATTTTGTTAATCCAACAGTTTTTGCCTTGTATATTTATCAGTGACCTTTTGAAGCTCTCTTTATTCAAACAACATGGCATAATAAAGCTTTATTATTTGTGATTAATAGTACATTTATTTACCTAGTCACAATATTAAAAAGGTCTATTTTTAACACAAATCCCACAAAGAAACCTAACCTTCATTGTTTTGTGTATTCTATGTATAGATTTTCTTTGAGGCTTCTATTTACTGCATTAATGTGAATGAGCAGTGCAGCAGTCAGGGAGATGGATGTGATGTTTGGGTTACTGAAATAGTATCAGTGCCGCCTCCCTCAAACATTTATTTCCTTAGTTTACAATATATGTCAAAAGAATGCACGGCATATTGACACCATTTTATTTCCCTGGCACCACATGGCTGATCTGCTTTTTATATTTATTAGTCCTCTGATGCCGCATATACTGTTCCCTGCTGACAACAGCACTTTATAGTCTGGTATTCAATTGAATTACCCCTCGCTTCACTTTTTTGTGCAACCAGAGAATGCATCTTGATCCTCCCCTTTGTGAAGTCATAGTGAATTAAGAGATACAACTGTCTTCCCTTGTCTGCAACCATGAGAGTCTTTGTCAAACCACAAAGGACATATCCAATCAAATTTGGTAGAAGAGGTTAAAGAGCGGACCAATCTGCCCCCCC